>NC_090750.1:89883364-89888364 GCF_036898095.1 Palaemon carinicauda
CTGGTCTGTGAGCATCAAAATATAAACAAGATTCCCCCCTTTATATCCTGATGTAAAGTATGTTGTTTTATTCTTTCAATATTCATCATTTAGCTTTCTAATATTACTGTACTTCCATAACTATTCCTATCTAAATTTTCCATACCTTTTCTCGAAATAGTTTCACAGCTGACGCAACATTAATTAAGTACTAAAGTATCTCTCTATCTCTCCTTTCTACGCCCTCTTTCTTCTCTCTCTCTCTCTCTCTCTCTCTCTCTCTCTCTCTCTCTCATAAATTCTGGATTCAAATATCAAGACAATTATCTCTCTTCTATTCTAAACACATCGCCAAGTAAATAATTTCAATTGTCATCTCTCTCTCTCTCTCTCTCTCTCTCTCTCTCTCTCTCTCTCTCTCTATTCTAAACACATCTTTCAATAAACATTTATCAATTGCCATCATTATCTTATCGCACGTCAATTACTATTTTATTATTAATTTTCATCGCGTTCTTCCATCTTCGCATTCCTCCCGATAGCCAGACACACCAATTAAGTTATTAGTTCTGCAATCAATATCACATGCAAATGACCACCGATAGAATGCGAATGTTCACGAATCGTATGCAAATGAGTATGTTACTGCATTATACCCTCAGAGTTAATTGGTAATGTAATATGCTTGTTTTATTTCTCCTCTGGCTAATAAGAAGAGAGAAGAGAGTGTCTCTTAGTTATGAAGAAATTATCATTAAGTTATATTTAAGTTATATATAACTTAATAAGTTACATTAAGTTACATTTGTAACGCCATTATTGAGGATTGCCCGAGTTATTTGTATCTTTGTCTCCTTTCCTCACTGGGCTATTTTCCCCGTTGGAGCCCTTGGGATTTAAGTATCATTCTTTTCAACTAGGGTTGTAGCTTAGCTAATAATAATAATGATAATAATAATAATAATAATAATAATAATAATAATGATAATTATAATAATGTTAATAATATATGAAAATAACAATAATGATGATGATGATGATGATAATAATAATAATAACAATAATAATAATAATAACAATAGCTTGGCTAGTAATAACAAAAATAATGATAACAATGATAATATTATTAATAATAATAATAAAAATAGTAATAATAATAAATAATAATAATAATAATAATAATAATAATAACAATAATAATAATAATGATGATGATTATAATAATAATAATAATAATAACAATAATAATAATAACAATGATAATATTAATAATAATAATAACAGTAATAATAATAAATAATAATAATAATGATAATAATAATAACAATAATAATAATAATAATAATAATAATAATAATAATAACAGCAATATTAATAAATGAAGGCACAGAATCCATTTCTGCGTGCAAAGAAAAAAAATCACAAAATGCTGTTTTAACTTTTCTAGGGGAGTTAAAGTGGAGGCCATCAGTGTGTGTGTGGGGGGGGGGGGGGGCGTAAGGGCTAGGAGAAACACACCTCCAAATGGTGTAAGACAATTGAATCCATTATATGCCAAATATAATTAAGATTAAGTGGTACTTCTCCATTTTTCATTAACTATTATTTTTTTTTTAAATTTCTATTATTCTTCTTTGAGTCTCAGGCGCCGCCCACAATGAATCATAGTTGGAGATGTTCGTAATTAGTATAATGAATATATATATATATATATATATATTGCAAAAGAGTGCAATGCCATACTTCCTTATCATGTTAAGAATCTTTAGTAACAAAGTCCACAGATGATGGACGAAACCTCAAAAAGTTCTTTGGATAATCTAAAAAAATACACCTATCTTTATACATGTCTTATATCATTGGGGAATCTTTTATAACACACACACACACACCATACCACACACACACACACACACAACATATATATATATATATATATATAAATATATATATATATATATATACATATGAGCATCGTAACTCAACAGACCTATGTAGTTAAAGTTTCAATACTTTCCATAACTTGAAGTACGCATTAGTTTAATGAAAAAACTATCATTTTTGTCGAACATGCATGTAATATGCATTGTTCTGTTGAGCTAAAATTACTAAAAAAGTTCGCTGTGCTATTCACTATGCAATGATTCTTCACATGATATTTTCATGGGCGGCTGAGTTCATATACATCTCCTGACCGAAGCAAATCCGCCCGTCTGCAGGCGAGAGTAATCGCTCGTCAGCAGGCGAGAGTAATCGCTCGCCTGCAGGCAAGAGTAACCGGAGATGCCAAAAATGATATCAAAACATCGGCTGAGTCATATTTTAAAAATGATATCAACTTAATATTACATGTTGGAAATTCAAATGATAGATTTGTGGGGGTCTGAAGGGTACACTAAAGCAAATATGTTGGGCGTTTTGAAGGGTACAATAAAGCAAATATTTCGGGCATTTGAAGGGTACAATAAAGCAAATATGTTGGGCATTTGAAGGGTACAATACAGCAAATACGTTGGGCTTTTGAAGGGTACAATAAAGCAAATATGTTGGGCGTTTGAAGGCAAATATGTTGGGCGTTTGAAGGGTACAATAAAGCAAATATGTTGGCAATCTAAAGGGTACAATAAAGCAAATATGTCGGGCATTTGAAGGGTAAAAATAAAGCAAATATGTTGGGCATTTGAAGAGTACAATAAAGCAAATATGTCGGGCGGGCATTTGAAGGGTACAATAACACAAATATGTTGGGCATTTGAAGGGCACAATAAAGCACATATATCGGGCATTTGAAGGGTACAATAGAGCAAATATGTTAGGCGTTTGTAGGGTACAATAAAGCAAATATGTTGGGCCTTTGAAGGGTACGAAAAAGAAAATACCTTTCATCTATTGGAAATTAAAATGATAGAATTGTTTTTGCGTCTGAAGGATACAATAAAGCAAAAATATCAACCATTTGCTAGAAAATAAAATGATAGAATTGCCGGACCTAAAGGGTACAATAAAGCAAACATCCACCATCTGCTAAAAATTAAAATTATAGAATTGCCGGACCTAAAGGGTACAATACATATATACCTTACATCTATAATAATACAAAATTAAAGAAAAATTAAAAAACATCTTCAAACAGGAGCAAATGAAAATTTCCCAAAAATGAAGGACTGATATCAGAAATTAAAATTATAAAATAGCCGAACCTAAAGGGTACAATACATAAATATCTAACGTCTAAAATAATACAAAATTACAGAAAAATTCAAAAAAAATAAAAATATATTAAAACAAGAGCAAGTGAAAATTTCCCAAAAAATTAAAGACTGATATAATAATACAAAATTACAGAAAAATTTAAAAAAAATTAAAAATATATTCAAACAAGAGCAAGTGAAAATTTACCAAAAAATGAAGGACTGACATAATACAAAATTACAGAAAAATTTAAAAAAAAATTAAAAATATATTCAAACAAGAGCAAGTGAAAATTAACAAAAAATGAAGGACTGACATAATACAAAAATTACAGAAAAATTTAAAAAAAAAATTAAAAATATATTCAAACAAGAGCAAGTGAAAATTAACAAAAAATGAAGGACTGACATAATACAAAATTACAGAAAAATTTAAAAAAAAATTAAAAATATATTCAAACAAGAGCAAGTGAAAATTTCCCAAAAAATGATGGACTGATATCAGAAAACGTATCCGGTTCAAACCAAGGTATATGAACCCTGATACGAATCCAAACACCACTTTCGTGTTTCTTGCAAGCAGTTTCTCGCAAAGTATCGCTTCTTTATCGACTGGACGTTGTTCGTCATGTACCGTAATGGAATACCAGTGGCCGACCACACCTAGGCTATGTACTCAATTTGTCGATATTATTATTATTATTATTATTATTATTATTATACAGTATTTATTATTATTACTATTATTATTATCTGCTTTGATGTTACTGTTTTTAAAATATTTCATTTTAATTGTTCATTATTTCTCAGATAGGTTATTTATTTCCTTATTTCCTTTCCTCACTGGGCTATTTTTCTCAGTTGGAGCCCCTGGGCTTATAGCATCTTGCCTTTTCAACTAGGGTTGTAGCTTAGCAAGTAATAATAATAATAATAGTAATAATAATAATAATAATAATAATAATAATAATAAATAATTTCACAGCTGATACAACATTAATTAAGTGCCATGAGTATATTTCTATTCTTTCTACGCCCTCTTTCTTTTATATCTTCTTGCCTCAAATATCAAATGCTTGGTGATGGTAAGAAAGTTTGTCCGATCGCTCACAACAAACCAAACCTAGTACGGGTGACCTGACTCGTGCACCCTTGTTGATCATGGCGATACACAAACCCTCTCACTACGTTAAGATATCCCGACTCGAGAAAGGTATACTTAACAAATAACACCAAAATAAATAAAAAAAAAAAAACTGTAAATTAATTCTATAGAGATTTCACTTTTCCCAACTGTAATTTTCCCTTTTTCCAAATACAGTTCTGTGGGACAAAAGAAAAGAATTAAAATATAACAAATGACATATCTGTTTAAACGTTGTTACTGTTTTTAGAATGATTTATTGTTAATCTATTCTCATCATTTATTTATTTCCTTATTTCCTTTTCTCACTGGGCTAATTTTTCCCTATTGGAGTCCTTGGGCTTATAGCATCTTGCTTGTCCAACTAGGGTTGTAGCTTGGCTAGTAATAATAATAATAATAACAACAAATAGCATAATTATCATTTGATAACTTTGTTGTTTTTCATTACTTATTCCCTATTTTTCTTTCATTCTCCAGATCACTTGAAAACGGTGAATTGATTTAGTCTGATGAGAGAGAGAGAGAGAGAGAGAGAGAGAGAGGAGAGAGAGAGAGAGGAGAGAGAGTGTGTGTGTGTGTGTTTGCTTGTATTTGTCCTATACTTGTCTTTAGCGATATAATTCGGGAAGTCCGAAATAAAGTTTATGATATATATATATATATATATATACATATATATATAC
>NC_090750.1:89893364-89913364 GCF_036898095.1 Palaemon carinicauda
ATCTACCGGCTGTGCAA
The DNA here is from genome assembly GCF_036898095.1 of Palaemon carinicauda. Lineage (NCBI taxonomy): Eukaryota > Metazoa > Arthropoda > Malacostraca > Decapoda > Palaemonidae > Palaemon > Palaemon carinicauda. The sequence goes on from NC_090750.1 coordinate 89,893,382, forward strand.
TTAATATTCGCATTGCCTTTCTCTCTCTCTCTCTCTCTCTCTCTCTCTCTCTCCTCTCTCTCTCTCTCTCTCTGTTGTAACTCCGTATTTCCATCTCTATCTATTTGAGGATAACAAGATTTTTGTCTAAGCATGCAAGTCTCTCTCTCTCTCTCTCTCTCTCTCTCTCTCTCTCTCACGGCACTAAAACTGCCCATATTTCTATCTCTATTTATTTGAGGATTACAAGACTTTATTTAAGCAGGCAAGTCTCTCTCTCTCTCTCTCTCTCTCTCTCTCTCTCTCTCTCTCTCTCTCTCTCTCACGGAACTAAAACTGCACATATTTCCATCTCCATTTATTTGAGGATTACAAGACTTTATTTAAGCAGGCAAGGCTCTCTCTCTCTCTCTCTCTCCCTCCTCTCTCTCTCTCTCTCTCTCTCTCTCTCTCTGAGTTTGTCAGCGTGTCGGTGATCAGCTTCCTTTTTTCATCAACTTTCTACTGGACATTCTAATCCCAACATGAAAAACTACTAACAAATAAAGGGAAAAATCAAGATATAAGCAAGTGCAATATCAATAAAGACAGGATAATATTAATATTAAAAGCATAGAATCTAGACAAATATATATATAAAATACTAATAAAACTACACTATCAATTCAACTCTTCATCTAGCCATTGTTTGTCTTTAATCTGCCACTTAAGGAAAGAGCAACAAATCGAGGCTCCAAAGTTGGCAATGGGATCTCTCTTAAGGATTAAACATGATCCAGGCATCTTTTAAATCCATTATTGGTTGTGGGGTACCCTTACTGCACGGCGAGTCACAAAACAGCTTGCGCACTGATTAATGGCAGAGGTGGTGGATAAGGCGACACGCAGGAACGCGCCGCGCAGAAAGGATGTGCTAGGGATAAATGTATCCAATTGTACATATACTCGAATGAATCATGAAATTCTTTGGGTTAAAAAAAGGAGTTTTTTATGAATGCTAAGAGTAATGACTATGCTGGTTTAATTAGATTTCTCTTTTTAAATCATAGAATAATGAAACTTTCAGGGATTAACTGTTATTTAAGAAGCCGGAAATGGTTAAATTCTGCAAGGCCAAGGTCCAAGGTCATTGTCAGGGTCAAGCAAAATGTCAAATTCAAATAATTAGCCCTAAGTTTGGACATCGTTGTCACAGAGACTACAAACTTGGTTCATATTTGAGTGTATGAAAATCCCCGTCAATTAATACATGTAAAGGTCAAAGGTCAAGGTCTAGAAATAAGCTGTCGCGGAGGAGGTCTGTGCTCTACTGAGTGCCCCTCTAGTTTGTATTGTATTTAAGTATTCCTCATTTCTTCATTTACATGAAGACCTGACTATCTGTAGAAAAGGAAGAAATGTAAAAGTGTCCACATTTTCCATTATTTCAATTCATCTCATCAAATTCCGTTCTATTCATATATGTTCCACTTCTATGAGGGATAATTAGTTCATTGGTATCCCATGTATACTATACATGCATATCCATACATACATATGGATGTTTATACTTGCACTTATGCATAAAGTGTATAAGAAATATATATATACATATATATGTATATTTACAAAATTTGTGATATATATATGTATATATATATATATATATATAGAGAGAGAGAGAGAGAGAGAGAGAGAGAGAGAGAGAGAGAGAGAGAGAGAGAGAGAGAGAGAGAGAGGCAGGCTACAAGAGGAGCTTACAAACTAACAGTTCTCTCCAATGGCAATTGTAACACTTGTGTTGGATGAAGGGCCACACTAGTCACACCCATTCCCCCACCACGACCCCACCACCCACCAACAACCCCCTCCCCCCCATCAAAAAACAGCTGATTATAAGGAGGATCACAACAGAAACAGCAGACGATGATAATACTCGTTTAAAGGGCGATCATAAATAGCAGAGACAAGGGACAGTGACAGTGCCTTATCAAGCAGGACAATGACCTACAGACTGACCATATATACATATAATCAGCGCCAAACCACCCTCTCCACCCAAGCTAGGACCAAGAAGGGCCAGGCAATGGCTGCTGACGACTCAGCAGATAGACCAATATGCTCCCCCAAACACCCCCATCCTTAGCTCACAAGGATGGTGAGGTTGCAACGACCAAAAGGAACTAACGAGTTTCAACAGACTCGAACCCCAGTCTGGCGATCACCAGTCAGAGACGTTACCACATAGGCCTCAACAGATCGGAACGAACGTAAAGATTAACCCTGGTTACTGAGAATAATCTTCACAACCTTAATGGATCATAGACATAATGATATTGATAAAATACGAGCAACAAAAGATACATTTAGCGAGACGTTCTTTATTAATAAAAAACATTTTCATAATAAATTATATAAAATATTCTAATCAACCAATTTTATAGTAAAATTCATCAATCAATTCACAATTTTTTTAATTTAATTATAATTTTGATTCAATAATCGACTGACTCACTGTGGCCAAAATCAACGCAGCGGTCATCGACAGTAGACATACGTTAGATCACGCGCTTTAGCGGACATGGCTCGACTTCTAATTACCAATTGGTAAACTAATCCCGTTTTTACTCCGTACCACTTACCGTCCACGTACGAGGCATCGCAATCAATTATTCCCTTTTTTTCATTGAATTTCCAATCTTGGCATTACTTTCCAACACCTAAATAGTTTCCCAAGATCGTCTTATGAAAAGCCTCCAGATGATAAAAAAATCGATAGTTCAATTTTATCTTCATTTCCTCCGTTTTATGGCCCCGTTTGTACAATCACACCCAAAAACTATCTATACACGTATGATCGAGAGTTTCGAAATGGTTCGTTCGCTTCTGATTTTTTCGGGAATGTCGCCTGAAAACAAATCTCCATTCCCAAAACTTATCGTCGCTTGTTTCAAAATGTTTAAACGAAAGTTTGTACCGGTAGTTTTTGGAGCGCACATTCCTATGTTTTTTATTAGAAATCTTTCATTCCTGTTGCCCTAATAATATTCAGTACGAAATCGTGATTTCCAAAGCAAATCTTTTTGTATCAATTTTATTAGATCAATCTTTTTGGGGTTTTTTATAAGTTCAACCTCAATCAATGGACGATCAATGTATAAATACAACTACACTAGTGTATGCGATACGTCAAAAATAAAGCTAATTATTTAGATAAATAGCACACACAATTAACCTCCTTTCACCAAGGTATGAATTGTTCCTCTCTCACCAACCCGAGGGATGGGGAGAGCTGAGCGTGACCGGAAAGATATATATATATATATATATATATATTATATATATATATATATATATATATATATATATTATATATATATATTGTTCCATAAGACACACTTGTTTTCATCTAAGTTAATATTAATTCAAAATACTCTATGATTTCTTATCTTTATTACATTTATTAGCAAATGCACAGTGGTTAGTAGTTGGTTGGCATTTTTATGGTTCGTGATTCAATTTTCAGCCTACCACCCACTAGTGGACCCAGATGTGAATTGGTGACAGCTCCTGCTGGGTTAAGGAAAAGGCCACTAACACAATCACCTCAAACTACTTGTTGTGAAGAGAAACATAATATATATAATATATATATATATATATATATATATATATATATATATATATATATATATATATACATATATATATATATATATATATATATATATAAATGTGCATATATATATATATATATATATATAAATGTGCATATATATATATATATATATATATATATATATATATATAATGATTTGGTAACGAAATAAATTGAACAAAATAATGCTTGCAGATCTAAAAGAAAATTTCCTTTTATACCTAAACAGGTTTACGTTCACAGGAATATCTTTATATTGTTTATATTTACAGGAATATGTTTACAGGGATATATTTATTTGTTTATGTTTACAGGAATATGTTATATTGTTTATATTTACAGGAATATGTTGATAGTATTTATGTTTACACGAAGATATTTATATGGTTTATGTTTACTAGAATATGTTTATATTGTTTATGTTTACAGGAATATGGTTTATATTGTTTATGTTCACAAGCAAATCTTTATATGTTTATGTTTACGAGATCTTTATTTTTTATATGTTTACAAGAAGACATTTATATTGTTTATATTTACATGACGATCTTCCTTATGTTGTGTATGTTCACAAGCAGATCTTTATATGGTTTATGTTTACATGGAATATCTGTATATTGTTTGGTTACATGAAGACCCTTCCTTATACTGTTTACATGAAGATCTTCCTTATACTGTGTTATGGTTACATGACGATCTTCCTTATATTGTGTATGTTTACAAGAAGATCTTTATATTGTTTATGTTTACAGGAATATCTTTATATTGTTTGTTTACATGAAGACCTTCCTTATACTGTTTATGTTTACATGAAGACCTTCCTTACTGTTTATGTTTACATGAAGACCTTCTTATACTGTTTACTGTTTACATGAAGTCTTCCTTATATTGTTTATGTTTACATGAAGACCGTCCATAGTACGGTTTATGTTTACATGAGACCTTCCTTATACTGTTTATGATTACATGAAGATCTTCCTTATACTGTTTATGTTTACATGAAGATCTTCCTTATATTGTTTATGTTTACATGAAGACCTTCCTTATACTATTTATGTTTACATGAAGATCTTCCTTATATTGTTTATGTTTACAAGCAGATCTTTATATTGTTTGTTTACAAGAAGTTCTTTACATTGTTTAACTATTAAATTTCATGATAGAAATAATATAAAAAGTGAAAAAGACCCTTAATTAAACTTCAAAAATATTCTGTTGAAAAATGAATTCAACAAATTTTCTAAGATTAGCTAAATTTAAGACCAATTAAAAATGTATAACGGAAACAATGGAGGTGGTTAAATCTAGAGAAAGCCAGGCAAGTATATTTAGAACATCACAAGAAGTTAGATATATAAAGATAAACCCGTTTGATCTCTCTCTCTCTCTCTCTCTCTCTCTCTCTCTCTCTCTCTCTCTCTCTCTCTCTCTCTCTCTCTCTCTCTAGCCTGTTATATATATATATATATATATATATATATATATATATATATATATATATATATATATGCGTGTGTGTGTACATGCTGAAGCCTACGGACAAACACACACATATACACACATATATACGTACAAACATATACCGATTTATATATGTACATATATATTTGTGTATATCTATAATAAATATATGAGTATATATGAATATAATTACATACATACATGTATATATATATATAAATATATATATATATATATATATGTGTGTGTGTGTGTGTGTGTGTGTGTATGTATGTATGTATGTATTCATGTATATGCGCGTGCTATTCTCTACCGATTTTCTTCCTCTTTAATCCTTTCCCTGCTAGGTAATAATAACTCCCCGGAACTAAAGATAAGCTTTTAAGGAAATTAAACACCTTTATCTCACAATTCCAAACCACGAAACAATCTCATACGTAGACTGATAAAATATAGATCTACTATAAACGAAGAAAGAAATTAATAATAATTAATAATAATAAATTAAGAATAATTTGCCATTATATAACTAATAACATTTTCTTATAAGCGAAAACAAACACACTGGTACAGGAAGATTTTTCATTCAAGGGTCCGATATTATTATTATCATTATTACTATTACTATCCAAGCTACAACCCTAGTTGGAAAAGCAAGATGCTATAAGCCCAGGGGCTCCAACAGGGAAAAATAGCCCAGTGAGGAAAGGAAATAAGGAAAAAAATAAATGAAGAGAACAAATTAACAATAAATCATTCTAAAAAAGTAACAACATCAACAGTTCCTCTCTATTCACTGGTAGTAGATAATAATACTGTACTGATAAATTTCTGACCGGTGGAGATTACCAGTTATACACTATTCTATCTTATTTCTCTTCCTCTTGTTTTAGTAAATCTTTTATAGTTTATACAGGAGATATTCATTTTCATGTTGTTTTGTTAATTTTTTAGAGTATATACAGGAGATATTAATTTTGATATTGTTACTCTTCTTAATTAAAATATTTTAATTTTCCTTGTTTCCTTTCCTCACAGGGCTATTTTCCCTGTTGGAGCCCCTTGGCTTATAGCATCCTGCTTTTCCAACTAGGGTTGTAGCTTATCAAGTAGTAGTAATAGTAATAGTAATAGTAATAATAATAGTAATAAGAATAAGAATAAGAATGAGAATGAGGATGAGGATGAGGATGATGATGATAATAATAATGATAATGATAATAATAATAATAATAATAATAATAATAATAATAATAATACTATTATAATAATAATAATAATAATAATAATAATAATAATAATAATAATAATAATAATAATTAATAATAATAATAATACAGTCCAGGAAGCTTGGCCTCTGACCAAAGGCATCGGGGAAAGTCTCCGAGTGAAAACTGAAATATTTTTGTCTCTTCTGTAATAAGATCAGAAACTAAAAACAATCTTTAAAAAAATTAATTCTTTGTAATACTGTCATACGAGGAAAATTAATTAAAAATAAGTAAAGAGAATAATGACGCATTTTATTATCATATAAATATATATATATATATATATATATATATATATATATATATATATATATATATATGATCATACTTCGATCCAAGGACTGGAGTGAATTGCCATGCATTACGACTTTTTGGAAAGACTCGCGTTTTTATTTCTTAAGTTAAACCATCATATCTTACAGAGCGTCTTAAAAGAGAGCTGAACTCATTGACTACAGCCTTCAGCAACAGTTTTCAAAATTAATAAAAATATACATCAGAAGTTCCTTAATAGAAGGAAATAGGAGATATAACACTAAAGCGAATATATCGAGCTGCACAATTCAGTGGAAAATGATCTTCCAAAGATACACTTTCATAATCCCACCTGTCTTCCACTGTCTTGGGTTAGAGTTCTCTTGCTTGAGAGTTCACTCGGGCACGCTCTTCTATCTAGTTTCTCTTCCCCTTGTTTTGTTGAAGTTTTTATTGTTTATTTAGGAAATATTTATTTCATTGTTATTACTATTCTTAAAATATTTTATTTTTCCTTGTTTCCTTTCCTCACTGAGCTTTTTTCCCTGTTGGGGCCCCTGGGCTTATAGCATTCTGCTTTTCCAACTAGGATTGTAGCTTAGAATTTAATAATAATAATAATAATAATAATAATAATAATAATTACGTAAATGATTACACAAAACGCAAAAACGAATCGGTGGCACTTCAAAATTTCAATGTTTCTATGTTGAACAGGCTGAAATATGTCTCTTATTATATATTATATTTATATGAAAGATATGTCTTAATATTGTTATTGTTCTTAAAATATTCTATTTTAATTATTCATTACTTCTCTTGTCGTTTATTTAATTCCTTATTTCCTTTCCTCACTGTGCTATTTTTCCTTGTTCAAGCCCTTGGACTTATAGCATTCTGTTTTTCCACCTATGGTTGCAGTTTAGCTAGTGATAATAATAATAATAATAATAATAATAATAATAATAATAATAACAATAAAAAAACACAGGTACACCTGTAGTTATATGAAACATCTGTCTTAATATTGTTATTGTTCTTATAATATTTTCATTTTAACTATTCATTACTTCTCTTGTAGTTTATTTAATTCCTTATTTCCTTTCCTCACTGTGCTATTTTTCCCTGTTCAAGCCCTTGGGCTTATAGCATTCTGTTTTCCCAACTACAGTTGCAGTTTAGCTAGTGATAATAATAACAATAATAAGATAATACTACTACTACTACTACTACTAATAATAATAATAATAATAATAATAATAATAATAATATTAATATTAATTGTAATAACAATAAAAAACACAAGTACACCTGTAGTTATATGAAACATCTGTCTTAATATTGTTACTGTTCTTAAAATATCTTATTTTAATTATTCATTACTTCTCTTGTAGTTAATTTATTTCCTTTCCTCACTGGTCTATTTTTCCCTGTTGGAGCCCTTGGGCTTATAGCATTCTGTTTTTCCAACTATGGTTGCAGTTTAGCTAGTGATGATAATAATAATAATAATAATAATAATAATAATAATAATAATAATAATACAAACACAGGTACACCTGTAGTATATCATCCATTACCCCTTCTTAAAAAAATGATTACAATGTGGCAGGGTGAGCTGTTAGGTACTAACAAAGAGGCGAGGTGAATACAAGTGAAGATTATTCAATAGATAAAGAGCTTATATACAAACAGTTGAGGGCAGCAATGTCACAAAAATTCAAACAATGTGAAACATGAGATAGCAAGTTTAAATGGCGTTTTTCTATGGTCAGTGCTGGAGAGAGCGAGAGATAAAAACACAATAGCATTAAAGTGTACACTGTTAAAAATTTGTATTTAAGAAACGGTAAATGTCTGGTAACATTTATTCCAGGATTTTTACTGTTTTAAAAACGTAAAAAAAAGTGATACCAACCCGTAAAAGATAATAACAAAGTAAAGTAAAATTACGGTCGCCTGTATTTTACTGAGATACGGTTGAGAACAGTATATTTTTAAGGAGAATTTCCGATTAAAATTACGGTTTTTCTAACAGTATACGAAACATGTACGGTACAACAAAAAGCGCCAAATATACATAAAATACATACGAATACAAACACAGGTACACGTGCGGTCTATCATAAGAGGAAGCAAACCAGCATTCAACTAACAAACAAGGATCAGCATCTGGTCATTTGGCAGAGCTTCAAAAGGGAAACTTGCTCTTCTACCTCATCTACCTTCCAGAGAGTCCCCGACTACCGACGACCGCTCCTGGCAAAAGCCGCCCGACTGCACATAAGTTACGCAACAACTTCAAACACGGGTTAATAATAAAGGATAATATACAAGAGATATTTGCACTTGCAGGCAGACTTTGCCTTCTTGAGATCATTGTTTTGGGACGGGCGGGGGTGGTAATTGGCCGAGAGGGGACATGGGGTGTCCTTGGGAAGGGGAAGTGAGAGAGAGAGAGAGAGAGAGAGAGAGAGAGAGAGAGATATTAGAAGACTTGTAGAATATAAAAAATCAGCAAAAGAAGGCTCTTGTGCAGATACTAGGCAGGTTTACAAGAGAGAGAGAGAGAGAGAGAGAGAGAGAGAGAGAGAGAGAGAGAGAGAGAGAGAGAGAGATATTAGAAGACTTGTAGAATAAAAAAAACAGCAAAAGAAGGCTTTTATGAAGATACTGGGCAAGTTTATAGGAAGGAGAGAGAGAGAGAGAGAGAGAGAGAGAGAGAGAGAGAGAGAGAGAGAGAGAGAGAGAGAGAGAGAGGTCTTTCTACAACGCAATACTTTAAGATCTCGTATTAAGACTTGGAGATAGTAGGTAGGTTTACTGGAGAGAGAGAGAGACATGAAGTCTTCCTACAATGCAATACTTTAAGACCTCGCATTACGACGTGGAGGGTACTAGGCAGGTTTACTGGAGAGAGAGAGAGAGAGAGAGAGAGAGAGAGAGAGAGAGAGAGAGAGAGAGAGAGAGAGAGAGAGAGCAATGAAGTCTTCTACAATGCAATACTTTAAGGTCTCGTATTACGACGTGGAGGAGTACTAGGCAGGTTTACAGGAGAGAGAGAGAGAGAGAGAGAGAGAGAGAGAGAGAGAGAGAGAGCTCCGAAGACCTGTAATCCGAAGGTGTTCATCAAGGGCCAATTACTCGATAGCCCCTGAAGTTTGCAAAGTCACTGCTTCTGGAGGTACGAGAAGGTAAGGGGGGAGGGAATCGGAGGAGAGAAGGAACAGGGGGAGGGAGGAGAGAAGGAGCAGGGGGGGGGAGAGGGAGAGAGAATGATCAGGTAGGGGGAGGTAGTTGGAGGAGGAGGTATCTAACCCAAAAAAATGAGTATGAGGTCTTTTCACGTAATTAGGATCCTTCTGACTGACCCGGGTCCTGGAATCATAATTGTGGGTTTCGGAGGAGATGGCATTCGGGGAAACCGGGCTTCGTTCCATATGGTTTCTAAGGGAACTCTTGGCGGCAGGCAATGAAGAAAAAAAAAACGCCTCTCTCTCTCTCTCTCTCTCTCTCTCTCTCTCTCTCTCTCTCCTCTCTCTCTCTCTCTCTCTCTCTCTCTCTCTCTCGAGCTTGTTGGTCTTTCATATCAGTAGAGCAATTTGTAAATTTGTATTAATTTTGTTACTTTCATTTAAATTTGATTACATTTTCCTTTTACCATTTTTTTCTAAATAAAAGATTTTTTATTTTCATTTAATTTTCGAAAGGTTTTCCTTTTTTCTATCTTTTTTTCATATAAAACATTTATTTGTTTTCATTTAACGTTCAAATATTTTCCTTTTTCCAATTTGGTTTTTCCATATAAGATTTATTTCTTATTTTCCTTTTAATTTCAATAGGTTTTCCTTTTTTCATTTTTTTTTTTCATATAGAAAATTTATTTACTTTCATTACAATTTCAATAGAATTTTCTTTTCCATTTTTTTTCATAAAAAAAGATTTATTTGCTATTTTCATTTAAATTTCAATAATTTTCTTTTTTCCAATATTTTTTTCTATATAAAAGATTTATTTGTTATTTTCATTTCAATTTCAACAGACTTCCCGTTTTGTATTTTTTTTTCATATGAAAAAATTGTTATTTTCATTTAAAGTTCAATAATTTTCCTTTTTCCAAATTGTTTTTTTTATATAAAAAAAACCGGAGAGTACCAGAAATGCCTGTTCCAACTGTACGAAGCCCTATAAGGCTGCACTGGTTTGTGTACAAACTATTCCAGACCCTGATTTAGAAGCAAAAAAACCCACATACCATGATAACCCAAAGAAATAAATAGCATATCCAAACCGGATATAAATTCAAGGGAAAAGCTTGACTGGTCCCTCCCTTGGGCGTACAGTCGCCTTCGAAAGCAAGAAACACATGCTTTCTCAGTATATATATATATATATATATATATATATATATATATATATATATATATATATATATATATGTATTGTTTAATGAGAATTTGAGTCATATCTCTCTCTCTCTCTCTCTCTCTCTCTCTCTCTCTCTCTCTCTCTCTCTCTCTCCTGAAAAGCTCATATCTTTCTCTTCCTCTCCAATCTTTCAAGATTCAACATAATATCTTCAACATTCTCTCTCTCTCTCTCTCTCCTCTCTCTCTCTCTCTCTCTCTCTCTCTCTCTCTCTCTCTCGCTCTCTCTCTCTCTCTCCTGAAAAGCTCATATCTTTCTCCTCTCCAATCTTTCAAGATTCAACGCAAATATCTTCAACATTCTCTCTCTCTCTCTCTCTCTCTCTCTCTCTCTCTCTCTCTCTCTCTCTCTCTCTCTCTCTCTCTCTCTCTCTCTCTCTCTTCATTTATTAATTATAATAATAATAATTCAAAGATTAAAAGTAGAAGAATGAATTAGTATTCTCTCTCTCTCTCTCTCTCCTCTCTCTCTCTCTCTCTCTCTCTCTCTCTCTCTCTCTCTCTCTCTCTCTCTCTCTCTCCTCCCATTTATTAATAATTATTATTATAATAATAATAATAATAATAATAATAATTCAAAGATTTCAAGAAGTCGAAGAAGGAATTAGTATTCTCTCTCTCTCTCTCTCTCTCTCTCTCTCTCTCTCTCTCTCTCTCTCTCTCTCTCTCTCTCTCTCTCTCTTTTAGAACCGCAAAGGAATTCTTGTGCACTGAGTTGAGAACGTACCATCGAAATATGAATATCAAAGTTCACGCCACAGTCAGGATCTTTAACCAAGAGAAACCTGTGGATATGAAATCATTTTGACTTAAACCTTTTATATTAATTATCTCAAAATCCCAATAAACAAATAAGCAAAAGTCTCTATTTAGCCTAGAATAGACTAAAAAGGATAAGAAGAAAGAGGAAAGAGGAAAGAGGAACGAAGAACATGAATACTTCATCCCAAGAGATGGTTAAGACATTTAGTTTTGTTCATGGAGAGTCTGGTTTAAGATACCTCCTTTTCCAGCAGTCTAGAAAAATAAAATAGTTTTATAAGTTTAAATCGTATTTTCATCTTCATTCTAAAGAATTTTTACAGTATTTGTATTTGCACAAATTGGCTTTCTATTCTGAGCAAGATTTTTGCACAGGTAGCTTTCACAAAAACTATTTCGTATGAAAATGTGCATCATACACGCATGCACGCGCGCGCACACACACACACACACACACACACACACATATATATATATATATATATATATATATATATATATATATATATATATATATAAAAACAAAAACTGTAGCCGTTTCTATAGTCAATTCTTTTTACTGAGGCAAATTTACACCGACTCGCAGGGGTGCTCTTTCAGCTCGGAAAAGTTTCCTGATCGCTAATTGGTTGGACAGGATAATTCTAACCAATCAGATAGCAGGAAACCTTTCCGAGCTAAAAGGGCACCGCTGCGAGTGCAGTACAAATGCCCCTCATTAAAAAAAAAATTGACTATAGTCCACTGTATGGGCAAAGGTCTCAGGAATATCCTTAACTATATCTGGGTTTCGACCATTTTTATCACCACGCTGGCCACTGCAGATTGGTGATGGCAGATTATTTTAGTCTGATAGCTCACAACAAACCTACCTATTACAGTTGGCAATGACTAGTACAGGTTTGCTGATCATGGCGATACACAAACCCTTTCACTACGTTAAGGTATTCGCACATAGAAAGGGTATAACACAAGTATTATATATTTACACAAATAAACATCACGTAACGAAAATATGGTTAATATGATACGAAAAGGAAGTTCGCGCAAGCAGGCTAAGTGCAGTACATAATGAGGTCCGTTTAAAGGTTTAAAGGTCGCTCATGAATGGCAGAGGCAAGGGACAGTGACATTGCCCTATCATGAGGGACAATGCCCTAAAGACTGACCATATATTATATGATCAGCGCCCAAGCCTCCTCTCAACCCAAACTAGGACCAGGGAGGGCTAGGAAGTGGCTGCTGATGACTCAGCAGATAGACCTATAGGCTCCCCCAAACTCCCCAACCTTAGCTCACAAGGATGGTAAGGTTGCAGACACTAATGGCACCAACGAGTCTGAGCGGGACTCGAACCCCCGACTGGCAAACACCAGGCAGAGACGTTACCAATCAGGCCACAGCAATAACCTGGGGCATTGTGACCATCTGATTTTAAAGGGCTTATTTATATTAAAAATTAAAGACAATAATTTGATAATGTTTTGCAGTAATTGATATAAAAAAAACTTATAAAAAAAATATTTTGATATTATAAACTTAAAATAACACAATAATATTTAGCATTAATTTTAAGAGGATGTTCAAAGAAATAAAATAACTTATTTTGCTATCAAAGAATGAAGAGAATAACTTGATATTTTTTGCAGCAATTGATAGAAAATACATAAAGAAACGAAAAAACTAAATTTGATAATAAAAATTAAAGTCAGTAATCTGATATAATTTTGCAGCAATTTCAAGAAAATATTTAAAGAAAAAAAAACTTGATTTAATATTGAAAATTGAAGAGTAATTTGATAAGGTTTTGCAGTAACTGATAGAAAATATATAAAAATAATAACAAAAAGTTTTGAATACCATGCAACCGTTAATGGGCGGTATTCATAAAGAAAAGGATATGCTTATACTTGCAAAATATGAAGGAAATCCTTCTACTTGTATTCATAAACATTTTAAGCAAAAGATTCTACTTTTAGAGCAAAAGCATATCCTTATAATCACATAACAGTAAATGGTTATACATAAAGAAGACCCTTTACTTCATATAAAGAGCATATGCTTCGAAAAAGCTGAGTCTGGTCGGTAGCAGATTGCAGTTCGAAGAGAAAGGTTGTTCTGTCCGATTCCCAGCACGGTGGCAGATTTTGTGGATGTGAGGCATGTTAAACAATACATGCCCCGATTACCCACACTTCATCGTGATTTCAAGATGTTATTCCGTTTTGAAGAACAAAAAGTACAGTGGCTTGCGGACAGATATCTTGTCCACACCTGGAATCTCGATGAAATATCAAGGTTAATCCATAACTGGGTGATATGCATTTACATTTGCTTTTGCATGTATAAACAGTTGGGAGAATACGAAGGCTGTTGTATTTAGGGATGTATGTATGTACAAATAGTATATATGTATGTATGTATGTATGTATGTATGTATATATATATATATATATATATATATGTGTGTGTGTGTGTGTGTGTGTACAGTACATACAAATATACTGTATTCATATAATATATAAATATAGTTTATATATATATATATATATATATTATATATATATATATGTATATGTATGTATATATATCATACATACATATACCAAGGCACTTCCCCCATATATACACAGAATATTCATATACTGCAAAAGCTTATATACATGCATGTATATACACATATATAAACTATATATATGTGTATATATAAAATATATATATATATATATATATATATATATATATATATATATATATATATATCGATTCGTACCAGAAATAGATTGTTCTAAATCCCAAACCTGAAATAATTTAGCTGAAATCAACTATTTCAATTCGGTTTGCTTTAAACCTCAATTACCCTTCACCCTTCGTTTCCTTCAAACTGCAAAGTTGAGCGTTTAGCGTCTTCAAAACTTTTCAACTCAAATCCATAAATAAAATCACGTAGTTTATTATTATTATTATTATTATTATTATTATTATTATTATTATTATTATTATTATTATTATTATTATTATTATTATTATTATTATTGTTGTTGTTATAAAACAAGAATGGAATTTTTCACGAGTCCTAAATGAATTCGGAAGAAAATCTTCTCGGATTTCCAAATGGCTTCAGCAGAAATAGCCATAGACTTAGCATGGAATTCTGAATGCCTCAAGAACGGAATCTCAGAACAGTTTCGGAAGAAAACTTTCCCGAATTTCCAAGTCTTCAAAGGACATAGCCGTATACTTAACATGGATTTCTGAATGACACCAGAACTGAAATTTCCAGAAGCAGTAATGAACAACTCCTCCCCGAGCTTCAAATGACTTCTGAAGACCTGATCTTTGACTTCTGAAGACCTGATCTTCATTTTTTTAAACATAGCCTGCAACACCTCACATGATCTGTATGTAGCTGGCGAAATCTAACCAAGGAATTGCGCATCAATAGGAGTAAGAGGAAATGAGTTGATGCTTGAGAGAAGGATTTCACAACTCAGGGATCGCGTTCTGGCGGAATAGGAAGCTGCCGGTAAGAATTGTGTTACGTCTTCGGAACACCATCAACTACAGATGGTTTTGGTTGCTGCCGAAGTTGCCGATCGTTCGTTTTATATCGCCCGACCTATAGAAAGACACGGGATCTTCCGTTGACAGCTGAGCTTTGAAGATCATAACGTATGCGCCTTGAAAGATCCTTTGCTTGGGCTTTTGCGACGATGTCTTATTAAAGGAGACTCTTGGAAAAAGTACGAGGCTTTGTATCGGTGCAAAAACGGATTGCGGGAAATGATGATGAAGGCAGAATGGTTCAACTGAACGTTGAGTGACGTGTAGTTCTTCAACAAAATTCGCCATTGAAGTAAGGACATATCCAGACAACATTAGTAAATATATCATGTTGCTCGTCATTTACTTTGGCATGATAGTGTATGCGGAGAAATCGATAGTATTCATCTCTTTACTCATTGCCCAGATAGATAAAGAATAAATGACTTCGATTTCCCTGAGGAATCTGACGAAGTGAGGACTCGCGGCACTGAAATCTCTTTTGAAATCTAGCAGGACACTGACGAACTAAGGAAAAGAAACAATGAAATCTCGAAAGAAACAGATAATCCAATGAAAGGAGATCTTGAAAACTAGAAGACAGGAGAGAAGAGCGAAGAGGAGCCTCTAATGCCAGAGGTAAGACACCTAAAAATAGAGAGCCTCTAATGCTAGAAGTAAGACACCTCAAAATATAGATCGAAGACCCTCTAATGCTAAAAGTATGGAACCTAGAAATATATGTCAAAGAACTTCTAATGCTAGAAGTGTGGAAGCTAAGAGAGAGGTCAAAGAACTTCTAATGTTAGAGGTGTGGGAGCTATAAAGAGAGGTCAAAGAACTTCTAATGCTTGAGGTACGGGAGCTGAAAAGAGGTCAAAGAACTTCTAATGTTAGAGGTGTGGGAGCTGAAAAAAGGTCAAAGAACTTCTAATGCTAGAGGTGTGGGAGCTAAAAAGAAGTCAAAGAACTTCTAATGCTAGAGGTGTGGGAGCTAAAAAGAAGTCAAAGAACTTCTAATGCTAGAGGTGTGGGAGCTAAAAAGAGGTCAAAGAACTTCTAATGCTAGAGGTGTGGGAGCTAAAAAGAGGTCAAAGAACTTCTAATGCTAGAGGTGTGGGAGCTAAAAAGAAGCCAAAGAACTTCTAATGCTAGAGGTGTGGGAGCTAAAAAGAGGGCAAAGAACTTCTAATGCAAGGGGTGTGGGAGCTAAAAAGAGGGCAAAGAACTTCTAATGCAAGGGGTGTGGGAGCTAAAAAGAGGGCAAAGAACTTCTAATGCAAGGGGTGTGGGAGCTAAAAAGAGGGCAAAGAACTTCTAACGCAAGGGGTGGGGAAGCTAAAAAGAGGGCAAAGAACTTCTAACGCAAGGGGTGGGGAAGCTAAAAAGAGGGCAAAGAACTTCTAACGCAAGGGGTGGGGAAGCTAAAAAGAGGGCAAAGAACTTCTAACGCAAGGGGTGGGGAAGCTAAAAAGAGGGCAAAGAACTTCTAACGCAAGGGGTGGGGAAGCTAAAACGAGGGCAAAGAACTTCTAACGCAAGGGGTGGGGAAGCTAAAACGAGGGCAAAGAACTTCTAACGCAAGGGGTGGGGAAGCTAAAAAGAGGGCAAAGAACTTCTAACGCAAGGGGTGGGGAAGCTAAAAAGAGGGCAAAGAACTTCTAACGCAAGGGGTGGGGAAGCTAAAAAGAGGGCAAAGAACTTCTAACGCAAGGGGTGGGGAAGCTAAAAAGAGGGCAAAGAACTTCTAACGCAAGGGGTGGGGAAGCTAAAAAGAGGGCAAAGAACTTCTAACGCAAGGGGTGGGGAAGCTAAAAAGAGGTCAAAGAACTTCTAACGCAAGGGGTGGGGAAGCTAAAAGAGGTCAAAGAACTTCTAACGCAAGGGGTGTGGGAGTTAAAAAGAGGTCAAAGAACTTCTGATGCAAGGGGTGGGGAAGCTAGAAAGAGGTCAAAGAATTTCTAATGTAAGGGGTGGGGAAGCTAAAAAGAGGTCAAAGAACTTCTAATGCAAGGGGTGGGGAAGCTAAAAGAGGTCAAAAGAAAGAACTTCTAATGCTAGGGGTATGGGAGCTAAAAAGAGGTCAAAGAACTTCTAATGCAAGGGGTGGGGAAGCTAGAAAGAGGTCAAAGAATTTCTAATGTAAGGGGTGGGGAAGCTAAAAAGAGGGCAAAGAACTTCTAATGCAAGGGGTGGGGAAGCTAAAAGAGGTCAAAAGAAAGAACTTCTAATGCAAGGGGTGTGGGAGCTAAAAAGAGGTCAAAGAACTTCTAATGCAAGGGGTGTGGGAGCTAAAAAGAGGTCAAAGAACTTCTAATGCAAGGGGTGTGGGAGCTAAAAAGAGGTCAAAGAACTTCTAATGCAAGGGGTGGGGAAGCTAAAAAGAGGTCAAAGAACTTCTAATGCAAGGGGTGTGGGAGCTAAAAAGAGGTCAAAGAACTTCTAATGCAAGGGGTGTGGGAGCTAAAAAGAGGTCAAAGAACTTCTAATGCAAGGGGTGTGGGAGCTAAAAAGAGGTCAAAGAACTTCTAATGCAAGGGGTGTGGGAGCTAAAAAGAGGTCAAAGAACTTCTAATGCAAGGGGTGTGGGAGCTAAAAAGAGGTCAAAGAACTTCTAATGCAAGGGGTGGGGAAGCTAAAAAGAGGTCAAAGAAATTCTAATGCAAGGGGTGTGGGAGCTAAAAAGAGGTCAAAGAACTTCTAATGCAAGGGGTGTGGGAGCTAAAAAGAGGTCAAAGAACTTCTAATGCAAGGGGTGTGGGAGCTAAAAAGAGGTCAAAGAACTTCTAATGCAAGGGGTGTGGGAGCTAAAAAGAGGTCAAAGAACTTCTAATGCAAGGGGTGTGGGAGCTAAAAAGAGGTCAAAGAACTTCTAATGCAAGGGGTGGGGAAGCTAAAAAGAGGTCAAAGAACTTCTAATGCAAGGGGTGTGGGAGCTAAAAAGAGGTCAAAGAACTTCTAATGCAAGGGGTGTGGGAGCTAAAAAGAGGTCAAAGAACTTCTAATGCAAGGGTTGGGGGATAGATGTCGCCAGCGAGGCTTTGGGGAAGGCGCGGCGGCGTCTGTGTTCTTTCTGATGCGTAAAATTAATTAAATACAAGTAAAAAAAGGGCATTAAATACGTATTATAAATACTAAACTCTTTCTTATCTTGACAGCACAAATGAAATCTTACAAGTTCCAACATGTAACTAAGCGCTCCCGAAACACGAATCAACCTTTTACTTCTACTTGGAGGATATCCTCGCAAGTAAAAGGTAATCATTATGAATATGGACAGAAAGATTTGCTTATACTTCTACCTTTTGCTTCAGAGAATTACCGTGTACTTCTACCTTATGCTTACAAGGATATCTTTCATTTTTATGATTACCTTCCAATGTAGCCACATTTATTAAATCCAAAACATAAAAAAAACCTGCACACACGCACTCCTAATCACCAGGGTATGACTACTCATCTCCCCCTTTACCAGAGGGACGGGGAGAGCTTAGCGTGACCGGAATATATGATAAAATAAAATATGAAAAAATTTGTGATCTACAATCAGTAAATTACCGATAACCCCAAAAAAAGTTATGACTATTTCCACTTAATATCAAACTAAAGAAAAGATAAGAGCCAAAATGAATCTTTAGAATAATTCTACTCTTTCCAACCAGTTTCTAATAGCCAGGCCTTCTAAATCAAGAGGCTCAATACTACACAGTATTCTACAAGTTTTATTCCAGCTATGACCAAGTTGTGGAATGATCTTCCTAATCTGGTGGTTGAATCAGTAGAACTTCAAAAGTTCAAAGTTGAAGCAAATGTTTTTATGTTGAATAGGCTGACATGAGTCTTTTTATAGTTTATATATGACATAGGTAGTAGGTTGGCCAGGGCACCAGCCGCCCGTTGAGATACTACCGCTAGAGAGTTATGGGGTCCTTTGACTGGCCAGACAGTACTAAATTGGATCCTTCTCTCTGGTTACGGTTCTTTCCCTGTGCCTACACAGACACCGAATAGTCTGGCATATTCTTTACAGATTCTCCTCAGTCCACATATACCTGACCACACCGAGATTACCAAACAATTCTTTTTCACCGTAGGAGTTAACTGCTGCAATGTAATTGTTCAGTGGCTACTTTCCTCTTGGTAAGGGTAGAAGACTCCTTAGCTATGGCAAGCAGCTCTTTTAGGAGAAGGACACTCCAAAATCAAACCATTGTTCTCTAGTCTTGGGTAGTGCCATAGCCTCTGTACCATGGACTTCCACTGTCTTGGGTTAGAGTTCTCTTGCTTGAGGGTACACTCGGGCACACTTTTTATCTAGTTCCTCTTGATTTGTTAAAATTTTTATAGTTTATATAAGGAATATTTATTTTAATATTTCTATTCTCAAAATATTTCATTTTTCCTTGTTTCCTTTCCTCATTGGGCTATTTTCCCTGTTGGGGCCCCTGGGCTTATAGCATCCTGCTTTTCCAACTAGGGTTGTAGCTTAGCATTTAATAATAATAATAATAATAATAATAATAATAATAATAATAATAATAATAATATCTGTTTTGACGTTGTTACTGTTTGTTGAATGATTTATTGTTACTTTGTTCTCCTCATTTATTTACTTCCTTATTTTCTTTCCTCACTGGGCTATTTTTCC
>NC_090750.1:89915864-89925864 GCF_036898095.1 Palaemon carinicauda
GGGGCTCTGATTCCAGACTTTAATGTATTAATATATATGGCTTATTTGAAATATGAAAAACACGTTTAAATGTGCAAAAATCTATCACATATATATATATATATATATATATATATATATATATATATATATATATATATATATATATATATATACATATTATTTCTATAAATAATTACCTTTCACCCTCTTGTTTTACGAATAGGAGTAATAGAAGCATTGTTAAACTCCCAGCGAATTAAGTCATTAAAGAAAATTAACAACAGCAAGTAAGACCAGCTTAAATTCTCATCTTATTTATACAAGTTTTTTTCTTACTCCGTCATAGTGTTAATAATAAAGTATTACGATGATTGATAGCTTGATTTATTGCTAGTTATGTGACGTAGTATATTTTAAGACTAGAGCAAAGTCAATTTTTGCGAGGAATTTCGATTAATTATAGTTTTTATTGCATCTTATGTATTTTATCATACTATTTTTAAAATTTGTTTTTAGTTTTTGGTTGAGAGAAATTTTACCGAAGGCGGTTTAATAATTTGCTATTTTTAACATGAAGTTTTCTAACTAATTATTAAAACATTAAGTTCTCTAAATAATTATTAACACATGAAGTTTTCTAACTAATATTAAAACAAGAAATTTCCTAATTTATCAAAACATGAAGTTTTCTACGTATTTATCAAAACATGAAGGTTTCTAACTAATTATTAAAGCATGAAGCTTTCTAACTAATAAAAACATCACTTTTTCTAACTAATTATTAAAACATCAAATTTTCTAACTAATTATTAACAAATGAAGTTTTCTAAATAATTATTAAAACATGAAGTTTTCTTACTAATCAAAACATGAAATTTTCTAATTATGAAAAAAAAAGTTTTCTACGTATTAATCATGAAGGTTTCTAACTAAATATCAAAGTATGAAGCTTTCTAACTAATTATCAAAACATAAAGCCTTCCACCTAATTATTAAAACATGAAGCTTTCTAACGAATAAAAACATCAAATTTTCTAACTAATTATTAAAACATTAAATTTTCTAACTAATTATTAACACATAAAGTTTTCTTAATAATCATCAGAACATGAAGTTTTCTTACTAATCAAAACATGAAATTTCCTAATTATCAAAACATAAAGTTTTCTACGTTTTTATTAAAACATGAAGCTTTCAAATTAATTATCAAAACCTGAAGTCTTCAAATCAATTATTAAAAACCAATTTTAAACAAGCGAATTTAATTGTCTTTATTAGGCACAAAAGCAGTTTCTTGCAATAATAACGCAAATAGTAGTAGTAGTAGTAGTAGTAGTAGTAGTAGTAGTAGTAGTAGTAATAGTAGTAATAATAATAATAATAATAATAATAATAGCCGAAGTTAAATTCCAATAAAAAGAAATTTGATCTTATTTGGCCAAGCTGTTAAAATATCCTTTTCGTTAATGAAAATAAAAACGCCAAAAAGGAAAATCTTTACGAAATAAAAAATTAAAAGGAAAAAGAACATTTTCATTAAGTAAATTTCTTTTCGATGAATATATTTCTTTCACGGTCGTAATTACACACACATACATACACACACACACACACACACAAAAATAAAACTTCGATATTGTTTCCCTTCCACAGACAGACAGACGTGTAGAGAAAAGAATATCGTAAGACAAATAAGAAAGAGATAGAGGAAAGGGAAGAGAGGAAGAAAGGCGAAGAAAGGAAGAAATGAGAAGAGAAGAGGGCATGGGATGAAGACAAGGGAAGAGGAAAAGAACGGGGAAGAGCATAAAATTACATAAAAGAAGAAAAGGGAAAAGTAGAAGAAAGTGAAAGAGAAGAAGAAAGCGAAAGAAAAGAGGAAAGTAAAAGAGAAGAAAATTGAATAAAATAAGAAAGGGGGCAAAGAAGACTGGGTAATAGAAGAAAAGGAAAGAGCAGAAGAAAATGGAAGAGAAAAAGAAAAGTGAAAAGAAAAGGGAAGAGAAGAAAATTGAAGAGAAAAAGAAAAGGGAAGAGAAGAAAAGAGAAAAGAAAACGAAAAGGGAAGAGAAAAAGAAAGAAGAAAAGGAAAGGGAAGAGAAGAAAGTGAGAGAAGAAAAAGGAAAAGAAAAGGGAAAAGAAGAAAATTTGAAAAGAAGGTGAAGAGAAGAAAGTGAGAGAAGGGGAAGAAAAGAGGAAAGAGAATTGAGAAAAGAAGAAGAGAAGAAATTGAGGGAAGAAAGGGGAAGAGAAGAAGAAAAGAAAAGGGAAGAGAAGAAAGTGAGAACAAAAGTAGGAGAAAAGAAAAAAGTGAGAGAAGAAGGGGAAAAGAAGTGAGAACAGAAGGGCAAGAGAAGAAGAAAGAAAAGGGAAGAGAAGAAAGTGAAAAAAGAAGGGGATGAGAAGAAAGCGAGAGAAGAAGGGGAAGAAAAGAAAAGGGAAGAGAAGAAAGTGAGAATAGTGGGGAAGAGAAGAAAAAAGGTGGAGAAAAGAAAAGGGAAGAGTTGAGAAAAGAAGGGGATGAGAAGAAAGCGAGAGAAGGAAGAGGAAGAAGGGAAAAGGGAAGAGAAGAAAAGAAGAGGGAAGAGCAGAAGACGAAGAACTCCCGTATGGACAGCAGCCCCGAAATCCAATTACTCTACCCGTCCAGCGAGAGAGAGAGAGAGAGAGAGAGAGAGAGAGAGAGAGAGAGAGAGAGAGAGAGAGCGGGACAGGTCAGACTATGCAATCATGGCTAAGAACCGAGCATGCAATCTCCCACCGCCAACCTTTCGGGCTTTTAAAAAACCCCTCCCCCCAGGGGGCTTTCCCCCCCACAGGGGCCTCCCCTTCCCCCCAGGAACCTCCCCTCCCCCCTTTCATCAACCAGTACCTTTTTTCCCCGATTGTAAAGAATGCAGGAAGACTGTAACGTTCGTCGAACACATTACAGATATACTGTTTAAAAACACCGTAATTCTAGTCGGAAATTCTCCGTAAAAATATACTGTTCTCAGCCGTATTTTAGTAAAATACAGGCGACCGTAATTTTTACGCTATATTTTACGGAATACTGTAACGTAGGCGGGATGTCTACCACAGGAGCAAACGCCACTGTTAAAAATACCGTAATTTTAATAGGAATTTCTCCGTAAAAAAATATATATCGTTCCCAGCCGTATTTCAGTAAAATATAGGCGACCGTAATTTTTATCTTACTTTGTTATTATATTTTACGGAATATTGTAAAGTACGCGGAATGTCTACCACAGGAGCAAACGCCACTGTTAAAAATACCGTAATTTTAAAAGGAAATTCTCCGTAAAAATACACTTTCTAAGCCATATTTTAGTAAAATACAGGCGACCGTAATTTTCACCCTACTTTATTATATTTTATGGGTAGGTGACCGTAACATCACTCCCTTAAAGCCAATAAGTCTACCACAGGAGAAAACGCATCACAGATACACTGTTAAAAAATACCGTAATTTTAATAGGAAATTCTCCGTAAAAATATACCGTTCTCAGCCGTACTTCAGTAAAATACAGGCGACCGTAATTTCTACCCTACTTTGTTATTAAATTTTACGGGGTCGGTGACCGTAATATCACTCCTCTAAGTCAATATATTCGCTTTCAAAACGGTAAATGCCTGGTAGAAGAGACTCTTTAGCTATGGTAAGCAGCTCTTCTAGGAGAAGGACACTCCAAAATCAAACCGTTGTTCTCTAATCTTGGGTAGTGCCATAGCCTCTGCACCATGGTCTTCCACTGTCTTGTGTTAGAGTTCTCTTGCTTGAGGGTACACTCGCGCACACTGTTCTATCTTATATCTTATTTCTCTTCCTCTTGTTTTGTTACAGGTTTTATAGTTTATAAAGCGATATTTATTTTAATATTGTTGTTCTTCCTAAAAGTTTCATTTTTCCTTGGTCCCTTTCCTCACTGAGCTATTTTCCCTGGTGGAGCCCTTGGGCTTATAGCATACTGCTTTTCCAACCAGGGGTGTAGCTTAGCAAGTAATAATAATAATAATAATAATAATAATAATAATTCCAGGATTTTTGCTGTTTTTTTTCGGCAAATTTTGAAATCTTGTCTAGTCTAGATCCTACAGATTGTAGCCAAATTGTCTGAGACTGCAAGAACAAAACTAAAAAAAAAGTAAATTGGTTCTGTAAAGGAGCACCAGCATGGATATGGTTGGATAATGGACCAATCCATCGCTGGATATAGGAGCAGTAAGGATAATCTATCCCCCCTCCCCCCCCAACCAAATCGCAGTGGTCTGGATGTGAGCTGGAAAGGAGATAAAGGCGGTACCCCACCGCAAGAAGTAGCCATCATTATCCAGGTATTATAGTGCAACCCCTTCGTGATATAAAGCCCCTTGTGGCTGTTTCAGTAGGTTATTTAACGTATCTTTGGACGGGCATCCAATTCTGCTGATAAGGCTATTGTAGTCTGAAGGTAAACTACTGCTACACTCTCTCTCTCTCTCTCTCTCTCTCTCTCTCTCTCTCTCTCTCTCTCTCTCTCTCTCTCTCTCTCTCTCATCTTCAGCAATGTGGAACTAATTAGTATGTGTGAGGTACGATCATTATTTACGGTCTTGGAAAATGATCAGAAAACAAGGCAATAATTCACACTGGCTCGATACTTCAAGGTAGATTAGTTCACCAAACGTTCAGCTGGGCTCCACAAGGCACTAGAAGAATTCGAAGACCCAGGCCTACATGGCTGAAGACTATGAAGCCCCAAGGAGATGATGAATACAGAAATATTGAATTAAAAGTTCAAGATAGAGACGACTGGCGAAATCTAACCGAGGCCCTTTTGCGTTGATAGGTGGAGGAGGAGATGATGATGATGAGGTACTTCTCATTACCATTTTTCAAAGGAGAGCTTACGCAAATAAGGTACGCAACATTAATTACCTCGAGGAAAAGAATAATTAATAATCTTGTTTTCTTAAATTTACGAAGCTTTTAATCTATACAGATCCTTACTTGGTTATTGTTTTAATTATTCCTTTCCGATTGCCGCTCTTGCATTTATTCAATTTTGCTTTATTAGCTGTTTTCATATTTTATAATATCCTTTGAGGATCTTTCTTTAATTCTAGATAGGGGTTAGATTTATCTTGCTTGAGGTTACACTCAGGCATACTATTCTAAAAAAAAAAAAAAAAAAAAAAAAAAAAACCGTAACAACCCTATATCATTTTCCCCTGAAATAAATATACGAAAAAACAGATTTTTAATAGGATCCAAAAAGTGGTAACAACCTTATATCACCCCCCCCCCCCCCGGGAAAAAAAATACATTGCGTTCGATCCATCTTCGTGGAATGCGCCCCGAAGGAATGATGAAAAAAAAAATCACATTGCAAAGTGGCACTCTCGAATTCTGATGTGAAAATGAGGTCTGTCTGCCCAAGTCCCTTCCTACCGAACATGCCATGTGTTGCTGGCCCCCTGGGGCGTCCCGACAGATGGAATCCACGCACGCACGCACATACACACACCCGAAACGCACGCACATACACGCACAAACGTTCCTCTTCCATGTTCCCTCCCCACCACACCAACCACTCTTTGACTTCTCACCGAAATTCCCGGCAGCTCTCTCTCTCTCTCTCTCTCTCTCTCTCTCTCTCTCTCTCTCTCTCTCTCTCGCTAATTTGAAGTCCTGCAAGTTAATTTGATGGTGTACGTGATATGACTGTAAATCGGGACCCGGGTATTCGTCGGTACCCTTCAGAATTCTTAGAAGGAGTGTTGCTGCACCAGTTGCTTTAGGCTGTGTTCTTCCTTGGGTTGCTGCTGTTTTGGCTGTGTTCTTTTTTTTCGACTGCTGTTTTGGCTGTGGGTTTTTTTTCGACTGCTGTTTTGGCTATGCTCTTTTTAGACTGTTGTTTTGGCTGTTATCTTCTTTAAACTGCTCTATTGGCTGTCGTCATTTTTGGGACTTACAGTATGTTTTGTCTCTGCTCTTTTTGGGACTGCTGTTTTGTCTGTGCTCTTTTTGGAGTGTTATTTTGACTGTGGTCTTCTTTAAACTGCTCTTTTGGTTGTGGTCATTTTTGGGACTGCTGTTTTGGCTGTGTTCTTTTTTGGACTGCTGTTTTGGCTGTGGCCTTTTTTCGACTGTTGTTTTGGCTGTGCTCTTTTATTGGACTACTGTTTTGGTTGTGCTCATTTTGGATTGGTGTTTTGGCTGTGGTCTTTTTTCGACTGCTGTTTTGGCTCTGGATTTCTTTCGACTACTGTTTTGGCTGTGATCTTTTTGGATTGCTGTTTTGTCTGTGCTCTTTTTTGGCCTGCTGTTTTGGCTGTGGTCTTTTTCGCGACTGCTGATTTGGCTATGGCCTTTTTTCGACTGATGCTTTGACCAAGATCTTTTTTGGACGACTGTTTTAACTATGAATCTGCTTTGGACTGCTGTTTTGCCTGTGCTCTTTTTTAACTACTGTTTTGGCGGTTGTCTTTTTTGGACTGCTGTTTTGGTTGTGGTCTTTATTCGACTGCTGTTTTGGCTGCCGTTTTTTTTTTTCGACTGCCGTTTTGCTTATGGTCTTTTTTGGACTGCTGTTTTGACTGTCTCTATTTCCTTATCGGTTCTCTATGCTTTTCCAAATACAGCCAACAACACAACGAAATCCTCTCTCTCTCTCTCTCTCTCTCTCTCTCTCTCTCTCTCTCTCTCTCTCTCTCTCTCTCTCTCCCTAGAGAGACACCGTCACTCACGTCTGTGAATCGTTCGCCGCTGGTTTTCTTAATCCCTTCCGGCGATCCTCGAGTCTTCGTGAAGAAAATCCTCTCCGGCGTCTCCAACTTTGATCTCCCAATGGAGTACGGTTCTATATTATTCTTTAATACAAACTGATAGTACAGTACTACCTTGGATCCCTTTCTCTGGTTACGGCTCATGTCACCTTCGCCGACACATAAACAGAATAGCTTGGCCTATTCTTTACACATTCTCCTCTTTCCTCATACACTTAACTAAAATTACCAAACAATTCCTCTTCTCTCAAGAGGTTAACTACTGCACTGTAATTGCTCCGTGGCTACTTTCCTCTTGACAAGGGTAGAAGAGACTCTTTGGCTATGTAAGCAGCTCTTCTAGGAGAAGGACACTCCAAAATCAAAACATTGTTTTCAAGTCTTGGGTAGTGCCATAGCCTCTGTACCATGGTCTTCCACTGTCTTGGGTTAGAGTTCTCTTTCTTGAGGGTACACTCGGGCAGACTATTCTATCTTGTTTCTCTTACTCTTGTTATTTTGAAGTTTTTCAAGTTTATTATTGAGAGATTTATTTTAATGTTATTATTGTTCTTTAACTTCTCTTCTAGTTTTATTTCCTTTCCTCACTGGGCTATTTTCCTTGTTGGAACCCTTGGGCTTATACCATCCTGCTTTTCCAACTAGGGTTGTAGCTTAGCAAATAATAATAATAATAACAATAATAATAATAATAATAATAATAAAAGGTAACAGGGAAATGCAAACCCCGTTTCCCCCAGAGAGAGAGAGAGAGAGAGAGAGAGAGAGAGAGAGAGAGAGAGAGTAATATATAATAATACGTTTATTTCCATTTTACAATTAATATTAATTACAATACATCAAAATAATTGTTTACAATATAAACGTACAAAACACAGAAGTAAAATGTTACAATATATTTACAAGCTTTCATCTTTAGTAAGTTCTCACAACGATTAGAAATAGATTGATAAAAAATGTTTAAAATCCTCAGGATATGAGAGTCATTTTGCTACTACTGGGTACCAAGAAGAAAATATTTTAGTTTTTTTCGTAAAAAGGACGAGATTATTAAAAGTTTTTATTGAGATAGGTAATTTATTCCACGCTCTTGGTTTAAAGGCTTAAAGGCTGCTCATGAATGGCAGAGGCAAGGGACTGTGACATTGCCCTATCGAGTAGGACAATGCCATAGAGACTAACCATATATATATATATATATATATATATATATATATATATATATATATATATATATATATATATATGTGTGTGTGTGTGTGTGTGTGTGTATATGTATTATAGCCACGAAAGGAAAAATTAAAAAGACTTGATTGGAGTTAGTACTTTCATCCACTCAGGACATTATCAAACTCAGCAATGAGAATACATATACAAAGACATCGTATTTATACAGGCGAAGGGGATCCAACAGCTGTCAGTTTCTTAATAATTCCGTAGAAGTCAGATTTTAGATAAAAGGATAATACTGGATTAACGGAAAACAGACCTTTTATCTAAAATCTGACTTCTCCGGAATTATTAAGAAACTGACAGCTGTTGGATCCCCTTCGCCTGTATAAATACGATGTCTTTGTATATGTATTCTCAATGCTGAGTTTGATAATGTCCTGAGTGGATTAAAGTACTAACTCCAATCAAGTCTTTTTCATTTTTCCTTTCGTGGCTATAATACATTTTATATTCATCACGTGTCAGCTTTCGTGATTTCTACACACACACATACACACACACACACACACACACACACATATATATATATATACTATCAACGCCCAAACCCTCCCTGCACACAACCTAAGACCAATGAGGGCCAGGCAATGGCTGCTAATGACTCAGCAGAGAGATTTAAAGGCTCCCCCAAACCCCCATCCTTAGCTCACAAGGATGGTGAAGTTGCAGCGACCAAAGAAACTAACGAGTCTCAGCGGGAATCGAACCCCAGTCTGGCGTTCACCAGTCGGTAGAGTCATGAATCATTCAGGAAAATTGAAATGGAATATTTCAAAAAACGAGACAATATGTGTTAAAGTAATACTGATTATCTATCTTAAGCCATTTCAAGGAATTTATCATTGGCGTCGCAAGAGAGAGAGAGAGAGAGAGAGAGAGAGAGAGAGAGAGAGAGAGAGAGACTGGCTACTTTAGGAGCAAGTGCCTGAGCTGGCATAAGGTCGCCTTAATGACTTAATTGTTAACGGCAATACATTAGAAGTGGAACGTGGGGGTATTTTATATTTTTCTTCAGAGAAAGAAGGAAAAGGAGAAGAGAGATAAGAAGAGAGAGAACATTAATAACAAGAAAGGGGAACTTGGGTGTTGATCACATGTATATATGGTCAGTCTCTTGGGCATTGTACTGCTCGATAGGGCAATGTCACTGTCCCTTGCCTTCTGCCATTCATGAGCGACCTTTTAAACCTTTACGTAATCTCCATCTAGCTCGCATTTCTTCCTTGTCTTTACCTCACCCACGTGAAGATCATATCGGTAATACGAATGCAACTGACTACACTGTACTTAGTTTTATCCTTCCTCTCCCCCCCCCCCAACAAACAGCCCCAGCCCTCCCACAAATCGTTGGTAACATGAATCTTGATTTTATCAGTGATTCTGCATAAACTCACGTCCTTATCGCTTTGGTATCAGTTTGCTAGACTGCTTTTTATTAATACTTTTTTTTTTTTTTTGCTAACTTAGCCATTTGGAAAGACTATATTATTGAGAATAGCCTATGCTATGGCATTCATTACCCAGCATTTGTGTGATAGGAATATGACATATATCTCTGGATATTATTATTATTATTATTATTATTATTATTATTATTATTATTACTTGCTAAGCTACAACCCTAGTTGCAAAAGCAGGATGCTATAAGCCCAGGGTCTCCAACAGGGAAAATAGCCCAGTGAGGAAAGGAAACAAGAAAAATAAAATATCTTAATTACAGTAACAACATTGAAATAAATATTTCCTATATAAACTATAAACTATAATGTTTAATCATTATGGTATTGCTACCCAACATTTGTGTACTTTAAGCCTGATTTGAGATTATTATGATTATTATTATGATTATTATTATAATTATCATCATTTCTAGCTAAACTATAACCCTAGTTGGAAAAGCAAGATGCTATAAGCCCTAGGGCTCCAACAGGGAAAAATAGCCCCGTGAGGAAAGGAAATAAGCAAATAAATAAACGATATGAGAAACAATTAACGATTAATAAAATATTTCAAAAAA
>NC_090750.1:89930864-89940864 GCF_036898095.1 Palaemon carinicauda
GTGCAGGAAGTGATTTTACCCTTCTGGAAGCTTTGTAAACGTTGGTGGTGCAGAGTTATTTTATCCTTCTGGAAGCTTTGTAAACGTTGGTGGTGCAGAGTTATTTTATCCTTCTGGAAGCTTTGTAAACGTTGGTGGTGCAGGAAGTGATTTTACCCTTCTGGAAGCTTGGTAAACGTTGGTGGTGCAGAGTTATCTTATCCTTCTGGAAGCTTTGTAAACGTTGGTGGTGCAGAGTTATCTTATCCTTCTGGAAGCTTTGTAAACGTTGGTGGTGCAGGAAGTGATTTTACCCTTCTGGAAGCTTTGTAAACGTTGGTGGTGCAGAGTTATCTTATCCTTCTGGAAGCTTTGTAAACGTTGGTGGTGCAGAGTTATCTTATCCTTCTGGAAGCTTTGTAAACGTTGGTGGTGCAGGAAGTGATTTTACCCTTCTGGAAGCTTTGTAAACGTTGGTGGTGCAGAGTTATCTTATCCTTCTGGAAGCTTTGTAAACGTTGTTGGTGCAAAGTTATTTTATCCTTTTGGAAGCTTTGTAAACGTTGGTGGTGCAGGAAGCGATTTTACCCTTCTGGAAGCTTTGTAAACGTTGGTGGTGCAGAGTTATTTTATCCTTCTGGAAGCTTTGTAAACGTTGGTGGTGCAGGAAGTGATTTTACCCTTCTGGAAGCTTTGTAAACGTTGGTGGTGCAGGAAGTGATTTTACCCTTCTGGAAGCTTTGTAAACGTTGGTGGTGCAAAGTTATTTTATCCTTTTGGAAGCTTTGTAAACGTTGGTGGTGCAGGAAGTGATTTTATCCTTCTGGAAGCTTTGTAAACGTTGGTGGTGCAGAGTTATTTTATCCTTCTGGAAGCTTTGTAAACGTTGGTGGTGCAGAAAGTGATTTTATCCTTCTGGAATCTTTGTAAACGTTGGTGGTGCAGAAAGTGATTTTATCCTTCTGGAATCTTCATAAACGTTGGTGGTGCAGAAAGTGATTTTATCCTTCTGGAATCTTTGTAAACGTTGGTGGTGCAGAAAGTGATTTTATCCTTCTGAAATCTTTGTAAACGTTGGTGGTACTGAAAGTTACTCTATCCTTCTGGAAGCTTTGTAAACGTTGGTGGTGCAGAAAGTGATTTTATACTTCTGGAAGCTTTGTAAACGTTGGTGGTACAGAAAGTTATTTTATCCTTCTGGAAGCTTTGTAAACGTTGCACGTGATAGTGGAGCAAGTGATTTTATCCTTCTGCAAGAGTTGCAGACGTTGTTAAACGCAGCATCACCCATTATTATTATTTTATTGACTTATTACAAAACTTACAAATGTATAGATACATCATTTACTATACAAATTGTATACAATAATCTTGCACAAGACCGATTTGCTTCAACAAAAATATTATGTCCACAAAAAATACATAAACAAGCAAACAAATATCGATTAATAATATAATAATACCACTCCAAATCTAATATAATTAGTTCTTATAGCAATCCAGGATTTCATATACACAATTACAAACATCTATTGGGTTTCCTTCATTCAACAAGTTTACAATGTCTGAGTAATCAAGGTTAGGATATTACATCATCATCATCAGCACTCCTACGCCTATTGACGCAAAGGGCCTCAGAGGATTCATTGATTATATATGTCAAAGGATAGCCAGTTCCTTCTGGTGCGCAGTGCCTATCTAACTAAGGCAAGTGACCCCTGCCGGTCTATGCTAATTCTAGTAAGATAAACCGCCAAGCATCTGGAGTAAAAGCCGAAGAGACAGTTTGCCCATCGCCTTTAACCCAATCCGTCACCCTGCTGCCAGTGACTTCATCGAGATTTAGGGGTGCAGTTCCTCTACACATAAAGCTCTCATTACTCCATCAAGTTGCTCACCCGCCTATACGAGTATAACCGTTGGCAAACATGGATTGCTAAGATATACCGCCTCGCACGTTATAATATTACACTGTACAACTATCAGACGTCACATAAGCTTCCCTTGACGGTGTGCCGGAATGAATGAAACCAACTGTACCAGATGCAAGTTTCATCATAGATATCATTTAGGATGTCGAGGGGCTTAGCTAGGCTTCCTTCCAGCTCATGCGAAAGGGTCAGCCATGATAATCCAGTTCTTTCAAACGGGTTGTTCTCCAAGTCAGGCTGCAAGGCGTGTTTGCTCTCCTTCGTGTGTTCTGCAATAACAGTGCTTAAACGCTCTTCTCTCTCTCTCTCTCTCTCTCTCTCTCTCTCTCTCTCTCTCTCTCTCTCTCTCTCTCTCTCTCTCTCTCTTCCTCCTTGGGAGAATTTTCAATATTTTTTCCTTCATTGTTTCAGTTTTCTTTGTTTATACATTTTCGTTTACTTTTTCTAATAATTTATTTCACTATCCATAAATTTTCTACTTTAACAGGTACTATTTCAGTATTGCCATATCAATATCCCTGTTTTACCCCCCACCCTAATAGTTCATTTCACGATCCTTAGATTTTACACGTTTTTTAAGTACCTTTACAGCATTGCCATATCAATATCCCCTTTTATACACCCTCCCCCCTAATAGATCCTTTCCCAATCCTTAAATTTTCCACTTTTATAAAGTATCTTTACGGTATTGCCATATCAATTTCCCCCTTTTTTACACCCCAGACTAGGTAAATCCTAGTGTTAAAAGATTTCCTAACATTTTATTAGCCCCGATTATATAAATTTTTGGATCCGGTTTCAATAAAAGACCTGAAAATAAGAGAAAACAGAGAAACCAGATATCAGGTGGAACTGCAAAGAAACCAGGTATCAGGTAGAATTGCAAAGAAACCAGGTCTCAGGTGGAATTGAAAAGAAACCAGGTCTCAGGTGGAATTGAAAAAAAAGAACAGGTATCAGGTAGAATTGCAAAGAAACCAGGTCTGAGGTAGAATTGCAAAGAAACCAGGTCTCAGGTGGAATTGTAAAGATACCAGGCCTCAGGTGGAATTGCAAAGAAACTAGGTATCAGGTGGAATTGCAAAGAAACCAGGTATCAGGTGGAATTGAAAAGAAACCAGGTATCAGGTAGAATTGCAAAGAAACCAGGTATCAGGTAGAATTGCAAAGAAACCAGGTCTCAGGTGGAATTGCAAAGAAACCAGGTATCAGGTGGAATTGCAAAGAAACTAGGTCTGAGGTGGAATTGCAAAGAAACCAGGTCTGAGGTGGAATTGCAAAGAAACCAGGTCTCAGGTGAAATTGCAAAGAAACCAGGTCTCGGGTTGAATTGCAAAGAAACCAGGTCTCAGGTGGAATTGCAAAGAAACCAGATCTCAGTGAAAAAAAAAACAGGTATCAGGTAGAATTGAAAAGAAACCAGGTGTGAGGTGGAATTGCATGAAACTAGATATCGAGTGGAATTGAAACCAACGTTGATTGAAGCTATAGAGAGGTTATAAACTATTTGTGGCTATTAAAACAAGTGAATCTGACTAGCAGATTTTAATTTAGTTCCTAGTACTTGAGCTCAGTCATATGAAAACCAGGCGTAGTCTTGGAAATGAGAAGATAAAAAGTTTGCTGGAAAAGGACCTCCAACAAGGAAAAATAGCCCAGTGAGGAAAGAAAATAAGGATATAACTAAACTATATGAAAATTAATAAATAAGGAATATGATATACCTTAAGATCAGTAACAACGTTGAAATATATATGTCATATAAACAAGGACGAGAGATTCATGTCAGCTTGTTCAACATAAAAACATTCGCCGCAAATTTGAACTTCTGAAGTTTCACTGATTCAGCTGCCTGATAAGGAAGATTTTTCAACAATGAATATGCTTTACTTTGTGAGAATTACTACGCAAGAGTTAGAAATCTGTTTAATGTAACCCCGGTTATGACAATATTCCTTTCCCTGGGTTTTTCACATCCTGCTTTTCCATTTAGGGTTGTAGCTTAGTAAGTAAGTAATAATAATAATAATAATAATAATAATAATAATAATAATAATAATAATAATAATAATAATAACCGATTCATCCAAATACTTTCGCAGCAAAAATTACTTTATCGAAAACTGAAAAAATAAATAAATATATGAATTCTTTTATAAATCTTTAATTCATTTTAATTTTCATTGTCTATTTATAAATGTATTTTTAACTCCCATTGAGTTCTTGTAAATGAACCATAAGTAAGATAAATAAAAAAAAATAAAAAATCTTACCTACTCTTTTAGTATAAATCTATTGTACGCAACCCGTCAAAAATAACGTCTAAATACTAAATAGATATACAAGCATACCAACACAGATTTAACCCTTCCCACCTCCCCACCCCTTTCTTAACTACAACATGGCAGTTTCGGTCATTTGTGGCAGATTTTGCTTTACGAGGGATATAGCCCCTCTCACCAGATTATGACCTACCAGAGGCAAGGGGAGAGACCAAGCAGTTATACGTCTGTTAATGCTGCCGAGCATGAGTGTATATATATATATATATATATATATATTATATATATATATATATATATATATATATGTGTGTGTGTATATAATTAATATACTGTATATACATATATATATATAAAAATGTATATATATATATATACATACTGTATATATATATATATATATATATATATATATATATGTATATAATTAATATACTGTATATACATATATATATAAAAATGTATATATATATATATATATATATATATATATATATATATATATATAGACACGCACTCACACACACACACACACATATATATATATATATATATATATATATATATATATATATATATATATATATATATATATATATAAAAGACACGTACTTCTTTCCTCTTTATCATATAAGGGATACTAATCTAATATCTGTCTTCTTTCT
The DNA here is from genome assembly GCF_036898095.1 of Palaemon carinicauda. Taxonomy (NCBI): domain Eukaryota; kingdom Metazoa; phylum Arthropoda; class Malacostraca; order Decapoda; family Palaemonidae; genus Palaemon; species Palaemon carinicauda. The sequence continues at coordinate 89,935,722 of NC_090750.1, forward strand.
ATCACCCACTAGGAAAAAAAAAAACAGCTTTACTAACACTTAAGAAACTATCATCATCAACTGGAAGTATCAATGATATCCCACACTTAAGAAACTGTCATCATCTCCTGGGTGTATGACACCCCCACCAAATTACTGTCATCTCTCAGAATGGATACACAAGCAAAACACTTCAAGAGAAATAATTTCGGACCTAAAGGAGCTTACACGTTCGAACACTCCGTCGAACCCGGTTGTCGAACCAGCTTGTCATACCTGCAGTCACAAATGCATAAAATTTATGGACAACGAAACCACCCACAAAACTCAGGCCAGAATAGACTTAATTCGAACCGTCTGACGAACGTATTCGACAACCAAATACAACCATTCACACGTTCGAACAATCACTTCAAACACTTCGTGTCGAACCAGCCTTAAACAAGCGAGGAGGCAGCAGCCTGACCACAGCAACCTACGTGTCATCATTTATCAAGGCAGGACCGAAATCATGATTGTATATTATGATTCATCGCCATCTCATCTGATTAATAGTCATCGGAGAGAGGGATGAGGTTTTTGTCCAAGATAAAAAGATGTGGAAGATTTGGATGAAATGAGACATCTCCGTTTGGAGAGATGATATTCTCTCTCTCTCTCTCTCTCTCTCTCTCTCTCTCTCTCTCTCTCTCTCTCTGAACTGGTGTCTATACAATGACTTGATTTTTATAACTCCAAGACTTGAAAAGATCTCTCTCTCTCTCTCTCTCTCTCTCTCTCTCTCTCTCTCTCTCTCTCTCTCTCTCTCTCTCTCTCTCTCTGAACTGGTGTCTATACAATGACTTGATTTTTATAACTCCAAGACTTGAAAAGATCTCTCTCTCTCTCTCTCTCTCTCTCTCTCTCTCTCTCTCTCTCTCTCTCTCTGAACGGGTGTCTATACAATGACTTGATTTTTATAACTCAAAGACTTGAAAAGATCTCTCTCTCTCTCTCTCTCTCTCTCTCTCTCTGAACGTGTGTCTATGATGGAGACTTGATTCGTTTATAACTTAAGATGTGAAAAGATCTCTCTCTCTCTCTCTCTCTCTCTCTCTCTCTCTCTCTCTCTCTCTCTCTCTCTCTCTCTCTCTCTCAACGTGTCTATGATAAAGACTTGATTCTTTTATAACTCCAAAATTTGAAAAGATCTCTCTCTCTCTCTCTCTCTCTCTCTCTCTCTCTCTCTCTCTCTCTCTCTCTCTCTCTCTCTCTCTCTCTCTCTCTCTCATATGCAGAAATTTTGAAAAATCAATAAACCTTCAATGTAGTCAATTATCCTTTTTTTTTTTTTTTAAATCGGGCATACGGATCTCAAGATAATCTATATTCACTATTCTTTATTTCTCTTATAATTTACTTATTTCCTCTCCTCAATAGGCTAATTTTCCAGGTTGGACCCCTTAGGCTTATGATCTCTGTTTTTCAAACTATGGTTGTATTTCAGCTAATAATAATAATAATAATAATAATAATAATAATAATAATAATAATCATAATAATTATAACAAAAAAAAGATAATAAAACAAAAATCATAACAATAAAAATGACAATAATAATAATAAAAAAACAATAATAATAATAATAATAATAATAATAATAATAATAATAATAATAATAATAATAATAGTTCGCATAAATGCAATAGGGAGCTAAAACACATTTTCGGTAAATAAAATCTGTACAGTAAACAGAACGAAGCAGGACAAATCAAATCTGTATAGTAAACAGAATGAAACAGGATAAATCAAATCTGTACAGTAAACAGAACGAAGCAGGACAAATCAAATCTGTATAGTAAACAGAATGAAACAGGATAAATCAAATCTGTACAGTAAACAGAACGAAGCAGGACAAATCAAATCTCTACCGTAAACAGAATGAAACAGGATAAATCAAATCTGTACAGTAAACAGAACGAAGCAGGACAAATCAAATCTGTATAGTAAATAGAATGAAACAGGATAAATCAAATCTGTACAGTAAACAGAACGAAGCAGGACAAATCAAATCTGTATAGTAAACAGAATGAAACAGGATAAATCAAATATGTACAGTAAACAGAACGAAGCAGGACAAATCAAATCTGTATAGTAAATAGAATGAAACAGGATAAATCAAATCTGTACAGTAAACAGAACGAAGCAGGACAAATCAAATCTCTACCGTAAACAGAATGAAACAAGATAAATCAAATCTGTACAGTAAACAGAACGAAGCAGGACAAATCAAATCTGTATAGTAAACAGAATGAAACAGGATAAATCAAATCTGTACAGTAAACAGAACGAAGCAGGACAAATCAAATCTGTATAGTAAATAGAATGAAACAGGATAAATCAAATCTGTACAGTAAACAGAACGAAGCAAGACAAATCAAATCTCTACCGTAAACAGAATGAAACAGGATAAATCAAATCTGTACAGTAAACAGAACGAAGCAGGACAAATCAAATCTGTATAGTAAACAGAATGAAACAGGATAAATCAAATCTGTACAGTAAACAGAACGAAGCAGGACAAATCCAATCTGTATAGTAAACAGAATGAAACAGGATAAATCAAATCTGTACAGTAAACAGAACGAAGCAGGACAAATCCAATCTGTATAGTAAACAGAATGAAACAGGATAAATCAAATCTGTACAGTAAACAGAACGAAGCAGGACAAATCAAATCTCTACCGTAAACAGAATGAAACAGGATAAATCAAATCTGTACAGTAAACAGAACGAAGCAGGACAAATCCAATCTGTATAGTAAACAGAATGAAACAGGATAAATCAAATCTGTACAGTAAACAGAACGAAGCAGGACAAATCCAATCTGTATAGTAAACAGAATGAAACAGGATAAATCAAATCTGTACAGTAAACAGAACGAAGCAGGACAAATCAAATCTGTACAGTAAACAGAATGAAACAGGATAAATCAAATCTGTACAGTAAACAGAACGAAGCAGGACAAATCCAATCTGTATAGTAAACAGAATGAAACAGGATAAATCAAATCTGTACAGTAAACAGAACGAAGCAGGACAAATCCAATCTGTATAGTAAACAGAATGAAACAGGATAAATCAAATCTGTACAGTAAACAGAACGAAGCAAGACAAATCAAATCTCTACCGTAAACAGAATGAAACAGGATAAATCAAATCTGTACAGTAAACAGAACGAAGCAGGACAAATCCAATCTGTATAGTAAACAGAATGAAACAGGATAAATCAAATCTGTACAGTAAACAGAACGAAGCAGGACAAATCAAATCTGTATAGTAAATAGAATGAAACAGGATAAATCAAATCTGTACAGTAAACAGAACGAAGCAGGACAAATCAAATCTGTATAGTAAACAGAATGAAACAGGATAAATCAAATCTGTACAGTAAACAGAACGAAGCAGGACAAATCAAATCTGTATAGTAAACAGAATGAAACAGGATAAATCAAATCTATACAGTAAACAGAACGAAGCAGGACAAATCAAATCTGTATAGTAAATAGAATGAAACAGGATAAATCAAATCTGTACAGTAAACAGAACGAAGCAGGACAAATCAAATCTCTACAGTAAACAGAATGAAACAGGATAAATCAAATCTGTACAGTAAACAGAACGAAGCAGGACAAATCAAATCTCTACCGTAAACAGAATGAAACAGGATAAATCAAATCTGTACAGTAAACAGAACGAAGCAGGACAAATCAAATCTGTATAGTAAACAGAATGAAACAGGATAAATCAAATCTGTACAGTAAACAGAACGAAGCAGGACAAATCAAATCTCTACCGTAAACAGAATGAAACAGGATAAATCAAATCTGTACAGTAAACAGAACGAAGCAGGACAAATCAAATCTGTATAGTAAACAGAATGAAACAGGATAAATCAAATCTGTACAGTAAACAGAACGAAGCAGGACAAATCAAATCTGTATAGTAAACAGAATGAAACAGGATAAATCAAATCTGTACAGTAAACAGAACGAAGCAGGACAAATCAAATCTGTATAGTAAATAGAATGAAACAGGATAAATCAAATCTGTACAGTAAACAGAACGAAGCAGGACAAATCAAATCTCTACCGTAAACAGAATGAAACAGGATAAATCAAATCTGTACAGTAAACAGAACGAAGCAGGACAAATCAAATCTCTACCGTAAACAGAATGAAACAGGATAAATCAAATCTGTACAGTAAACAGAACGAAGCAGGACAAATCAAATCTGTATAGTAAACAGAATGAAACAGGATAAATCAAATCTGTACAGTAAACAGAACGAAGCAGGACAAATCAAATCTCTACCGTAAACAGAATGAAACAGGATAAATCAAATCTGTACAGTAAACAGAACGAAGCAGGACAAATCAAATCTCTACCGTAAACAGAATGAAACAGGATAAATCAAATCTGTACAGTAAACAGAACGAAGCAGGACAAATCAAATCTGTATAGTAAACAGAATGAAACAGGATAAATCAAATCTGTACAGTAAACAGAACGAAGCAGGACAAATCAAATCTCTACCGTAAACAGAATGAAACAGGATAAATCAAATCTGTACAGTAAACAGAACGAAGCAGGACAAATCAAATCTGTATAGTAAACAGAATGAAACAGGATAAATCAAATCTGTACAGTAAACAGAACGAAGCAGGACAAATCAAATCTCTACCGTAAACAGAATGAAACAGGATAAATCAAATCTGTACAGTAAACAGAACGAAGCAGGACAAATCAAATCTGTATAGTAAACAGAATGAAACAGGATAAATCAAATCTGTACAGTAAACAGAACGAAGCAGGACAAATCAAATCTGTATAGTAAACAGAATGAAACAGGATAAATCAAATCTGTACAGTAAACAGAACGAAGCAGGACAAATCAAATCTGTATAGTAAACAGAATGAAACAGGATAAATCAAATCTGTACAGTAAACAGAACGAAGCAGGACAAATCAAATCTGTATAGTAAACAGAATGAAACAGGATAAATCAAATCTGTACAGTAAAACAGAACGAAGCAGGACAAATCAAATCTGTATAGTAAATAGAATGAAACAGGATAAATCAAATCTGTACAGTAAACAGAACGAAGCAGGACAAATCAAATCTG
>NC_090750.1:89947306-89949806 GCF_036898095.1 Palaemon carinicauda
CACCCTACACCTATTGACGCAAAGGGCCCCGGTTACATTTCGCCAGTCGTCTCTATCTTGAACTTTCAATTCGATACTTCTCCATTCATCATCTACATCGCGCTTCATAGTCCTCAGCCATGTAGGCCTCGGTATAAACAGTATTCTAGAAGTTTTTATTCCAGCTGTTACCAAGTTGTGGAATGATCTTCCTAATCGGGGTAGTTGAATCGGTAGAGAACTTCAAAAGTTCAAAGTTGGAGCTAATGTTTTTATGTTGACCAGGCTGACATGAGTCTTTTTATTGTTTATATATGACATCTGTTTTTGACGTTGTTAATACTTTATATAGGGACGTATCTGCTTTGATGCTGTTACTGTTTTTAGAATGATATATTGTTAATTTATTCCCATCACTTATTTGTTCCTTATTTCCTTTCCTCACTAGGCTATTTTTCCCTGTTGGAGCCCTCGGGCTTATAGCATCTTGCTTTTCCAACTAGGGTTGTAGCTTGGCTAGTAATAAATAATAATAATAATAATAATAATAATAATAAATAATAATAATAATAATAATAATAATAAATAATGGAGCCCAGCTGAACGTTTGGTGAACTGATCTCTCTTAAGGAGTGGGAAGAACATACCTAAACATTGTTTGTTGCATAGGTCTCTCTTACACAGAGTATTTCGCGCAATACTTTGTGAAAGAGATACCCCAGGAGGTACACTTGGAAACACAATCTCCAACAAATTGCCGAACAAGCGGGTTGTAGTTAGGAATGGCGGAGGGGTCGGAAGGGGTTGAATTCGTGTGTGCGTGTGTGCATATCTATCTAAATATTTAGACGTCATTTTTGACGGCATGGGAATAATAATAATAATAATAATAATAATAATATTAATAATAATAATAATAATAATAATAATAATAATAATAATAATAATAATAAATCAGTTGAATCAAAAAAAAATTCTTAAAGATATTCTCGGCTCGGCTACAATAATAATAATAATAATAATAATAATAATAATAATAATAATAATAATAATAATATTAAATTCCTTTTCAAAACATCTTATCTCCTTTCCATTTTAATAATAACATTAATAATAATAATAATAATAAAAATAATAATTATTATTATAATAATAAACAATGATAATAACAACAATAATAATAATAATTTGAATCGTAACTTCTTATTGCTAAAGATATTCTATCTCCTTACCATCTCCATCAAAACCACAAAACAAAAATTTCACGGTTGACACAGCCCCCACGAATTTCCGAGTCTTTCATGAATTAAGGACCTCAGGTAAATAACTCTTTCACCTGTCACGTATTCATCTTTATGCGGTGTCCAATAATCATACACTAAGGCCTTATACCTTTTATGAATCTCCGGCAAACCCTCGTATTACGGAGAAACTAAAATGTCTGTTTTTCTTTAATTTTTTGTCGTCTTGTTTTTCTAGCCATAAATTTTGTTTTTCTTAAGATCCTAAGATGGATGTTTTATCCCATGCTTGGTGAAGTCATTGGATAATCTTTATAAACAATGTGGTTTTGTTCCTTTCTATTTTCTGTTCACGTCTCTCTCTCTCTCTCTCTCTCTCCTCTCTCTCTCTCTCTCTCTCTCTCTCTCTCTCTCTCTGTCTTCATTACGTTTATCATTTAGCAAGAAAAGATCAAAAGTACTCTCTCTCTCTCTCTCTCCTCTCTCTCTCTCTCTCTCTCCTCATCTCTCTCTCTCTCTCTCTCTTCGTTACGTTTATCATTTAGCAAGAAAAGATCAAAAGTACTCTCTCTCTCTCTCTCTCCTCTCTCTCTCTCTCTCTCTCTCTCTCTCTCTCTCTTCTCTCTCTCTCCTCTCTCTCTCCTCTCTCTCTCTCTCTCTTCATTACGTTTATCATTTAGCAAGAAAATATCAAAAGTACTCTCTCTCTCTCTCTCTCTCTCTCTCCTCTCTCTCCTCTCTCTCTCTCTCTCTCTCTCTCTCTCTCTCTCTCTCTCTCTCTCTCTCTTCATTACGTTTATCATTTAGCAAGAAAAGATCAAAAGTACTCTCTCTCTCCTCTCTCTCTCTCTCTCTCTCTCTCGTCTCTCTTCTCTCTCTCTCTCTCTCTCTCTCTCTCTCTCTCTCTCTCTCTCTCTCTCTCTCTCTCTCTCAATTGTTTAAAACATTAATCATTTTATAAGAAAAAAAATCAATGATGAATTAACCGAGTAAGGCCCCCCCCCCCATAAACATCCTGATACCCCCATGCCATAAAACCCCCCCTAACCCCCCCCCCCCCCCCACAATACCCCATCTAATAACCGTGTCGATAATCACAGTATTACCTCAACGCTAACTTCTCTCTTTCTTCCAGGGACCAGCTGTGACTTCATGCTTAGTTACTCCTTTCCAGCAATTTCGTTATTTTGTTTCTTTCCTTATTCCGTTCTATTTGTTTCCTTATTTCCCTTCACAACTGTGGGTAAAAGTGGGACAATATTCCCACAGGCAGAACTGCC
>NC_090750.1:89954806-89962306 GCF_036898095.1 Palaemon carinicauda
AATGGCGGAGACATGGGACAGTGATAGTAACCTTTTTAGGTTTAAGGTTTAAAGGTAGCTCATGAATGTCGGAGACATGGGACAGTGATAGTAACCTTTTTAGGTTTAAGGTTTAAAGGTAGCTCATGAATGGCAGAGACAAGTCACAGTGATAGTACCCTTTTCAGGTTTAAGGGTTAAAGGTAGCTCATGAATGGCGGAGACATGGGACAGTGATAGTAACCTTTTTAGGTTTAAGGGTTAAAGGTAGCTCATGAATGGCGGAGACATGGGACAGTGATAGTAACCTTTTTAGGTTTAAGGGTTAAAGGTAGCTCATGAAGGGCAAAGACAAGAGACAGTGATAGTACCCTTTTTAGGTTTAAGGGTTAAAGGTAGCTCATGAAGGGCAGAGACAAGAGACAGTGATAGTACCCTTTTTAGGTTTAAGGGTTAAAGGTAGCTCATGAAGGGCAGAGACAAGAGACAGTGATAGTACCCTTTTTAGGTTTAAGGTTTAAAGGTAGCTCATGAATGGCAGAGACAAGAGACAGTGATAGTACCCTTTTTAGGTTTAAGGTTTAAAGGTAGCTCATGAAGGGCAGAGACAAGAGACAGTGATAGTACCCTTTTTAGGTTTAAGGTTTAAAGGTAGCTCATGAAGGGCAGAGACAAGAGACAGTGATAGTACCCTTTTTAGGTTTAAGGTTTAAAGGTAGCTCATGAATGGCAGAGACAAGAGACAGTGATAGTACCCTTTTTAGGTTTAAGGTTTAAAGGTAGCTCATGAATGGCAGAGACAAGGGACAGTGATAGTAACCTTTTTGGGTTTAAGGGTTAAAGGTAGCTCATGAATGGCAGAGACATGGGACAGTGATAGTAACCTTTTTAGGTTTAAGGGTTAAAGGTAGCTCATGAAGGGCAAAGACAAGAGACAGTGATAGTACCCTTTTTAGGTTTAAGGGTTAAAGGTAGCTCATGAAGGGCAGAGACAAGAGACAGTGATAGTACCCTTTTCAGGTTTAAGGGTTAAAGGTAGCTCATGAATGGCGGAGACAAGGGACAGTGATAGTAACCATTTTAGGTTTAAGGTTTAAAGGTAACTCATGAATGGCAGAGACATGGGACAGTGATAGTAACCTTTTTAGGTTTAAGGTTTAAAGGTAGCTCATGAATGGCAGAGACAAGTCACAGTGATAGTACCCTTTTCAGGTTTAAGGGTTAAAGGTAGCTCATGAATGGCGGAGACATGGGACAGTGATAGTAACCTTTTTAGGTTTAAGGGTTAAAGGTAGCTCATGAATGGCGGAGACATGGGACAGTGATAGTAACCTTTTTAGGTTTAAGGGTTAAAGGTAGCTCATGAATGGCGGAGACATGGGACAGTGATAGTAACCTTTTTAGGTTTAAGGGTTAAAGGTAGCTCATGAAGGGCAAAGACAAGAGACAGTGATAGTACCCTTTTTAGGTTTAAGGGTTAAAGGTAGCTCATGAAGGGCAGAGACAAGAGACAGTGATAGTACCCTTTTTAGGTTTAAGGGTTAAAGGTAGCTCATGAAGGGCAGAGACATGGGACAGTGATAGTACCCTTTTTAGGTTTAAGGGTTAAAGGTAGCTCATGAAGGGCAGAGACATGGGACAGTGATAGTACCCTTTTTAGGTTTAAGGGTTAAAGGTAGCTCATGAAGGGCAGAGACATGGGACAGTGATAGTACCCTTTTTAGGTTTAAGGGTTAAAGGTAGCTCATGAAGGGCAGAGACATGGGACAGTGATAGTAACCTTTTTAGGTTTAAGGGTTAAAGGTAGCTCATGAAGGGCAGAGACAAGAGACAGTGATAGTACCCTTTTTAGGTTTAAGGGTTAAAGGTAGCTCATGAAGGGCAGAGACATGGGACAGTGATAGTAACCTTTTTAGGTTTAAGGGTTAAAGGTAGCTCATGAAGGGCAGAGACATGGGACAGTGATAGTAACCTTTTTAGGTTTAAGGGTTAAAGGTAGCTCATGAAGGGCAGAGACATGGGACAGTGATAGTAACCTTTTTAGGTTTAAGGGTTAAAGGTAGCTCATGAATGGCAGAGACAAGAGACAGTGATAGTACCCTTTTTAGGTTTAAGGTTTAAAGGTAGCTCATGAATGGCAGAGACAAGGGACAGTGATAGTAACCTTTTTGGGTTTAAGGTTCAAAGGTAACTCAAGAATGGTAGAGACATGGGACAGTGATAGTAACCTTTTTAGGTTTAAGGGTTAAAGGTAGCTCATGAAGGGCAGAGACAAGAGACAGTGATAGTACCCTTTTTAGGTTTAAGGTTTAAAGGTAGCTCATGAAGGGCAGAGACATGGGACAGTGATAGTAACCTTTTTAGGTTTAAGGGTTAAAGGTAGCTCATGAAGGGCAGAGACAAGAGACAGTGATAGTACCCTTTTTAGGTTTAAGGTTTAAAGGTAGCTCATGAATGGCAGAGACATAAGGACAGTGATAGTACCCTTTTTAGGTTTAAGGGTTAAAGGTAACTCATGAATGGTAGAAACCGGAGAGGGATAATACCCTAGTAGGACAATGCCCCAGAGACTGACCATACACACATATGATCAGCGCCCAAGAAATACATTATTTTTTTATTATTAGATTTATGTTTTAAAGGTTTAAAGGTCACTCATGAATGGCAGAGACCCCGGACAGTGATAATACCCTAGAGACTGACAATGCATACATATGATCAAGGACTAAACTTCCTCTCCACCCAAGGTAGGACCAGGGAGGGCCCGACAATGGCCGTTGATGACTCAGAATGTAGATCTATAGGCTCCCCCATACCGCCAACCCCTGGCTCACAAGGATGGAGAAATTATTGACACCATAAGAAACTATCGAGCTTGAGCGTGTCTCGAACTCGAGTCTAATATATTACGAGACAGGGGACGTTTCAAATAGATTACCACAATAGACGAACCTTAGAGGGTTTGCAAACTTGAGGTTTATGAACCATGGTGAAATTTTGATGGAGCTAAAATGGTATCTATAACAATAATGATATTCACCTTAAAAACAAATGAGATTATCGAAACTCCATCTTCAAAAAGGTTAGAATATTTAGAAAGTTTAGGATTTATGGAATGCAGAAAATACTGCCTTTTATTTTAATTATACAAGTGAGGCTCACACACATGCGCGTTCACACACACACACACACATACAGTATATATATATATATATATATATATATATATATATATATATATATATATATATATATATATATATATATATATATATATACAGTATATATATACACACACATAAACATATCAATATCCCCTTTACATTGAAGAAAAATCAACAGATTAATCGTTGTGAAACTCGCGTTACATTACACTCAAAGTGTGTATTTCGACACCGCAGAAGATAGTTATCCTAGAAATTCACTCTTCCGAAATCAACATAACCACGAATGATATGCAACCGCAAAGCGACAATTACGAATCGTAACTTCATAATCTAGATGACTGCCATTAGATATGAAACGAGATAGAGGGTCGGTTGGGTATCATCAACTTGCGTCGTAAAATGAACGCCAGGTGTTCTAATGTGATTTCAAAATCCTCTTACTTTTGAACGTCCTTCGATTTGAATGTTTACGCTTGATCACATTTCTCTGACTTGGGGATGCACTCAGGCACACTATTCTATCTGTTTCCTTATTTCCTTTACTCGGTGGGCTATTTTCCCAGGTGGAGTCCTTATAGGGCTGATAGCATCCTGATTTACCCACTAGGATTGTAGTTTACGTAGTAATAATAATAATAATAGGGCTTACACACACTATTCTACCTGTTTCTCTTCCTCACTGGGCTATTTTCGCTATTGGAGCCCTAATAGGGCTTACAACATTCTGCTTTCCCAACTAAGGTTGTAGTTTACCTAATAATAATAATAATAACAGCAACTACAACAACAATTGGGACACGATGTTTTATCTAATATCTCTTCCTCTTGTTTTTTTTTAAGTTTTTATAATCTATATATGAAAGATCTAATTTAATGTTGCAACTGTTTTTAAAATATTTCATTTTGATTGTTTATTACTTGTCTTATAATTTATTTATTTCCTTGTTTCCTAACCTCACTGGGCTATTTCTCTCTGTTGGAGCCCATGAGCTTATAGCATCTTGCTTTTCCAACTAGGGCTATAGCTCAGCTTGTAATAATAATAATAATAATAATAATAATAATAATAATAATAATAATAATAATAATAACAACAACAACAACAGCAATAATAATAATAATAATCCCCCCCCCCATATAATAAGGTGCAAATGTCTATATTTACTTAAAAGTAAATCAGTCCTTGGAATCAAAGTTTCTTCATATTACCAATATTTCACACACACACACACACACACACACACACACACAAAATCCTTACAATATAAAAATCGACATCATTTCAGTATATATTTCTGTGTAAAAATATAATGCCATTCTTTCTGCTTAAAAAAAAAACTTTTTGTTTTATCAGAATTTTTTTTTGAACGAACAGATGTTTTTTCGTCTCTTTCCCCCCATTGGTGATTTAAACTGAGATACCATTCCTTAACTAAACACAATAATTTTATTTTAATTTTTTTTTTCACTTTAGGCATATTTCAATAATCCCACAATACGTAATATCACGCCAAGGCATATATTAGATTTATAAAATTATATAAATATAGAAATATATATTCATACATACATGTATAAATGTATATATATATATATATATATATATATATATATATATATATATATATATATATATATACTGTATATATATATATATATATATTCATATATATAATAACAAATGTAGCCGTTTCTAGTCCACTGCAGAACAAAGGCCTCAGACATGTCCTTATTCATGTCTGGGGTTTGGCCAATTTTCATCACCACGCTGACCACAGCGGATTGGTGATGGTGGGAGACTTTACTCTAATCGCTCACAGCAAACCAACATAGTTTGGTTGTCCCTGACTAGTACAGCTTTGCTGATCATGGCGATATACGAACCCTTTAACCACGTTAAGGTATTCTCTATATATATATATATATATATATATATATATATATATATATATATATATATATATATACTGTATATATATATATATATATATATATATATATATATATATATATATATATATATATATATATATATATATATATACAGTGTATATATATATATATATATATATATATATATATATATATATATATATATATATATATATATATATATACAGTGTATATATATATATATATATATATATATATATATATATATATATATATATATATATATATATATATATATATATATATATATTGATACACACAAACAAATGTCAAACGAAATTTACTCTCGAATGTCAGAATATCTTGCTGCCCTTGGAATATTAGACGAAATATATGTTATCAATGAAACCTGGAGATTTACTTCAGTAACCTATCAAACAGCAAGAAAAAAAATCAGTATTCAAACGTAAAAAGAAAATAAATGGATATCAGGCGAACGTTGGAATGTTAGAAAGAAATTATAAAATACTGAAATGTGAATAAAGATTTATGTATTTTTGTTCTAAATTACGTATTAGATTTTGTACAGTGAAGTGAAATTACTGTTAGAAACAGGAAAGTATTTTGAAGACCGAGGGTTCCTACTACTACTACTACTACTACTACTACTACTACTACTACTATTATTATTAGCCAAGCTACGACCCTGGTTAGAAAAGCAGGATGTTATAACCCCAAAGGCTCCAACAGGGAAAAATAGCCTAGTAAGGAAAAGAAATAAATAAACTACATGAAAAGTAATGAAAAATCAATTAAATACTTTTAGCTCAGTGAGTGGAAATAATTAGAGCGATTATTATCATTATTATTATTATTATTATTATTTTTTTTTTTTTTTTTTTTTTTGGTAAGCTACTACCCTAGTTGGAAAAGCAAGATGCTATAAGCCCAGGGGCCCCAACAGGGAAAATAGCCCAGTAAGGAAAGGAAACAAGGAAAAATTAAATATTTTAAAAATAGTTACAACATTAAAATTAAGATAAAGATTGGGGTATATAAGATATTCAAACGGTGAGATTAACACTTTACAACTATCAACAAAACCTTATAATGTCAGTGCTATTCATTTTTCAACTTCGGAGTAGAATATGGCTATACGAATGAGTGAAACTCTTTTTTTATGAAATTTTATGGAATATAAAATATCATAATGATTCTCAAAATTTGTTTGAATAACATGGAAATTAATAAAATTGGAACTATCTATAATAGCTCAACTCAATATAGAATTTATTTCAAGATATAAAATTCACTGTGGTGCTTTTTGTGTTCAACTTCAGGATACAAAATAGCTTGAGGGTACACTCGAGCACACTATTCTATATTTTTTCTCTTCCTATTGTTATTTTGAAGTTTTTATAGTTTATATATGATAGATTTATTTTAATATTGTTATTATTCGTAAATTTCTCTTATAGTATATTTACTTGTTTCCTTTCCTAACTGAGCTATTTTCTCTGTTGGGGCCCTTGGGATTATAGCATCCTGCTTTTCCAACTAAGGTTGTATCTTAGCAAATAATGATAATAATAATAATAATAATAATAATAATAATAATAATAATAATAATAATAATAATAATAATCTGTTTATATGAAATTTCATCAAATTTAAAAGATTATAAATAATCTTAAAGTTTGACTGAATAATAGGGAAAATAAGAAGACTGGAAGATTTGGAAGTATGAATAATTATTCGTTTGTAATCAGGAATAATAACGGCACTATCAAAGTGAATAATAATGGCTAACTATCTCCTGGATAATCTCATAAAAATCTCTTCTTCCGCAAAATAACTTCAAAAGAATTGACGGGTCTATATAGGGTACGAGACATAACTTCATCATGCAAATATGGAAAACATTTGAAAAACAGTAGTTAACTGAAAAGAAATTTGCAAGTGGTGTTTGCCTTAAAATCAATATGGGGGAGTTAATAATAATAATAATAATAATAATAATAATAATAATAATAATAATAATAATAATAATAATAATAATAATAATAATAATAAGGCTTACAATAATCAAATGTTAAGCTTCTGGGGTTCACCTCTTTCCCCATTACATAATGGCACACAAATAATTATTTGATTCTCAACAACAAATGCAGCCGTTTCTAATCTACAGCAGGACAAGGGCCCCAGACATGTCCATAGTCATGTCAGGGGGTTTGGACATTTTTATCACCACGATGGCCATGGCGGATTGGTGATGGTGGGAGACTTAGTCTGATCGCTCACAGCAAACCAATCTAGTATGGGTGGCCCTGACTAGTACAGCTTTGCTGATCATGACACAAAGCCTTTTACCACGTTAAGTTATCCCAACTCAGATGGGATATTCTCATTAATAACATTTAAATCTACTATACGAATATATGCTTATGAAGGGAGACCATGT
>NC_090750.1:89967306-90039806 GCF_036898095.1 Palaemon carinicauda
CAGTGCTTATTATAGACCACGAAACCGATACAAGTAGGCAACAAGTTTAATTAGATGAAATTTAAAATAATGCCCTACATTGACTAATTAAGACTGTATTAGCAAATGAAAGTGTGATATAGTAAATATGATGATGCAAGATACCAACTCCAAAAATAGCGCACAATACATACAACAAATGCAGCCGTTTCTAGTCCACTGCAGGACAAAGGCCTCAGACATGTTCTTATTCATGTCTTGGGTTTGGCCAATTTTCATCACAATGCTAGTCATTGCAAATTGGTGATGGCGGAAGACTTTAGTCTGACCACCGACAACAAACCGACATGGACCTATTCAGTAACCACTACTAAGTTCTTTTTGATTAATAAACTTCTACTATTATTACTACTAGCTAAGCTACAACCTTAGTTGGAAAAGCAGAATACTATAAGCCCATGGGCTCTAACATACGATGAGAATAACCAAACTAATATAGAAAATATACTAAGATTTCTAACAACATTGAAATGGATGAGTCATATATATACTGTACTATGAAATCAGACCATTTGCAAAATGGTCTAACCTCCAGATTAGGAAGAACATTCGATAACCTGTCACAACTGAAGCAAAACTTTTAAAATTGTCTATAATTGAACTGTATGATGGAAAAAGGCAAGACTGTCAGAGCCTACTGTACTGCTAAGAAAAGATCCACCTACTTCCTTCTCTTAGGGACTCATGATTAAAATGGTACTGTAATATATATATATATATATATATATATATATATATATATATATATATATATATATATATATATATATATATATATATATTTTTCTTTATCATCATCTCCTCCTATTCCTACTAACACAAAGAGCCTCGGTTAGATTTCGCCAGTTGTCTCTATCTTGAGCTTTTAAATCAATACTTCTTTATTCATCATCACCTAATTTATGCTTCATAATCATCAGCCATGTAGGCCTGGGTCTACCAACTCTTTTAGTGCCCTGTGGGGCCCAGTTATGACTGAAGAATAACTCTTAGAATTATTAATGAAATCTCTATGGGGGCAAAGAAGCAACATATACACATCAAAAAGAGTGATGGATTTCTTATAACAACAGATGAAGAAAAGCATCTGTGGATGGAACAGGAGATATAAAGGGAATAATTTGATTAATATACCTAAAGCTGGGGATGACATTCATGTACCCATGAATGAATTCAGTATGCTTGAATTTCAAGATACCGGTATCTTTAAAAAAATCGTGAAATGGAAAGCCCCTAAATACGATGGCTGAAAATAAAGTGACTCTCGGAATACTTACCAGATTATTTTGTAGAATGTGGAGCAAAGGGGCAAAACCTGACGAATTTAAGCTAGGATTGTTGATGAAAAAAAAAAGGGAAAAAAAAGACAACAGATTGCAATAACTAGCGAGGCATCACACTTACGTCCGTTGTCATGAAAATATATAATTATGTATGTTTATTCTAAAGAGACTAGAGCGAATGATTGATGAAAAGCTGAGAGATGAACAGGCAGGATTTAGAAAAGGTAGAAGTTGTACAGAGCAAATTTTAATTTTAAAATATGTTGTACAGCATTGTGTAGAGCATAGAAATCCACTTTTGATGCCATTTGTGAACTATGAAAAAGCCTTTGATAGTATGCACCAGCCAATTTTATGGAGTCCAGCGTTATTATCGAGTTCCCATCAAATAAGTATGTGAATTTTATTAAGTCTATTCATGAGCATATCAAGTGCAAAGTTAATGTTAGTGAAGTCCTATCAAATGAATTTCCAATGAACAGTGGAGTACTCTAAGGGAATGTGTTTTCACCTATGTTGTTTATCCTCCTCATGGATTTTGTAATGCATAAAACACTTGGGGATGGTGGAGAAGGATTGGACTGGATTACCAGTAGTAATAGGAAATTAGCTGACCTAGAGTATGCTGATGATGCTATCATTATTAGCAATACACCACAGGATTTGTAACTCATGCTAACCAGAATCCATGAAATATCATCACATGAGGTTGGGGTTAAGATAGAAGAAAGACATGATGATGAGTACGGAGTATGTAATGGAAGATGAAATATCAATGGAAGAAGATACTTAGGAAGAATCATTTGAATATTTAGGAACTATGATCTCTAATACAGGGTCTTTAGAATTGTAGTTTAATGAAAGATTGAAAATAGCAATTTTCTGACGACTATGTTGAGTAAAATTTGAAAATCAGATCGCCTGAAAATACATAAAAAAATAAATCAGGCTATATATCAGTTTAGTGAGATTGGTGTTACTGTAGGGAGATGAGTCATGGTATGACAATGAATCAATCTTTAATAGATTTAGTAGATTTGAGAACAAAGCCCCCAGAAGAATATTGTGAGTTACATGGCAAGCCAGGATTAGAAATTAAACTATATGAGATCACTCAAGTGCAATATGTGGACAAGATCATGGTGTGTGTGTGTGTGTGTATGTCTGTGAGTGCAAGAAAGAAAAAGGTAAATGCAAAAGAAATATAAATTCAATTGCAAATATAAATCAACTATAAACACACACACAAGTATATATATATATATATATATATATATATATATATATATATATATATACATATATATATATATATATATATATATATATATATATATATATATATATATATAAAATATATACATATATATAATATATATATATATATATATATATATATATATATATATATATATATATATATATATATCTATATATAAATATACATATATATATATATATATATATATATATATATATATATATATATATATATATATATATATATATATTATGTGTGTTTTTATGCACATCAAATCAATATCCAGACATCTTTGTACTCACCCTTTAGTGCATACAGTCCATTATTGCTCAAGTAACCTTCCTTCTTTCCTAATTAATCTGATCCAGTATTTATTCATATTTCTTAAAAGACAATACATCAATTAACCACCAAAAATATGTTAAATCATAAACTTGATTAGTTGATTTGATTCGTAGGCCTATAACAGATAACATCCCATCCAAGAATAATTTACAAAATTCATTCAAATTCGAGAGAGAGAGAGAGAGAGAGAGAGAGAGAGAGAGAGAGAGAGAGAGAGAGAGAGAGAGAGAGAGAGGAGAGGAGAGAGAGAGTACATTTGGGAGAGAATCGTAAAGGTTTGTTTACATAGGACGGTGCACGGATAAATATTTATCTTATTCCTCTCAAATACTAAAATCTTCGCTTATTCTTAATTCTATAATCATAAAATAAATAAAAAACTCTCCATTTAACAATAATAAATAAGTGTGTAAAGTAAACAATTAGAATTTATTAAACAACAAGTAATTACTACCTACCTTGTCTGCTCACGTAAATCTTGATAGCCGTGGTCTGACATCTTAATTCTTGGCTATTATTTCAATAAATTGAAAATTACGGAAAATAATTTAATACAAAGACACACTAGAACTTTATATAGAATATAAACGAATAGCCAGATCGCGGGAATGAATATAAAACGGTTATTTTGGGAAATATATAACTACGTTATCACATGTCACTGTCACTTTCAATACAAAGATTCTAACTGAGCGCGGGAAACAAAAGTCAATGAGGAGCGTGACTTGATTTTTTTTTACAATATGAAATTCCTTGATTTACACAAAATCCTTGAAATACAAGACATAAATTCCTTGAAATGCATGCTATAAATTCTTCTTATGGTCTGCTTGAAATATAGAAGAAATTTGGTACAATAATGGTAGGACTAAAGCCAGGTGTTTGATATAAATGGCACCCAACAGGAACACTTTTTTGACTGTATGAAATTCTTTGATTTACACAAAATCCTTGAAATACAAGACATAAATTCCTTGAAATACATGCAATAAATTCTGCTTATGGTCTGCTTGAAATATTAAAGAAATTAGGTACAATATCATAGGGGGTAGGCCTAAAGCCAGCTGTTTGACATAAATGGCACCCAATAGGAAACAATAAAACGAAACTATTCCATTAACAGTCCAGGAGCATTAGGAAAGAATTTGGGTTAATTCTAAAGCATATTTCAATTGTTAATGTTTTTTCATTCTATATACAGAAATAAAGTTTTCATTTTCTTACTTCATAGTTGCCATTCTTCAACAATGTTCCAAACATTACCTTTTTCAACAATTGTCTTCTTTAGGATACTTGCTAGGAATATAGTAAGAATGGACAATGAAGGTTTGGATATTGTCAAATCACCCAAAGTTAAATGTTTGTCTATCAGGGGTATAAATAATTGACGCAATATGTGCAAACATTTATATTGGCCCTTCATAGTTTCAACTCTACTGGGTGTTATAAGGTTATAATCTTGTGTAAGGATATATAGGTTGAATTTTATACTCGCAGGCCTTCGTTGGTATTGACTAAGTGTTCTAGAGTGGACTTAACTGAATCATAATAATTCCTACATTGAGTGAAGAACAATATTTGCTCTTGTGGCTTATGGTCTTCCTGTTTATTAATGATTAAGCTTAAATTGATTGTCAAGGTAGAACGGGTGACTTTGATTAGCCTGTTTTATATAATATAAAATTCATGGATCTATGGAAAATATGGGTGCAATAACTAATCTGACACAATTAGTATAGAAGTCAGTTTAAAGTATTATTAAAGGTAAATCTATAATGTACTTGAAAGGTTACAACTTAATGAGCAGAATCAAAATGATTTGCGAGGCATTGCAGAGCTGTGTATGTCTGATGCTAAGGAATTTGAAGAATCAGTCTCATTGATGTTATGTTGTAGGATTAATTTTGTGTGCTCCCTGGAGTGAATGAGATGCCTATTACCAGTAGAAGTCTCTGAAGAATAGTATAGTATATTTAGTTCTAGAAATAATTGAAATGAGTCTCAGATGTCAATTGCATGTTGAGTGACAGGAGTGTTCAGTTATATCTAAAGATGTTATATAGAGTGAAAGTGCTTTGGAGGATGAAAGTCTAGCGAGTCTTGGAGTTGGATTACCTACATGTAGAAAATGCAAGTCAGATGTCCGTAATGAATAGGTCTGGTACATATAAAGTAACGAGTAGAGCATATATATACAATGACCTGATAGATAGAAAGACAAAAGAGTAATATCTTTACAGGTAAGCTAAACAAAAAGATCTTAAGAAAACAGAAGTATAGATGCAGGAGTTAAACCAAGTGACGAGTACTGTAGTGATGAAGTAAGAATTTAAATGAAATTGTGAAGCAGAATGTGTTTAGTATGTTGTGGGAGAGGAAAGGAGTTTTGAGTTAGGGAGATGAGGACTTTGGAACCTTATGGTTGCACAGTCCAAGATAGTTTTGAGGGAGGATACTTCTATATATCAGAAACCCTGTCAAGGGGATTTTTAGCATTAAAAGACTGGAAGTTTACGAGTAACCATCTGAAAAGTATGATTTTTAGATGGGTTGAAAGAATAGAGAATGTGTGAGATAATTACAGAAAGAAGTTGAGTTGGCTTATCCAGATTCAAGATTTCTTAAAGTATAAAAGGATGCAAGATTTTCAGTGGGTGGACATTTGACAAAGGATCAGGTCCTAGTTGGAATTGAGCAAAGGAGTGATATAGCTTACATGTTTCAAAAGGTTTTAGTAAACCTTACTGTTGACCCCGTCCAGCCTACAAGTCTTGAGAAAAATTCCAAGCGCACAGATACTTAAACAACTGGAATTAAATTCAACACAGTATTGTAAGACCTTACGCTTAACCCATACCTACCCCATCCATTTCTAGACGAGGGCCTAAACAGATGTTAGTTCATGCTTCAGTATAGGGGTAACAAAGTGAGTAAAGCAAGCGAAAATGTTATCTCTTCAAAATATCTTATAAAAAACCTTTCTGTCCTTTCCAAAGTAAGTTGGAGCTTGTATAAAAACTTTGTGTGAATCTCATTCTTAAACAGAGCCGTTCATTCCAAACAGGTTGTGCCACACAAGTTAGGGGGATCTTTATCAACCAACCTGAAATACAATGATCAAAACTAAATCTGCCAAACAGTCAATTTCCAGGCCCTTAACCACAATGTTTACCAATATCTTGAGGTCTTAGGAAGACTTGCTGATACTTTTCCACTAAGCCTTGAATGACTTATATCTTAAACTTAGCATTGAACAGCAAATAGCTGGTACATTTCTAGAGAAATCCGACTCTCAACACTTTCTACTGGCCAAATTGCATGGTATCTCATTATTTTAGTCACCCACACTGAGGAGTGGAAGGAGGTGGTTACTGAAACAAATCTCACTTTAAACAATTTAATAAGTAGACTTTGCTTTTTCCTAAATGGGATATGAAATAAACCACTGTAATACAATATCGTACCTGGAGTTACGCACCAAAAGGTCCAGAAGGACATGTTGAATATGTCCCTCACGAACCCCAGTTAAAAAGTCTACTTAGTTCCGGGCTCTAAACTCTTTTCATAAAGTTTCACCCTAAAACTAGTTCAAATATAAATATGTTTCTCTTTTGAGCCTCAAGAGACAAGCCAAATATTTTTCCACCATAAACAAAACAGACAAATTATCCGTAGAAGTATTCTACTGCCGATGTTATTAGTTCTTCCACCACCACACTTCCACGAGGCCACAAAACAAAGATGGCGAATTAACAGGTTCAAGCTGGATGATTTAATCGTCAACCAGTATAACGTCTTTCTTGATCAAAAATTCCACAATCTCTTCCTTGAAGTCATTTTCATTCGATGTAAGGGTGTCAGTATCTTGTCCTGAAATGATAAAATTCAGTAAGACTTACGGGCTTCAGGTAGCGTTCTATTTAGTAAATCGTAATAAAATAAACCAAAATATACCTTTTTTTAACGTCCTAAAATCTTGTTCTGAAAGTTATTCACAGCTGTGATGTTTTAAAAGTTATTTAAAGCTATGATGAGTTAAGCACAATTACATGAGAACTTACAAAAATTTTTGGTGGTTACAAAAAACAAAAAAAAAAAGGGTTTTATGCTACAATTTCTCTATACTCAGATATAATGCTACTATTTCTCTATACTCATAGATATAATGCTACTATTTCTCTATACTCATAGATATAATGCTACAATTTCTCTATACTCAGATATAATGCTACAATTTCTCTATACTCATAGATATAATGCTACAATTTCTCTATACTCATAGATATAATGCTACAATTTCTCTATACTCATAGATATAATGCTACAATTTCTCTATACACATAGATATAATGCTACAATTTCTCTATACTCATAGATATAATGCTACAATTTCTCTATACTTATAGATATATTCCTGAAAAAATCTTCAGGAACTTGATACACAAAAAGTAGACAGGGTAGGACATCAGTTCTGAAATTATTATTATTAACACTGAGGATCCAATGACATAATTTGGAGACACCAGTTAATGTAACCACAAGTGCAGTATAGAAAATTTATGCAGCTATTTAGTTTCTATCTTTACGCTCGAAATGTCAACAAATTTAGGATGACAAACGACATCATTACTTCCTGACCAAAAATCATATGAACCCGGCGGTGATTTGGTCATATCCGGGATCACTATAGGATCAACATGATTGAAAAAAAAAATGTAAAATCTTTATCTTTTTCTTACATAAACTTATCAATATATACACTAAACGACAGTTCTCACCATCACGAAGTTTCAAGCGTTGTTCCTTGGTCTCATTGAAGGCATCGATGAGTTTCTGACGATACTCAGTGAACACAGACATCTGCTTCTGTCGCTTCTCGATGATTTCTCGCGAGGCCTTGCTAAAGCGCATCTTGTCTTGTACCTCAAAGCTGGCGGCATATTTCTTCATGTTCTTCTTGATGTCCTGAAAGAAAAAAGGAAGAGATTCAATCGTACCACACGTTTGTTTTACTCAAGTATCTTGCTACTCCCTTCCGTTTCAAAGCCCTTGTTTTGGCTTTGTGTACCTCTTGTACCAGTTTTTTTTCAAAATAATTCCTTCCAAAAAAGTAAATATCACAATACCAGCACAAAAACTACAAAAGACAGGACTTTATAACCATATGGTAAATGGGCTGACTAAATTTCCTTTCCATACATATACATAATAAAAGAAAACAAATGGTAATTACATAATATGGCACTGAAGGGAGTAGAAATAGTCTATGGAGCTCAAAAGGTTAATTCTACTTGAGGAATCTCAGCCATATGGAACCCCAATTGGGCCAGGAATGCAGTGTGACTTTGGTCATGAGATAACGATATAAGACAAAACACCACAATTCAGTATAGTATTATGTTTCAAACGTATAAATCTTTCAAATATCAAATAATTATCTTTAATTATAATTTTCAAATCGATGTAATATTCTCAATCAAGAATGCGTATAGCCAGTGCAAGTTTTCAAACATGACAAAGTATTTGACATTACTACTGTATTTATGTAACCGATTCAATAAATGCAAGGAATTTTCTATAATAAAAAAGCCTCCATACTTTTCATGAAACATTAACATTGCTTAAAATTTTACTCTAGTGTTCCCTAAAACATAGACAACAGCTACCCAAGAACTTTACATTAAAACCATTATCGAAATGATAATGATCACAGGATTACTATAGCAACAAATTCAATACTGCTTGATGAGACAATTACTTAGTTTAACATAGAATGGGCTACAACTGGACAGACAAAAAATGAGGAACCATTTTAGTTGGTAGTGGCAAAACAAATACCTTGAATTCAAGGTACATATTTGATATTATTGAAAAAGTTTGTGGCAAAACTAGGATCTTGAATTCAAAGTAAAAATTTTATATATCGTTGAATTATTTCACGTAGCAAAACCAGTACAGTACAGTACCTTGGATTGGATTTAAAGTAAAAATTTAAAACTAATTACTGTCCTCAATACATACTGTATTTGAATTAGCTGGTAGTGGCAAATACAAGTACATTGAGTTTAAAGTAAAAACAGAAACTGTTTTGTACTCAATAAATTTTTAAATTAGCTGGTAATGGCAAAAACAAGTACCTTGAATTTATAGTAAAAATGGGTAAAACTAATTTTCTGTCTCAATACACCTTTGAATTAGCTAGTAGTGGAAAAACTACCACCTTGAATTTAATTCAATTCTTTTTTAATTTATAGTAAAAACATGTAACACCAATTTTCTGTCTCAATACATCTTTGAATTAGCTGGTAGTGGAAAAACTAATACCTCAATCAAGTAATGGAGCATCGGCAATAATATGAAAAGAGCATTCACTTACCTTAATATCTTGAGCTGAAAGCAAAGATGGCGGACGAGGTCTCCATAACAGCTGACAGAACTTGTTGAAGACTTGTCTCTTCAGGCACTTCCCTTGGAATGACCATAGCCAGTAGGCGTTATCAACCTGTCAAAAAAGAAAATCTATCAGTTTTAAAAGAAGAACGCTTGACATAATGAGAATTACCGTGAAAGAATACTTTAAAAAAGGATTTTACTGAATACGCTGGTAACTACCAGATCATCATTGTGTAGGTTTCCTCATTCCTAAAAAACAAGACAAAGTACTCATCCAGGTAAAGTCACAAAACACTTAAGGGTGTGCTAAAGAGAGTTTCAGTTAAAGCCACCAAGAAAACAGTCAACATGATTAAAGAGCATTCACAGTTTGAGGGTACACTCGAGCCCACTACTCTATCTTAATTCTCTTCCTCTTGTTATCTAGAAGTTTTTATAAAAGATTTATTTTAATGTTATTATTCTTAAAATTTTCTTGTAATATATTCCCTTTCCTCACTGAGCTATTTTCCCTGTTAGAGCCCTTGGGTTTATAGCATCCTGTTTTTCCAACTACGGTTGTAGCTTAGCTTGTAATAATAATAATAATTAAGTACCTTATCACAAAGCTTTATGGCTACTTCCACAATCACTGAAGGGTATATTCCTATAAATAACAGGGATTTGTATAGTTCTTTGAACGGAAGAAAAGCCTGATGTATAACAATCAACCATCATTTGGAAAGACCATCTGACTATAGTCATTTTTTTTTTTAGTGAGGCAGACTTGCACCGATTCGCAGGGGGTGCTCTTTTAGCTCGGGAATAGTTTCCTAATAGCTGATTGGTCAGAAGTATTTTTGTCCGATCCGACCAATCAGGTATCAGGAAACTTTCCCAGCTAAAAGGCACCCCTGCGAGTCTGTGCAAATCTGCCTCACTAAAAAAAATTGACTATAGGTGCTTTTACAGATGTTTGATGCACAATATACAAGCATTAGTAAAAGAAAGCAATTTGCCAAATATATACAAATGGGAAAAGTTGACTAAGCTATTTCTAAGGAACATATATTACAGAAATGTGATAATAAAAGATGGGAGACATAATGAGTACTTTTTAAAGGTAGTAATCCCACACCAATTTTAGTACATACCTTATGACCCCACCAAGACACACAGGATGCGACATATCGACCAGTAGGATCCCATTCAATGTCAGTTGCCATGAAGTGCTCAGCTGTCTGCATAACCTGTTTAATGGAAATGAAAGTGAATTGCAGAATACTAGAATCAACCTTCAAAAGATACATTTTTCATTTAAATGACAACTCATCTTCAAAAGAATTACACAAGAAATAATCTTTAATTTTCAAATTCAAATACATTTATAGTATCCAGGTCTATAATAAATTCAACTAAAAACACAATACAATTATATTAATCTTCCAAGTTCATGCTCTAAATATAATTTGCTGGTAAGTCTGGCCTTCTTATCCACTACCACTCAAACTAAGGAAACATTATACAAATACCCAAGATCAAATTGTCCAGAACTTGAATAACCTAGTGAGCATAAAAAAATAAAAATAATTGTATTAGGCCATGACACTTGGCTTTTCCAACCCCAAGTAATAATAATATAAATCATTGTAAGCCTCCCGGACCACACACAGATAGAACATATACGAAACAAAGGTCAGTTTAGAGAATTTTTTTTCTTAAGTTTTCTCTCCAAAATCCTTAATACTGTACTCTATAATTTCCTCACTTCCATCCCTCCCTTTCTCATTTTGACTTCAATATAGTTAGGATATTTTCTTACTCTTCTGAACCTTAATAGCTGTGTATTTGCATATGCTAGCTGGTCTTCTGACCAGAATCAAACACAATTGGCATTCCTTCATCGTAACTGTTCAGACTAAAAAATTATCAAACAATTGGTATTCCATCATCCTATTTGTTCAAACTACAAAAAAAACATTCCTGGTTTCAAAAAAGTCAAACACAGTTAAACAAAGGATATGTCAAACAAAGTAGCACAAGATTAAAAGCTAAGTTACACAAAGACAAAAGGTTCTTTTATTAAACGACTGTCTGAAGGAAACGAGGTCAATCAGCACTGGTTAGCTGGAAACCCAGAGAAGTTCCTCATTGTTAATCTTGGGGTTATGCTTGGAAAAAAAATGTCCAAAGCAGGAACACTTTTTAGTTATGCATTACTGCAATCCCCATAAAGAAAAAAATATATACCTTATATACACTATAGTTATCTATCCAGTCACACCATAAACTCCTGCATATGTTATCAAAGGCTCTAACCCTGGTTAGCTATATATTTTCACTGCTAGCTAAGGTTCCAACCCTGGCTAACTGTATATTTGCATGTGCTAGGTAGGGTTAAGCAGAGTCTACAATCTCCCCTAATCTCATACCTTCAATGAGACAAAAAAAAGCTGCTTAGAGGGGGAATTTCTGAATGCCCCCAAGATATCAATACTGTAAATGGCCCGTAAGACACAAAATTAAAAGTATATCATTACCTGGAAATCCTTGGTGTCAATGAATTCAAGAGCGCCACTTAGATTATGAAGACCAGCCAAGACGACGAACTGACCCTGTGGAGACCAGAAGAGGTTGTTGCAGGGACGTTTTTCCAATTTCTTCAGTTCGGTGGGTGGCTGACCCTTATTCACTTGGAAGAATGTGACATTCACCGAGGGAGGTTCGCCGGAGATTATACCAAACTTGTTATTCACTGGTTCCCATGCAAAAGCCTGAAAAATGAAGACATGAAAGTTATTCAATTATTAAATTGGAATCAAATAGTGAAACTTGTACTCAAATAAACATTCTTAATATGAAAGATTACTGTGATTACATTTTTCCTAGGATACAGACTAAATAATTTAAAGCATGTAGTACATTCCCTACTGCTTTTATCAGTGAGGTAAACGTTGTACTTTACGATATAGTTGTGTAATTCAAGGATTCTCATACAAAAATGCGCCTTTTTCTTTTAACAATTAAGGTCATGACTAATACCTCTGTATTTCATGGCATACAAAAGGCACCTATTTCTTCTAAAATAAGGTCATGACTATTACCTCAGTAGTTTTTCCTTTCACACAAAAGGCATACAGTATTTTTCTTCTAACAAATAAGGCCACAAATATTACCTCTGTATTTCCTGGCATACAAAAAAGGCTCTATTTTCTTCCAACTAATGTCATGACGATTACCTCTACTTCATGGCATTCTAAAGGCATCTTTTTCTTCTATCTATAAGGTCAATCATACAAGGCATTTGATACGACCAAGGTCAGATTTTCCCGTGTGTTACTAACAACTAAATGGCTCCACAGAAGCAGTGCTTGTAAATCTAACTCTAATCCCTCCATTTGAAAATTGGTCTTCAGATTATGAGGACCTACATAAAAATTAAGTCCTACATAGAGTTCCACGATCACATTGTCCGAAGTATGGAGTTGAATTGTTGGAGCTTTGAGTTCAAAATCATACAAATGCTTTAGGGATTTACATATATGAATGCTGAACAGGCAGACATAGGTAAAGAATCAGTTTTAATTTTGTTCCTGAAGGGCGAGCGATTGTAACGCAGTTCCGGTAGGCCCTGCTGCTTCCTCCGGTGCCTTAGATGACCGCGGAGGTAGCAGCAGTAGGGGATTCAGCATTATGAAGCTTCATCTGTGGTGGATAACAGAGGAGGGTGGGCTGTGGCACCCTAGCAGTACCAGCTGAACTCTGTTGAGTCCCTTGTCAGGCTGGGAGGAACATAGAGAGTAGAGGTCCCCTTTTTGTTTTGTTTCATTTGTTGATGTCAGCTACCCCCAAAATTGGGGGAAGTGCCTTGGTATATATATGTAGTATCTATCTATCACTTGCAAAGTTTATTTTTCACTTCTGTACTTCTTTTTCTTTATGGCTTAAATTCCTTTTTGGATCCCTTGAGATTGTAGTATTAAACTCTCCTAACTAGGGTTACAGCCTAATAACAATAATGAAAATAACTAGCCATCAGTAACTCCTATATCTATAGTTTTCAATAACGTCTGTATTCCTAGCACAATACAAAACAATAATCTGATTTTGTTTCAAGTATGATCGGTTAGTTCGCCCTTCGCGAGTACTGCACTCGTATCAGTCCAAAATGGTATGATCGCAAAATCAGCCCAGATTGAAAATAACCATAGTAATCAATAACTCCTATATTTGTAGTTATCAATAACTATAATTGGATTTTTTTTCAAGTATGATCGGTTAGCTTCCCTCTCCCGTTCAACTTACAAGTACTGCGATATTTCAGTACGAAATGGAAAGATCACCAAGACAGTACTAAGACACGTATCAAATTACTGTAACAGACTAAAAAAAAGAATCAAACACAATTGGCATTTCTTCATTGTAACTGTTCAGACTAAACAGTTATCAAACAATTGGTATTCCATCATCCTATTTGTTCAAACTAAAAAAAAAAAAAAAAAAAAAAAAAAAAAAAAAAAAAAAAAAAAAAAAAAAAAAAACATTCCTGGTTTCAAAAAAGTCAAACAGCTAAACAAAGGATATGTCAAACATACAGTAGCACAAGATTAAAAGCTAAGTTACACAAAGATAAAAGGTTCTTTTATTAAACGACTGTTTGAGGGAAACGAGGTCAATCAGCACTGGTTAGCTGGAAACCCAGAGAAGTTCCTCATTGTTAATCTTGGGGTTATGCTTGGAAAAAAATGTCCAAAGCAGGAACACTTTTTAGATATTCATTACTGCAATCCCCATAAAGAAAAAAATATATATACCTTATAGACACTATAGTTATATATCCAACCACACCATAAATTCCCGTCATGAATAAAGACATGTCTAAGGTCTTTATCCTGCAGTGAACTAAAAATGGCTGCATTTGTTACTGTATCATAAATCAGTAGATTCAAAATAAATTTCACATGAGAGTAAAACTCATCATGTCTTAACAAAACCAATAAAATTCATTAATAAAATATTGATAAACAGAACTCAGAGTCTAAGACCTTTATTCTGCAGTGGAAAAAAAAAAAAAAAAAAAAAGACTGCATTTGTTGTATCTCAACAAGTAAATTTAAACTAATCTATGACAGAGTAAACGTCATCATGACTGAAAAAAACAATTGTAAATCACATTTGAAATATTGCTAAACAGGATTCTGAGTCAGGCCTTTATCCTGTAGTGAACTAAAAAAAACCACTGCATTTGTTGTTGCATCATAACAAGTAAATTCAAACTAATCTATTGAGTAAAACTCAACATGACTGTAAAAACCAAATGTAAATCATATTTGAAATATCCCTAAATAAGATTCTGATAAGATTGGAATTTATTGGTTTTTGGCCACATGGCCATTTTAGAAAAAAATAAAAGCCAGTTGTACCAGGAAGTGAATGTTACCCCTTTTACCCCCAAGGTATGTTGAACTGTCAAGCACATTTTGCTATATTTTTTTTTTTTAAATTGCTCTAACAGCCTTAATTTTTGTCATAGAGAGGTCAGGTTGGTCTCATTCTTTTGGAAAATGCCTGAAGTTTCTCATAAAGTTATCAAAAATATGCGAAACCATGTAAATTACAGTTTTTTGCAAGAACGTACCGGTAGGTCCATTGGGGGTGAAAGGGTTAAGAGAAATTTGACTGCAAGATGGTAGATAGGTAAAGTGGGAAGTCTAAGAACTGGTTGTAACTTGGGGCTGACAAGATGCTACAGACCTTTCAGTATACAGCATGAGGTGGACAGAGCACAAACAACATCGAATACATATATCCCCTCCAAGATGTCATAGTCTACGTAACATAAATGGTTATCCAAAAAATATATAAGCAGTTTTCCAAACCAGGATTAAACAGTGTACAGTTTATGTATTTCTTTCTGTAAAAAATGACACTAACCTGAATATTTTCCTTAATTTCTAAGCTGTCAACAGCGATTCCCTTTTCTCGCATGTGGAAAATCTCAAAGTTGTAGTAGATACCGGAATACTTCACTTCGTTCTTCTCGCGCTTGGCTTTGGCGTATCTGGCTACCTTGACGCACAAGTAATCCCCACATTTCTGCCAATGCATCTTACAGTCGGCAACATTGAACAGATTCTTTGTGCGGACCTGAAAACAAAAGCGGGGAATCAAGACCTCATTCTTCCCTGTAAGAATAACCATGGTATTTCATGGAATTGTAAGAATAACCATGGAAATTCATTTAACAGTAAGAATAACCATGACATTTCATGTAACTCTAAGAATAACCATGGCATTTCATGTAACTAAATATTACCATGGAATTACATGTAACTAAATATTACCATGGCATTTCATGGAACTAAATATTACCATGGCATTTCATGTAACTATGAATAACCAGGGCATTTTATGTAACAAAAAATGACCATGGCATTTCATGTAACCAAGAATAACCATGGAATTTCATGTAATTGTAAGAATAACCATGGTATTTCATGTAACTAAGAATAACCAGGCCATTTCATGTAACTAAGAATAACCATGGCATTTCATGTAACTAAAAGAGTAACCATGGAATTTCACGTAATTGTAAGAATAACAAAGGCATTTCATGTAACTAAAAATTACCAAGGCATTTCTTGTAACTAAGAATATCCATGGAATTTCACGTAACAGTGAGATTAACCATAGCATTTCATGATTCATATTCCAATTGAATAAATTCACAATACAACTCAAGTATAAAAAATAATCCTTAGAGTTAAATGAATAAAAAATTTATAAGGAGCATAAAACTTACTTCTTCTCTGCTGGGAATGGACACTAGCGTCACTTTGGCCGGTACATCTTTGTCTTCTGCGATCCAATATGCCAGGATGTTGTCTGTGGGGGACCAACTGAAGTCCTTGATTCCATTAACCTTTATGCTCTTCTTATCAAGTAAACCAAACGACTGAAAGAGATATGAACTGTTAAGAGTGACCCCCTGAGATTATGGACTGTCCTGTCACTCTAAAACAAATAGAAAGCTCAACAACCCTAAATTATATTTAAGTAATTACTGGCTGTCCTGCCACTCCATAAAAAATTAAAAGCTCAACAAAACTAAAAATACGTTTAATGTAAGTTTAAAGATATCTGCAAATTTATAACCGTCAGGTAAGACATTTACTCACCGGGGTTTCATAAACACTCAACATATCTTCACCGATCCTGGCAAAGTACCTATCATCATTGGACCACTTGAAAACAGGCCACAATGGCGGTCTCTCGGCATTAAAAGCTCGTTTCTTCTGGCCAGATCTTGTATCCCAAATGATGACAGACTGGGGCTCTTCAGCCCTTGGATCAACATGAGGAGAGAATGTGACCAAGTACCTAAAAGGGGGAAAAAAAATAACGCTGTTCTTATATCAGGTCACTGAGATGCAAGTAATAAATATCAACGAAATGATACAGGTACAGCACCTTGAAGGAGGTTCATTTTTGTTCTATGAAAATTACACAAGAACTTTGTTTTTAATGGATATAACCAACAATGTACTTTGATTTCTTTACAAAGCTATGAACACACTCTCGAAATGTGACTTGTTTCTCTCTTAAAACTATTTAACTTTTAATATCACAAAGGTGTTCAACTAGAGTAATAGCTACCAAAACTTCTTGTCATACAGAAAGCAAGTAAAGTTTAGAAATGCTTCAGTAAAATAATTTCCCACTATAATTTAGCATTATGCTGTATGTAAACATTCACAATAATGTTTGATTTACTGCAGTACTGCAGTTCCTAGTTGTCAAAGACTTTCACCACCATAGTCTTCTAAATTCTATCTTTATCAATGGGTAGGCAACTTGGTGCACCCTTAAGTTAAACCCTATGAAAACTGAGGTGCACCCTGAAGTTAAACCCTATGAAAACTGAGGTGCACCCTGAAGTTAAACCCTATGAAAAATGAGGTGCACCCTGAAGTTAAACCCTATGAAAACTGAGGTGCACCCTGAAGTTAAACCCTATGAAAAATGAGGTGCACCCTGAAGTTAAACCCTATGAAAACTGAGGTGCACCCTGAAGTTAAACCCTATGAAAACTGAGGTGCACCCTGAAGTTAAACCCTATGAAAACTGAGGTGCACCCTGAAGTTAAACCCTATGAAAACTGAGGTGCACCCTGAAGTTAAACCCTATGAAAAATGAGGTGCACCCTGAAGTTAAACCCTATGAAAAATGAGGTGCACCCTGAAGTTAAACCCTATGAAAACTGAGGTGCACCCTGAAGTTAAACCCTATGAAAAATGAGGTGCACCCTGAAGTTAAACCCTATGAAAACTGAGGTGCACCCTGAAGTTAAACCCTATGAAAACTGAGGTGCACCCTGAAGTTAAACCCTATGAAAACTGAGGTGCACCCTGAAGTTAAACCCTATGAAAACTGAGGTGCACCCTGAAGTTAAACCCTATGAAAACTGAGGTGCACCCTGAAGTTAAACCCTATGAAAACTGAGGTGCACCCTGAAGTTAAACCCTATGAAAACTGAGGTGCACCCTGAAGTTGAACCCTATGAAAACTGAGGAAAGAAAAGAAAAAGTTCATCATAATGGAAGATTTACAACTTATCACTATTCAAACCATGCAATTTAAATATCCCTTACTTCTCACAAGGTGAAAAATCAATGAATTGAACTCCGGGATGACTGAATTTCTTCAGTTGCTCGAATTTTTCACCTCCCCACAAAGCTATACCTGGACCGTGGAAAGTGGCAAGGTAAGTGCCTCTGGGCGACCAACGCACGTACGATTCCGTCCATCTCTGTAAGAAATGACAATCGTATGTTAATCACAAATTCAAAACAGTCTTTCATTGAAATAAAACGTCCATCCCTGAGTAAGAAAAGTGACAATTATAAACTTGCAATAGTCTTTCATCGATTTAAAAAAACCATCTTTATGTAAGAAAAAATAAGCACATCAATTACAAACTTAAAAGCAATCCATCTCGAGTAAGAAAAAACAACAATGAAGTCTCATTAAACTCAAACGTAAATATATAATCTCAACATTAAGTTGAATAAAATACTTACAACAAATTAATCAAGACAAAACAATAATGAAACTATAATAAACATATTTACATTCTCCACACTGTTCAGTTATATGTATTGTTGTCTTGTAATAAAAACTTGCTCCACAAATTCCATTTGAAGTGCTTATCAAACAATCCAATAAATTACTTGAAGAGGAAAACTAAGTGGTCTGTAAGGAAACAGAACTTCTTAGAAAAACTATTCCTAAGGGTAGCATTCTTGACCCATTACTTTTCATACTATATACAAGATATGTGGTTTGGCCTAGAAAACAAGCTTGTTGCATATGCAGATGATGCTACTCTCTTTGTATCAATTTCTCTGAATGTAGATCTGGCATTCCTTAATCCCTATTATTAAGAATTACATAAATTACCTTTCAAATTCATGGGCAACCTCTCCAAGATAGCTGGCACAAAAACCTAAATATGAATTTTAATAAAAAGAAACTCACCTCACGCTTATCAATTTCTTGAGCTTCTGGGACGGAATTAAGATAAATCGCAGTTTTGAGTCCCTCGTCATAGAGGACGGAAAACATATCAAAGCAGTTCTCATCCAGTAAGTAGTAGTGCAGGTTACCATGATCCTGTGGGGAAAATGAAAAACCTTAGGGTTCATAAACTTTACAAGATAATCTATCAATTTATACACAACATAACTACTTTCCAAATATGGTAAAGAAAAGATAATTATAGTTTCCAACTGTGATTTCTCATTATAGAATATAACATGGCAAATAATTTTAGAAAAGGACACTAAGCAAAAAATGTTACCTTGTAAGGCTGAGGAACTGGTTTCACAAACTCATCAGTAATGTTTTCATATTTTTCAAAATCTGTGAAAACATTACAGAGGAAGGTATGCTGCTTATCTAGCTTGTAGTTATTCCTCTGCTTCACAGCCTCTTCCGCGGATGCTCGGTCTTTAAATTCCAGGAAGATGTACCTGAAAAGAGTTGAAAGATTTTAAAACCATTCAAATATTTACAGATATGTAAAACCTCAAAGAAATACAATAGCTCTTAATAGATGCTCCTAACCTGATAACTTAGTGACAAGCTGTGACCAGGTTTGGGAATGATCTTATATTAGCCAGTTGAATTGGTTTAACTTCAGCAGTTCAAAAATTGTAGCAAGTGTTATGTTGAACAGGTTGATATGTCTCTCTATAATTTATATATGGCATATAATTTTAAATGTTACTAATCTCAAGGTATTTTGCATTCTTTATTCATTACTTTTTATAGTTTATTTCTTTTACTCATAGGGCTTTCTTCCCCTATAAGAGCCCTTAGGCTTATAGAATCCTGTTTTTTTTTCAACTAGGGATGTGGCCATAACTATCATCATAATAATAATAATAATAATAATAATAATAATAGAGCATGTTACTTGGAAAATACAGTACCCCTTTAAAACTGGGTCCCACCAATTCTTCCATGAACTATTTATGCAGGCCCATTTGTTGTTTAAAACATGAAAATTACCTTAACTTTAACCTTAAAAAACTATAACGCTTACTTAAATTACTAGTCCAGCCCAGGGCACTCTTGCTGTCACTTCAGCAGTTATTTGGCTAAACTCATCTCTCAATCCTGCTTCTCCTTGCCATCTCAAAACACTCTCTACGGCTCTCAGTAACGTTTACAGCGGCTTCCACGAGCCGATTTCAACTACTTTTCTCAACAGTTCTCTTCTCAGACTGCCTCTACAATGCTTCTTGCCCCTTTCCAAAGCTCAATTACTAGTCCAGCCCAGGACACACTCTTGCTGTTACTTCAGCAAAGTCATTTGGCTACAGTTCTCCCTCTATCTAGCCTTTCCATGCCGCCTCAACACTCAGCGGCTCTCAGTAACATCAAGGAATGTAAATAATGATGCCCCTATGAAACAATTTAAATTAGTTTATATGCCCCATTCACATTAGAAAAATGGCTTGATTATGATGTAAGTATGGCAATGATGAGCAAATAACAAAAGTCCACCCGGGCCTACAGTACAATAGTCCCATTAAACTAATTATTTTAAGAAATTGGGTCAACTACCAGGAGGTAAAACCCTTATACTAAAATTTACTATCACAAGGGCTAAATCGCGTGTAACATACCGTGTTTCCATTACAATTTTTTTGTCGCTTAATAAAATCTTGATTATACGATTGGAAACGTTTCATTAAGTGGTGAAAGGGCTACCAACCATACCTACAAAATGAATCACAGACATTCGATAAGTTTGGCTAATGCTGTGACTATCTATGTAGAAGATTGATTTGGCAGGAAAACAAGTGTTGGAATGACGTCAAGTAAACAAGACAAGAAAAAGTATTTTCATACAAGATTTAATTTAAAAACTATCCTTTAACCGCTCTCTACAAGCCAAAAGGGAAAAGTAACTAGTTCACCATTACGCGAGTATTATACAGGTGGCAAGTACCCCTAGCCACTCCCTACCCAGTGTCTGGGTAGGGTTGCCACCTTGCACCAAAAAGACCAATTGGCTACCTTCCAGCTTTGCCAAAAGAATATTTATAACTCCAGGTTTGTATTAGGGAAAAATACAAATTACCTACGAATTTATCATCGTTAACATACATTTGTAGTTACTGGTACAAAAAAGTCATTTCTACTTAGGTGAACTACTATAATGAATGAACATTACATTATTTTTAACCTGGGAATGATTTCTCTGATGACGGCAATAAGTTACGAAATACAAGAGAATCAGATTATTTTGGTCAACATGATTGGTGAAGGTTTTTTGTCAGACACTAAACATTATCAATAAAAATTAAGTTTCATAGTTGTACAGAAATGAATGATGAATGTGGTGAAGAATCAGGACTTTTATGTAGAGAAATATTACAGCTCCATACACATTTTGAACATAGATACCACATCCGGATAGCTAGGTTGGTAGCGTCGTGGGCTTCTGTTTCTGAGGTCCCAATTTCGCGTCCCCGCTAAGGCGCGAATAGTGTGAGACCTTCTACCAGGGGGTACTCCCCAGGGGGCCAGGGGAGGGGGGGGGGGGGGAAATTGTGATAGTCCCTGCTGGCTCATGGTCGCCCGAGGAGATGATGAAGGTCGTCTCAGGGGAGACCTAAAACCCGCAACTTTAACTTTTAACCCTTTTACCCCCAAGCTATTTGGAACTTCCCAACCCCTAACCCCCAGGGGTTATTTTTTATTCAAGCACATTTTGCAGTATATTCTTTTAAATTGCTCTAACAGCCTTAATTTTTGTCATAGGGAGGTCAGGTTGGTCTCATTCTTTTGGAAAATGCCCGAAGTTTCTAAAAAAAAAAAAAAAAAAAAAAAAAAAAACGTAATAGTTTTTTGAAAGGACGTACCACTACGTCCATGGGGGTAAAGGGATGAGTTTTGTGAAACATACCAGTACGTCCTTTGGGGGTAAAAGGGTTAAAAGGCAATTTTTTTTATTATTTATTCATGTATGCATAAATCAACAGTGTAGTTTGATAACTTTAACTCACCCTTTGGTCTTGCCATCTTCTCCCGTTGGATAATATTCATTGATGATTGTGCCAAACTCCTTGAAGATCTTGCGAATTACATTCTTAAGCTTCTCCAATCGCTCTGCACCGACTGATGGCACACCTTCAACGATGATGACAGATTCGACGCCATCTGTCTCCTTAGGCTTCTGTCTTAGCAAGTCCCCAAGCAATTCTGGAAAAAGAAAATCTAGTTACAGAGACCATCTTCAAGTTTTAAAAAACGGAAGTAGTTGAAGCAGGTACAAAAGATTCCATCATCTCTCATATGCAGTAATTATTACCTCCACCAATGAAGTTGGAAGGAGGATAGGTTTTACCGCCTGTTCGAGTTTGTAATTTGTTTTTGTGAACAGCTTCCTGGCTACAATTTTAATCAGAGTAATGAAACTTGAAGGGATTAACTGTTCATGTAAAAAGCTTGTTAAGGATTAAATTTTGGAAGGTCAAGGTCATGGTCAAGCAAAATGTCCAATTCACGTAATCAGCCATAAGTTTGGAAATCTTTGTCACAGACACTTCAAACTTGGTTGATATTTATATGTTAAGGTCAAAGGTAAAGGTCGAGTAAAATGTCGAGAAATGAGCTGCCGAGGTGGAAGTCTGCGCTCTACCGAGTGCCCTTCTAGTTAGTAATATGAAAAGACAAATTCTAACCCTAGATGGAAACAATCTATAAGCCCAAGGGCCCAAATAGTACAAGTAACCATGTATGAATATGAAACAAACACAAAGCCCTCAAGAAGACGAGACAAAGCAATATCCAAAACTTGGTAGAATAAAATTGATTCAAACACTACACAAGGTAAAAAATGACGAGAGCAAACATCTTTAGATTTTCTCCGTAGTTTACACTTTTTTTTTATTTGCAATAGAGCAGCCATACATGAAAGTAGAGGCTCAGTTATAAAAAAGGTAGAGCAACCTAGATACATGGGATCTACAATAAATCAGGAAGGAGGATGTGAGGCTGAAATTAGAATACTGTAGATTAAAAGCAGTATGGGGAAAGTGGATGGAGGTAGAAGAGTGGTATGTGATAAGAAAATACTAATCAAGCTAAAAGTCAACATCTACAGCACTCTTACAAGACTAGTGTTGACGTACGGATAGGAAAGGTGGACCCTTACATAAAAAAGAGGAAGGAAAGCTTAAAAGAACAAAGATGAGAATGCTGAAGTGGATTATGGGAATATCACAGCTTTAAAGATTGGAAAATGATGAAATAAGAACGGTAGGCGTACTAAAGATTACAGGTGATAAAGAGTGGTTATGACTGAGATAATGCGGGAATGTACTGAGGATGGATAGTGAGGAGGGAGTGAGGAGGGCTTGGAAGAAACCTGTTGGGGGAGACACCAAAAGGGAGGCAGAGAATTAAATGGAGAGATAAGGTGAAGGATGAGAAATGGAGAAAAGATGTTTGATGAAAGAGGATGCCTTTTATAGAAGGCGTTGAAGAGGGAAAATCAGGCAACTGTCCCCTTAATGTAGGGATCTATTTACCAAGGCATTTCCCCTAAATTTTGGGGAGGTAGTCAACATCAAACAAAGGAGCAAATGGGGACCTTTCCTTTCTCCGCTCATATCAGCCTGACGAGGGATTCAGCAGAGTTTGGCTGGTACTGTAGGGATCAAGGTGGAAAAAATATCCCTGAAGTGTTAAGCAGTCAAAAGGTAGAGCTGTGCCTCGGCTTTTGCACCACCTTATTACTCAGTAAATTGGATAGAATTTGGGGGATTGTCTACCATATTAGCAGTTAATATTTAGTAAGGTTTATATTTTCCAGATGAAAGTTTATCCTAGATTTTAGAATAAGTTTTAGGTCCAGGCTCATGTTAGGTTATAAATTTTTTAATTTATTTGATACTGAAATGCAGAAACAGATAATGCCAATACCCAAATGCTTATTTTGCTTACACTATCAATTAAATCAACTATCTCAAATAAAAGGCATATCTTTCTTCAGACATACTCTATAACGTTTCCATTTCGTGAAAGCTAAAATCAAAGCTCTTTCATGTGTAATTAAATGTTTTTCCCATACCCGAATCCAGCCACGGTCTAAAACGTCAATTTAGCCATATCTTTTTTTCTTCCTAACTGTACAGTACGATCACTAAATTAACCTATTCTATAAGGTACAGTATACGAAAGATGCATATGTTTTGATGAATTCAAACCACATTAAAATCTATTTTAGGTAGTACTATTACCAGACTCCTAATGTCTATTTTAGTAGAGAGTATGAAGAATAAACATTGCTGAACATAAACCTTAGAAATTAAAATTCTTCCCTGACCGAACATAAATTAATTGATTTTTACGTAAAAATATAGTCTGAAGAATTCCTAAGTTTAGCAAGGTCTTTACCGTGCCACAAACCGATCCAGTCATCTTACTAAAGCCCATCAGATGGATCTTCCAACACCGTGACACTGGGTATGAGCGATTTAACGGATTTTGACGAAGGAAAAATCTATTTTTGGGCTCGAGCCAAGTCGTCCTGATGGTTCCTTCGGGCAGCTTCCTACTGTAAAATATTTATGAGTGATATTACAAGAGAATTACCGTCAGGTATCATGGGGTTCTAACCCGGAACGACTATCGTAAGATATCGTGTATAATCAGGGACGTATCCGTAGATAACCATAGATATCAGCACCCCAAACAGACTTACCCAGTCTAGGAACCTAAAATAATTAACAAGGACTTAGTTAAAATTTTTATGCAACCATATAATTAATTTCAATGCTTTCAACCACCAACATGGAGGCAAGACATGTAGTTTTAATCTCAATTCATGAGTTACTTCTAGCACAATTAATATACAGTAGGACTGGATATATTAACACAAAAAAATCTACTGCCAAAATCCATGCACGGTTCCCCAAAAGCCATTTTGAGAATGGTAAGATTTTGAACCCATTTTACTATAATTTCATTGGTTTTCAGTTCTAATAAAGAAATAAGGTAGCTGGAGGGGAGCAAAGCACCCAATACCTGCCAAACAATACTCACAGTTCTCAATAACGTGTGAGAAACGCATGATTTTGACCCAATTACACTACACCTTCATTGGTTTTCAGTCTTCAAAAAGGGAAAAGAGGGGTTGCAAGGGGGAAAATCACCCAATCTAAGTAAAGACAGACCTTAAGTCAAATTAGGGCGTTCACTTATAAGTGACATTATCCCATGAAGGGTAGGCTGTTCAGCAATTTAAAATGCAGCTTTGTCAGCAATGGAGTCGAACTGGATGTAACGAAACTGCACAGCAATGAGTAAAGTTAGCTTGGGATACCTTACACTATTATTATTATTATAAGGGAAGAGATTAACCAGTCCAGTGAGTCAAGCTCGACTTTTAAATGGCTGGCCGAAAGGTACCTTACACTATAACACGTGCAGTTGATTTCTAGGACAAGGGTGAACACAGACAGCAGTTGCATAGGAAGCGACAAACTCATTTTCTATACCACCAACAGTAACCTGTATGCAGATCTACATTCTTACCAGAACATTTACACTATAAAAATTATCAGAATGATAGGGCAACTATGTGGTAGGGCAAAAAGCTCTATATTAAAAAATAATCAGTAAAGTAAATTACTTAAATTTTCCAAGATTACCGAGTAACTTTGAATATGAAGCGATAGCGTACAGTTTTTGATTACTGTACTGTATGTAATTTCTAATTTCCTAACTATTATTGTCCATTATAATAAAAGCAAGACTGAAGCTTCAAGTTAGGTCATGTCTGTTTGTTTTACTGTCACAAGGATTACGTGACTTATGCAGCAAAAGCCAGTAGGAAAAAATAAAAAGTTTTAGTACCAAGCACTTTCGTGATTTTCAACACACTTTTTCAGGGTACAATAAAAAGTGATACAGTAAAAAGAAAAAAAAAAAAGTAGAACAGTAAAAGAAATGGTAGAAAACCCTTGTCAGCTAATTACCACTGTCAAACAATCAAACAACCCACAGCCAAACATCAAACAACCCACAGCCAAAATTTATACTTCAACACAAAGAGGTAAGAAACAAAGTAGGGAAAGAGAAATTACATAATTTTGGATTGTTCAACAATATTGATCATAATGTAATTATCAAATTGATATAGACCAGCACTAATATTAAAAACACAACAGACTTTCTTTTTTATACTAAATTCTATAATACATAATTACTAAATTCTATAATACGGAATTAATATAAAGATAAAGTCTGGTTGTGTTTTTAATATTAGTTCTGGTCTATATAAATTGGATAATTACATTATGATCAATATTGTTGAACAATTCAGAATTATGTAATTTCTCTTCACCTGTTTTATGTTTATGACCACTTTGCATTTCAAGTACAAATTTTGACTGTGGGTTGTTTGTTTGATTGTTTGACTATGGTAATTAGTTGACAAGGGTTTTCTATCACTTCTCTAACTGTTCTACTTTTTTTCCCCTATTTTACTTATTAACGTCCTTCAACTGTGTGTCACTTTTTATTGCACCCTGAAATAGTGTATTAATGTGCACGAAAGCGCTAAGTACTAAAACTTTTTATTTTTTTCTTAATGGCTTTTGCTGCAACTCTTATTTTGTTTAGGGTTACTGTAATAGCATACAAATTTACCACCCCTAACCTTACCTACATCAGTGTCCTTAACGATGGAGAGCTAATGCTATTAGCTGACAAGTGCATCCGCCGTTCTACGTACGAATCGTAGCTTTGTCTTCTAACCCGATGGGGTAAATGATATTTAAATTATGGCCAAGCAGGAATTTGCTTCAAGAAGTGGAAGAGAGATGGTCATTTAGCATGTTTCTTTGCATGAAAAATAGCTTCTGGGAAGAAATTGTGACCACCCCTGATGTTGTCCATTACTTACTTTTGGCAGGATGATGGCAATTATTGCATTCACGTATTTTGCGATCGCGCGTGTATGTAAGCTTTTGTTTTTTGTATGATTAATCATTCAACTAGCATATTGAACCAGTAAAATCTTCCAAGCATTTATATTTATGCATATGTGTTTTTCACTCCCCCAACCTCTTCAGTTCTCTTATGACTGCCGTTCATATGAAAGTTTCCCTGTACAGTATCTATTTTAGAAATACTTTAATCTAAATTATATTCATAACAATAGCTGCTCACTATATGGTTGTCGCTGCATTTCAAATTAGTAACTTAGTGAGGCCGTGGTGTGTACTGTATATACTTGACCAAACAGTACTCTATGAATGCTAAAAATACAATATAACCAGTTGGAAAAATATACGATTGATGTATTCAACTATTGATTACAGACAAATTTACCGTACCAATGTTTTGGGGTTTGCCTATAAGCAACGACTTAATAGGGCGGTGTATCGTATCTACCATTTTGACCTAATTATACCATATGGATATTGCAAACAAGATAAAAAGTTCGAAATATACATGAGGAGCCTTTGTATATCAGCGGCCAGTTCCTACCACGTGGATTAAAAATGGCCATCAACTAATCTAAACTTTCCCCACTTAACTACAAAGCCGTGTCCTTACCTACTTAAATAACAGGGGGCTAATGCCCGCCTTTACACTGCCTTATTCTAAGTTAGCCGTAATAATTCATTCATGTGGCCGCTATCATACATAGAGGTGGCCGCTATCATACATACACCCCATATATGATTAATGTATTTGGTTAGGAATTATATGCAAATTTGCCCTAGCAATGCTCTGAGTTTCGCCTAAAAGCAACGAATCTGCGGTGACTTGGTAGGATAGTCTCTCGTCCTGTAACCATTTGAAGTTTTTGACCCAATATTACCATACAGGTATTGAAAATACAAGATAACCAATTTGAAATAAATATGATTAATGTTTTTGGCTAGAAATTAAAGGGAAATCTACCCTAACAAAGTTCTGTGGCAACTAAGTAGGGCGGTGCTGTCCTCTACCCATTTGACCTACTAATACTATAAGGATATTGCAAACAAGATAAACAGTTGAACATTCATATAATGAATGTATTTGGCTAGAAATTAAAGGCAGATTTGCCTTTACCAATGATTAGGGGTTCACCTATTAGCACTGAATCTGAGGAGAGTTGGTAAGGAGGCAGGTCGTCTTATACTCAATTGCCCTACTAATACCATATGGATATTGCACACAAACAATTGGAAATATATATTACTAATGTATTTGGCTAGAAATTATAGGCAAATTTACCCAACCAGTTCTTTGGGGTTCGCCTATAAGCAACGAATCTGCGGCAACTTAGTAGGCCGGTGTGTCGTCCTGTCCCCATCTGACCTAGATGCCATATGGATATTGCAAACACATAACCCATTCAAAATATTTATCAATGTTGGGCGGTGTGTTGTCCTCTACCCATTTGACCTAATAAAACCGTAAAGATTATCGTAGGATATAGATATATACATATTTCTGAAACTATTCATTTGCGACGGGAACGGGTGTTATTTTCGAAGAGATGAATTTCTTCTATAGAAAAAAGTAATTTTTTCCCTAGGTTACATTGCCCTGTAATACAGTAAAATAAAACAGCAATTACAGTCAATTTTACCATTACCGACGTACTGGGGTTCGCCTAAAAGCACCGAATCTGCGGCAACTTAGTAGGCCGGTGTGTTGTCCTGTACCCATTTGACCTAATACCATATGAATATTGCAAATACAAGATAACCAGTTGGAAATACAAATAATTAATGTATTTGGATAGAAATTAAAGTCAATTTTACCATTACAGACGTACTGGGGTTCGCCTCAAGGTACCGAATCTGCGCCAACTTAGGGCGGTGTTGTCCTGTACCCATCATTCTTATTGATACAGTATAGATCATGCCTATCATTTACTGTTCCTTTGGTAGTTAAGGAATTTGGATTGGATTTATAGAATTTAGGTTGGTAATTGGATAATACCTTTAGGTCATTTACACCGGCGGACGGGTAAAGCTGCCAACTTTCTTCTTGGAACCTGTCCCACTAAACCAAGGATTAGGCGATATTTAGCAAAGAATTATCGCCATAAACATGAAACTAATAAATACGAGAGCTTTAATATAAGGACATTGTACCTGTCAGACCAAAAGTATCTATAAATTAGCCGAAATCTACAGGAGAACCAATGCAAAATAAGCCCAGCTGTCAAATTGCGGGAAAAATCGCCCCTTATTCAAACGGATGTTTTAAGTGAACGCCGTATTCCTGAGCTTACCTTCATCCGTAATATCATCGACGAAGTCTTCAGGATCACTGAAATCGGGATCTTCCTCTTCATTGCCTCCTCCGTCCTCA
Source organism: Palaemon carinicauda (assembly GCF_036898095.1). Taxonomy (NCBI): domain Eukaryota; kingdom Metazoa; phylum Arthropoda; class Malacostraca; order Decapoda; family Palaemonidae; genus Palaemon; species Palaemon carinicauda. Next base: position 89,996,506 of record NC_090750.1, read on the forward strand.
TTATCCATAGATTTTGGCTTATTTTTCTTAGCCATCTTTGTGTTGGCCTCGTGTGGTGGCTTGAAAGAACGTAACTTGCCGGGTTCCAATAATGTTTGGAATGTACTGGTACACAGCCTTTGATACATCTTTCAAATATATAAAAGTAAATAATTTATGTATAATTTCATAATTATACTATTTATATCCCCTGTAACTTATATATTTAATAAACAGAATTAATTTTATACCATCACAGTCGTCATAAGTTTTGAAAATTGAATATTTCACCCTAAGCAGATCACAAAAGATATACTCATGAATGCCGAGACCTCAGAAGATATTTCTATATATTATAAAATAAAATTAGAAAGTTCTTATCAATTTTGTTCTTATATCTACACTCAATTTGTTTTTTCAATTTGACATTAGATGGATAAACAAGTATGTGAAATTCGTGAAAATAGCGCGAATCTCAAACAAAACAATCGCCCATAAAATGATATCATATTTTGATTTAGAATTTTAGATAGGAATTCTTAAATAGGTGTAATTTACTCTTTAAGACTTGAATTTGGTTTTAATTGTTATCCAAAGTGCATTGATTATTCGTTATTACAAAACCAATTAATCAAAACGTCTGATGGATGCAAATACATCGTGCTAATTACATGAAGAATTTTCTTGGTTTATCAATTCCCTCTGTTTTAATTGTCTAATTAAACCAGGTTAACCAAAAATCTACTGACAAAATCTAGCAATTGATATTACAGGATTTGTAACCTTACAAAATATATTGGTAAAAAATTCCTGATATTTATCAAGATTGCGACATCACAGAGATTTTCTTGATATTTTGATTTTGGATCGATGAGCCAATGAATGAGCAGATAATGGATATTAATTATTATTATTACAAACCCTATTTTTTCTAGAATACGTTACTTGACTTTTATTCATTTGAGGAATTACTTAATTTGCAATCCAGTGAAGAAAACGAAGGAAACGTGTGCTTGTTGATGTCCCTGACATAACCGAAATTTGAAAGCAACGTTTCGGATCCTTATAGATTAAAAGTCGTATAATAAATACTTACGACATAGTTTAAGGGCTGTTTTCCTCTTCTTGTTACACAGGGGACTCTGTGTCCTACAGGACCTATAAATTTTTCATATAAATTCCGAGGTATTTAGAGTATCGCACAGCGCATTCTGTGTTAATTGTAAAATCTACGTTATCAAAATACTTAGAAAAGAAGTCTTTAGTTTCCTCTTGAAAGCCTTGATATCTTCTATCTCTCGCATGTCTAGTGGGAGCTTATTGTTTAATGTTTGGGTCGCATATTTGAAAGCTCTAGAACATACAGATCAATACATATTGAGTACAATAATTTGAAACCATCTGTAGCTATTCTCATGTGTAGTAATTCTCCTAGATGTTTTGGACGTCTGGTTCTGATATATTGGTGGGTTATTGAACCAGGATACGATGAATCACATTTTGGCTTAAAACGTCAAATAGGGCAATATGATAGGATGTAGAAAATTCAAATGGAGCAATATAATAGGATGTAAAAACGTCAAACAGGAAAATATATTAGGGTGTAAAACCGTCAAACAGGAAAATATATTAGGGTGTAAAACCGTCAAACAGGAAAATATATTAGGGTGTAAAAACGTCAAATAGGGCAATATGATAGGATGTAGAAAATTCAAATGGAGCAATATAATACGATGTAAAAACGTCAAACAGGAAAATATATTAGGGTGTAAAACCGTCAAACAGGAAAATATATTAGGGTGTAAAAACGTCAAATAGGGCAATATGATAGGATGTAGAAACGTCAAATGGGGCAATATAGTAGGATGTAAAAACGTCAAACAGGAAAATATATTAGGGTGTAAAACCGTCAAACAGGAAAATATATTAGGGTGTAAAAACGTCAAATAGGGCAATATGATAGGATGTAGAAACGTCAAATGGGGCAATATAGTAGGATGTAAAAACGTCAAACAGGAAAATATATTAGGGTGTAAAACCGTCAAACAGGAAAATATATTAGGGTGTAAAAACGTCAAATGGGGCAATATGATAGGATGTAGAAACGTCAAATGGGGCAATATAGTAGAATGTAAAAACGTCAAACAGGAAAATATATTAGGGTGTAAAACCGTCAAACAGGAAAATATATTAGGATGTAAAAACGTCAAATAGGGCAATATGATAGGATGTAGAAACGTTAAATGGGGCAATATAGTAGGATGTAAAAACGTCAAACAGGAAAATATATTAGGGTATAAAAACGTCAAATAGGGAAATATAATATGTGGAAACTTCTAATAGGGAAACATAATAGGATGTAAAAACGTCAAATAGGGAATATTGTAGGATGTAAAAACATCAAATAGGGAAATATAATAGGATATACAAACGTCAAATAGGAAAATATATTATGTAAAAGCAGGGAAATATAAGAGGATGCAAAAACCTCAAATAGGGAATATAATAGGATGTGAAAACCTCAAATAGGGAAATATAATGGGATGTGAAAACGTCAAATATGGAAATATTGTCATGTAAAAACATCAAATAGGGATATATAATATGTAAAAACGTCAAATAGGAAAATATAATGGGATGTAAAAACGCCAAATAGGGAAATGTGATATGATGTAAAACGTCAAATACAGAAATATAACAGTACGTAAAAGCGACAAATGGAAATATATATGACGTACAGACGTTAAATACGGAAATATAATGGAACATAATAATGTCAAATAGGGAAATATGATAGGATGTATAAATGTCAAATGTGGCATTAAAATATGATGGTCAAAATAATATAACTTGAGAATTTTAATATATATATAAGGACTGACCAGAAAGCTAGGATCTTTCATTTTATTTTTTTTCACCCCACTGACAAACCGAATACTCTGACAAATCCCTCACACATATGACAAACCTTTACACTCTAATATATGTAGAAGACTTTAACTGTACACGTCAGGGGTAGACAAGACTTTTTAACTGTGGTAACCTTCTCTTCTAAGATATTCTGTAATCAAACAATTTTCTCTAATAATTTTGTGTCCTAACCTTTGTATCACACTATCTTTGGTTAGAGTTTTCTTGGTGGTAAATAAACTTTTCTCTCAAATTTTATTTTTTTTTTCAAATGATGCTTTAAGGAAGCATAATTAAAGGGTTGCGGACATTTTGCGGATTCTGGCTTTTTATTATAGTTTTCTTTATTGTTGTCTTTTATCTCCATTTTCCAAACAACCCCTTTTGTCCTTATCTGTGTATATAGTCCCTTTGCAAGCAATCAATTTTGTCCTTATCTGCGTATACAGTCATGTTCGTTTTTCTCTTGCTTCCACTTCGTTAAAGGCAACTGTCTCAGAGAGAAACTGTTGAATTAATCCAAATCTTATTATGAGAAATCGAGAAGAGGAAAGTGATGCATACTACGTGATGAAAGAAATCGTATGAGATTTAAATTCTTATGACATGAAATATATTCATACATGATAACCACTTTTGCAGTTACTGTATTTTGAATGAGCTAAAATTCTATTGCATGAAATTGAACATACAATATAAACTTCACCAATCTATTCCGGGATATGATGTCATGAAATTATATTTTCATGGCAGTGTTTGTCAAGACCATGTAAAACTGAGTGGATTTTTTTTATGATGTTCTTTGAAAAAAAGTATTTCAGGAATCTATATCTGAATGACAGTTCTAAATTCACACACATTCACTCACACTCACACACCTACAAACAAACAAACAAACACACACGCGTTTACTCATGTGTTCAATGTTTGATTACACATCTATGTAAGTTTGAGGCTGACATGAATTTCTCTTTATAGTTTATATATGACAGATCTATTTTAAAGTTATTACTGATCTTAAAATATAATAATTACTTCTCATCTCATATAGTTAATGTATTTCCTCTCCTCAGTGGGCTCTATTTCCTAGTTGGAACCCTTGGGCTTATAGTATCCTGCTTTTCCAACTAGGGTTGCAGCTCAGCTAGTAAAATTGATTATCGTAATAATGATTGAAATTAATTATTATATTAATAACATACAAAGTTTCAATAGTTAATTGATTATATAATTAGCCTTAACTCTGGGGACATTACCTATTTTCACGTCATTACTGCCACGTCTCCTACAGACGATCACCGACTCACTGTTGTTTTTGTTGTTCTAACGGGGTTGCAATTCTACAGACGTGGTGAGGTGCTTCGCACTACAACTCTCACAAACCATGGTAATATAATTTTATTCTGCCTTAAATAGTGAATTTAATACCCATTAAATGTAAGAATATTGTACGCAGGTTTAATTTAATCTACATGAAGCTTTATGGTCGAAGAACGTATTAATGGGCTCCTAGTATGGTAACGGTGTCAAGTCATTATGCTTATTTTATATTTCCCAGTTACAAATATACCCATATAAACATATATAATATCACAAATTTAAGTTCCTCATATTGTAGTATAAGGTATAATACGTTATATAACCGCTAACACGAATTGGGAAATTTTCAAATTTTGGCCTGGATGTCAAGCCGTTTGTAGCTAGGCGGACCTCAGCGGTAACAGAATTACTTACTTACTTACTTGTTTACTTGTTTTGGGTTTAAATCCAACCCTCCACTGAAGTCGAGTGAACTATTTCTCGGGCGGGTCCATATTAATAACCTAACGAAACATTTTCATTATAACTTATACAATTCTTTGATTGTAGCATCTTCCAAATCATATAATCTTGTGAAAAGTAATGTCGTTAGTTTCTTCTTAAATTCAGTTGCTCCCTTTAGGTCCATCATTTCAGTTGGCAGTTTATTATAATGTCTAGGAGCACAGTAGCTAAAAGCCCTTTCACCAAATTTACTATTTGTTCTTGGTTCAGATAGCCTATGTTTGTCACTCATGTGTCTTATGTTAACATTTGTTTCTAGTTCTAGTTTGTTCAGGCATTCTTTTAGATATTTTGGTTCAGTATCTTAAACGTTAGTAAGAGTAGCTTGTATTCAATTCTTGCTTTTACCAGCAGCCAGTGTAATTTAATTAGTGCAGGGGTAACTCTTTCCCTATTGTGTAGTCTTTTTTATTAATCTAGCGGCTCTGTTCTGTACTCTGAATTTTCTTCAGCTGATAATTTGGTAAGCCATAGAACAGTGAGTTGCAGTAATCAATTCTTGAAAATATGTGGTGATTAATGAGTATGGCCATAGATTTTTCATCTAAGTATTTACTAATAAATGCTATGTTTCTAATATGATAGTTACAATTTCTTACCATATTTATATGTTCATTCATTGTCAGTCTATCATCCATGATTACTCCAAGATTTCTGACAGATTTCTTCAGGTCAATGATCGATTGACCTATTTCAATTCTTTGGAAGCATTCGATTCTTTTTATATCTTTTTCATTTCCAAAAATTATTATTATTATTATTATTATTACAAGCTAAGATACAATTGTAAATTTTCAAATGGCTTATGTCAATTCAATTGTAGCTTAGTAGTGGTTTAGGGTGATTGGCTGTAAATTATTATTATTATTATTATTATTATTACCCCCAGTTAAGCTACAATCTTAGTTGGAAATACAGTATGCTATAAGCCCAAGGGACCCAACATGGAAAATAGTCTAGTAGGGAAAGGAAATAAAGAAATTAAGTCAATATGAGAATTAATAAGTAAATATATAAAGTATTGTAATATCGATAACAATGTTGAAATAAATCTGTTATCTATAAACAATGAAGAGAGACTTATGTCAATTGGTTTAACATAAAATCATTCGCTTTACGTTTGAACTAATAGCGATTCAACCGGCAGATTAGGAAGATCATTCCACTATCTGGTAACTGATGGAATAAAATTAGTTTGCAATATTCATGCATATCAGATGTACATTGGAATACTTTTAGTTAAATCATGGGATACACTTCATTGTGGAGATTACTCTCATCTGAAGGCAGTTCATTCTTAAATCTGGTAACCGATGGAATAAAATTAGTTTACAATATTCATGCATATCGGATGTACATTGGAATATTTTTTATTCATATCAAGAGATGTGCTTCAGTGTGGAGATTAGGCAACTCTCTGCTGTTGGCAGTTTATTCTTAAAACTAGTCGAGCTTTTTTTTGTTGAACAATTTAGCAGGTTTTGTTAAAGTTTTTATAGGAGATATTTATGTTAATGTTGTTACTCTTCCTAAAAATTCTGTTCTTCCTCGTTTCCTTAACTCATTGGGCTATTTAACCAGTTGGAGCCCCTAGGCTTATAGCATCCTGCTTTTCCAACTAGGGTTGTAGCTTAGTAAGTTATAATCTGGTATTTTAAAATTCCTGTTGTGTCTGCAGTTAGGGCAGGGCTATGCAATAAACAAGGTGTAAAGAAAGAATTAAAGAAATAACTCATTATATTGAATGTTGTCAATAATATAGAGCTGAAATAATGGGTGCTTAATTCCACAGTCCTTAACAATTATTTGCCACTGGTGGAGATTAGGATGGCTGTCAGCACTGAATTACAGTACTGTACCATATGGTACTAGTATTGTCTTTCAAATTTGTTTGTTGAAGATTATTTGTAAGGTTTTGCAATTTCTGAAAAAAATATTCACCAAATTAATGATCGTAAAATCCATCGTTTAACATCTTTGAAGAGGTGTGAATTAAAAAAAAAGCCCTGTTTTTTTTTACAATATATCATAATTAAAAATAATGGCTAATCACTGGATTATAGCAAAACCTGTATGTATCCAACCTAGTGTATCCTTAGAGCTACATCATACCTAGCTAAGCAATTATTTTATCCTTGGATCAACTGGGACAAATAGCATTAAAAAATTTAGATCCTACAAATTTAAGGACCTGAAAATTTTGTCCAATGGAAATTGTTATAGTTTAATGGTGAAAGTTGTAATTATAAAAAAGATTCAATTGTCATCGCACAAAACTCTCGAAAGTCAATTGAAAGTACATATAAACAAATGAACAGGAACTAATGTTTGCATCTTATAACTTTGTAAGCAGCCCGTCCAGGAGGACGACACTCGAAAATCAAACCATTGTTCTCTTAGCTAGTGCCTCTACACCAGGGTCTTCCACTGCCTTGGGTTAGAGTTCTCGTGCTAGAGGGTACACTCTGGCCCTCTATTCTTTTTCTGTATTTCCTTGCCTCACTGGGTTATTTTCTCTGTTGGAGCCCTTGAGCTTATAGCATCCTGCTTTTACAACTAAGGCTGTAGTTTAGTTAGTAATAATAATGATAATGATAATAACAGCAACTACTCGTTAGGGAGCATGTTATGTAATGAAGTTTTCAGTGATTTTGTATGTAATGAAGTTTTCAGTGATTTTGTATGTAATGAAGTTTTCAGTGATTTTGTAAGTAATACGTTTGCGTTCAGTTATGTCTATCCTTGTGCTATAGTGAATAATACAGGTACTGGATTTTTTGGCATACTTTAGTCACTGTAAAGTGTGCCCCAATCTGTTATATCCTTATGCATATTTCAGTATGCAACAAACTGTCAATCATTTCGTCTGCTTAAAACATAACTAAAGACATTTACCCAGAGAAATGGTTTAACTAACGTATATAGATGGAACTTTGGCGTAGAGACATAAACACCAAGATGCTATGGCTTAAAGCCTGAGGTCTGGCTATTCTATGCTGATAGGACTTACAATGATTATTATTTATGGATTAGTTTTCTGGTGTAAATCTTAAAATACACGTTCAAAAAACTCGTCAAAATTTTGATGCAAAATTTTGACGCATTTTTTTGAACGTGTATGGGCCCCTTTAGCCTTGCAGTATCTAAAGTTATTGTGTTTTTGATGTTATATATGAATATATGCTCAGTTGAATATTAGTAAAAATAATTAAAATATACCTTTTACGAGGCAAATAGCTTTTAATGTTTACTATGCATGGCATATGTACAGTACTGTGATGTGAAATAGAATTACCGGTAAGCTAGAAATAATTTTTAAGGATCTGTTGTTTATCTGCATTTACTGTATCTAACGTACTGTTTATGTATTTCTTTGTTACCAGGTGTCTGTTATAAGCAATGTAGTAACTGGCCATGATGACATGATTCATGATGCCCAAATGGATTATTATGGAACCCGACTAGCTACCTGTTCTTCTGACCGCTCTGTCAAAATCTTTGAAGTTAAGGGTACAGCGCATACATTGATTGCGGATCTCAGAGAACATGAAGGACCGGTAAGCATTAACAGAATTTTTTGTCATTTTAGACTGATAATTTGAAATTGACGAAACAAATTGTTGAAATTTGAAACTATGTAGTATGAAGGAAGGTTATTCTAAGGCCTTTGTTACTAAGTGAGATTTAAAGATATGAACTTAGAAAAATTTATAATGGTATAGAAAAGCAAAAACAATGTTTTTATTTTGTTCCTACACAAATACAAACCAAAGTTGCAGTTAAACTTTTATAACGAGGTGTAAACAGGTGGTGGGTAGTTACTGGTTGGGAGTGCGAAAGCCCCACCCCCCTGCTTGCTCACTGAGCACTCACTTTGAATTCAGCCATCAGTGAGCACAGACATTTTTCCACTGGATGGAATATTTTGACTTTACTGTATAATTCTTTTTCTTTCCTGTGTGCTAATAACTGTTTACTGTTTACAGTTTACAGGACGTTCATAGGCCGGAATGGCATGAGGTTAAAATGATCCACACCTACTGTTCTGTTGAGGACTCTGAGAGATCTACTCCTCTTCTGACCGATTGAGCCTACAATGCGACCAGATATTTTACAAAACGGTGGTATTCTTTCAGCGTCCCATTGTGGAGAGAATCTTGGACTTCTCATCACGAAGGGAAACGAGGCGCAGATTTGTCGTATGAGAAGCCTGATTTCCTCAGGTTTACCACTTCGGTATACCGTACCAAGGATTCTTTTGTCCTCTGCAACATAGAAGAGAGATGTTTTCTCGGAGTACAGTAACCATTCCCTTTGGTATGAACTGTTATCTTCCGTGGAGGGGAAGACATAGTTCAGAGCCAGCCACGAAAGGTTTTCGCTGGGCCAGAGGCCATATTTGGAATAGAGCCTCCGTCTCGGAGCCCACAATGTAGGGCTATCGATTAGCCATGAGGCAGATAGTATTATCATCAGTGGAGTGATTCTTACTTATATGTAGCTTGGACTAGACTGTATCTTCAAGGTCTTCAGTTCCCTTAAGAAGCCCCTGTGTGGACTTGAAGTTGACGATATACAGAGCCTCACCCTTAGGATAGTCACCTTCATTACATGGGTATTGGCGGGACAAGTCAACAGGCGGTATAGTTTCCCCTTTATTTTGCCCTATTTGGGAAACAAAGGCAAATCTCATACTCCTTCATACCCAGCATCACTGTTCAGAGACTGGAGTCAATCAACGTGTGATTCTTAGTGCGCTGTCTTCCTGATTGCATATATGGAAGAAGAAACTGTTTGGTTACTCTTGTGCTTTGCAACTACTCCTGCAACTCTGCAACATCTTTTGTCAGCCCTGTGAAGAGGAAAAGAAGAGGTTGGGGGAACACTTTCTTCCATGTTAAGGGAGATAATTGACCAAACCCTTTTGCCACCTTCTCCGTCTTGCTCTGGAAAAACTGGAATTCGAAGCGCTAAGGTTGTTAGAGTTCAAGCTCCTCGTTAATGATTTTTAATTGCCTTTTGTTCCGTAACCGAAATACAAACCACGCTATTTACATTGGGTTTACTTTCGGCGTAGCTGAAATGACGAGCCAATAGTTTTTAACGAGGGTTAACTACCCCCGCGCTAGTTAGCGGGGGTAGGGGAAGGGGTAGCTTGCTACCCCTCCCCCCCCACACACCGGTGATTTGCTTCACTTCACTTTTGGCTCCGGCGATGAACAGACGTGTCTGTCCATCGTCCTCGTTTGACAGCCTAAATCTATTTTGCTTTTCCTCAGTTTGTGTGCGTTTGAAGTTGTCCTCACCCATGGATATCCATCATGCGCAAGTGCCCTGGTATTGCCGGTCGCCCTTGCGGTACTTTCATGTCTGCGGTGGATACGGATCCTCACACTCTTTGCCCGCAGTGTCGAGGCCGACGGTGTGATAGAGAAAATAATTGTAGTGAGTGCAGGGAGTGGACTGCCTCCCAGTGGGAGAAGTTTGGCTGCTGGCGTAAGAAGTCCAAGAGAGACCGTTCTCCTTCTGGGGTTGCATTGAAGGAGGAAGGCTCTCGGGACTCTTCTTTCGCCGCCCAAACCTCCTCCGAAGCTCCCCTTCGTCTGGCTCCTAAGGAGAGATCGCCGAGTGGGGGCGGAGGCCCTAGTTCTGTTTCCCGACCTTGGGTTGGGGGAGAGGGCGTCGCCTCCCATAGCGGGGCGGCTCCCCCTCCTCCCCCGGGGGAGGTTATTGATAATGATTCGTTGTCTCATGATGATCTCTTTCAGCTTTGGGCTTCCTTGGGGCTGAAGGGCCTGCCCTCCAAGGAAGCCCTGATTGATCTTGTCCAGTTGGGGGCCGCTGTTAAGCAGTCGCCGGTGATAGCAGAGATAGATCCTCTGTCTATCGTCGACGTCGTGGTGACAGAGGCTTCTGACGGGTCGGGGCAAACCTCTGCGGTTCCTGATGAGGATGACGTTGCTGAAGGCTCTCCTCCCCCTTCTGTACATCCTTCGAAAGGGGAGGGGAGTCCCACGGGCTCTTCTGCTGCCAAGCCTCCCTCTCGGGGGAGCGCATTGACTGAGACTCCCCTTCGGAGGACGGATGATCCTGATGACCCTCCTCGTGGCCGCCTTTGCCGTAAGGCTCACCGTCCGCTGCGTCGTAAGGGCCTCCCGTCTCCCTATAAGGGTGCTAAGAGGCGCCTTTTTGAATCTTCTCCTCCTTCCTCCGAGGGAGACTCTCCTCGCCGTAAGCAGTCTGCAGCTCCTGCCTCCTTAGACCTCTCCGGGGATCGATCTCCAACGCCTTCCAGACCTTCCGCTCCTGGTGCAGATGGACAGCAGTCTGACCTCGTCATCCGACGGGCAACGGTCCCTTCGGGGCAAAGGGTTGCCTCCCACGGTGTGGGGGCTTCCCTTGCACGTCAGGGTTCCCCTGCACGCCCTTCTGCAGTGTTAGCGCACAGGCGCTCTCCTGCTCGTCAGCGTTCCCCTGATCGCCAGCGCTCTCCTGATGAGCGTCGGCCTACTGCTCGCCAGCGCTCTCCTGAGTGCTCCGAACATCCTGCTGTTCCTGTTGTTCGCCCTGCGCGCCAGCGGTCTCCTGGGCGCCCTTCAGCAGTGTTAACGCACAGGCGCGCTCCTGCTCGTCAGCGTTCTCCTGATCGCCAGCGCTCTCCTGAGTACTCCGAACATCCTGCTGTTCCTGTTGTGCGCCCTGCGCGCCATCGGTCTCCTGAGCGTTCTAGATCTCCTGCTCACGCGCCCACGTTCTCCCGCGCGACCTGGAACTTCGGTTCAGGTCTTGGACAAGGACTCTTCTCCTCGCCCTCGCGATCCTGTTCGCCAGCCTGTTACAGCAACGCTCGCGGTCGCCTGCGCGTAGTTCTAATGCTACTGTACGCCCTCGCGCCCACGCTCCTCCTGTTCCTGAGGCCGTTCGTGAACGGTCGCCTTTGCGCAACGCGCCGGTAGCTTCCACACAGGATTCCACGCGTCGCCCTTCTGCTCGGCAAGAACCACAGACGCGTCAACGTTTGCCTGCTCATCAGCGATCTCCTGCGCGTCAACGATCCCCAGTGTGTAGCGATCTCTTGAACATCGGCGATCCCCTGACCGCCTGCGTGATCTTTCGCCTGCGCGCAAGCGCTCTCCTATGCGTCGGCGCCCAGAGGATCTGGAGAGACATGGGTCTCCTTCTTCCAGCTCAACCGCTCGCGGTTGCTCGCCTGCGCGTTCTACGCGCCATCTCTCGCCAACGCGCCACCATGCGCCAACGCGCCATCGCTCGCCTACGCGCCAGCGTTCACCAACGCACCATCGATCGCCTGCTCGCCATCGATCTCCCACGCATTACAGGTCCCCTGGGCACCATCAACAGCAGTTGTTGGAGCGATCCCGTTCGCTCGCGTGCCAACTCGTTCCCTCGCCGACGCGCTCACTCGCCAGCTCGCCCTCGCGCTCACGTGCTTACTCGCCCACGCGTTCACTCGTCTACACGCCCGCTCGATTGTCTCCGCGCGATCGCTCCCGCGCTCGATTGTCTCCGCGCGATCGCTCCCGCGCTCGATTGTCTCCGCGCGATCGCTCCTGCGCTCGATTGTCTCCGCGCGATCGCTCCCGCGCTCGATTGTCTCCGCGCATTTGCGCACCCGCGCTTCAACAGCCTCTCGCGCGCGACTCCTTAGTGTCGCCTACGCACGAGCGTCAGCGCGACCCCCGTTCGCGTCGGGTTCCGCAGCTCGCGACAGCAGCAGGGACGCGTGTCGCCAGACCCCAATCAGGATCGCCCCCGCCTAAGTTAGGCACAGGCCTCTGTGTCAGGATAGGGAAGACCCATCAGAGAGACCAGAACAACTTTCTTCCCCTTTTTCTTCACAGGCAGGTCCATAGGTGTCCACTCCGAAGGATCGTTCGATCCCCTTCCCTCCAGCGGGAATTTCGGACTCTGTGTCTGTGACTCGGCAGTCCTGGTTTGGTCCTCTGATGCGGGCATTAGTGAAGGCTATGAAGCCGTCACTCGTCGATCAAGGACACAAACCAACGACGGCCTCGCCCCCGCTGAAGAGAAGGAGAGGAGTGGACTTCGTGGTGACTTCTCCGAGGGAGAAGCTGGTTCCTAAGAGGTCCGTTAGGAAGGCTCCATCCCCTTCGCAGGCGCTTTCTCCTTCTCCTGAAGACGAGGCTTTTCCGTCCTCAGGAGAATCCAGTGAGGTAGCGGTCTCCCCCTCGGCACCAAGGGGGGAGTCGTCTACTCATGGAGGGGAATCGTCTCGCGTGGAAGGCACCTTCCAGGCCTCTTTTGTTGGGGTCGTGTATCCTGCCCAGGAGGGAACCTAAAGACTCCAAGACAGTTCCGAAGTCGTCTTCGCGAATTCGTCAGGTTCCAGCTGCACCCCGGGAGAACGTCCACGCATCTCCCCAGGAAGAGATTCCGGGGACGGGAGACCTAGCTGTCAGTCCGCAGGGAGGAGATCAGCAAGAGTCGGAGCACGCCTTCTGGCAAGTCCTGAGCCTGATGAGGCAACTCAACGGGTTCATGGATCCCGTGATCGCCCTCCGGGAAGGCAAGGACACGGTCCTGGATCAGGTGTTCGGTACTCAGAAGCCCCCCAACGCCAGCGCGGCTTTGCCCTGGTTCCAGGGGCTAAAGAGTGCCAGAGCCAGGGCCAATGCTCAACTCGCGGGTCTCTACTCCTCCAGTCGTTCCTCTGCCGGGAACAAACTCCTCCCACCACCTCGTCTCCAGCAGAGGAGGTACTTCAAGATCATGGGGGAGTCTAGCCTCGCTCTTCCCCTCCATCATTCGGTAGAAGAGCTCGCTAGGGGAGTTCCCCTTGAGAAGCTCTCCGCCCGGCAGGTGACGTTCTCGGCTTCGGAGATCCTGAGCCATGAGAAGGTCGCGAAGTGTGCCATGCAGGCCATTTCGTGGCTGGATATCTGGCTAGGTTCTCTGGGCATCCTATTGCGCTCCAAGGATCTGTCTAAGGAGACCAATAGGAAGGCCCTGGAGACCTTCCTCCTCTCGGGCACTCGCTCCATCGAGTTCCTGGCACTTCAGGTTACTAACCTTTGGGCCAACTCGGTGTTGAAGCGACGTGACGCGGTGACCGAGAAGATTCATCCGAAGGTCCCCGCCGTGGACGTCTGCAGGCTCAGGCACGCTTCCCTCCTTGGGGGGAATCTGTTCGAGCCTCAGGACATGGAACGCACAGCTGAGAGGTGGAGGCAGTCGAGCCAGGACTCCCTCCTCCAAAGGGCCCTTACATCTCGGCCCTATAAGCCTCCAGCTCCGCAGCAACCGCAGCAGCAGCCTCGCAAGACACCAAAGCAGGCGCCGGCAGCTAAGAAAGTGGTGTCTAAGCCCCAGTCCTTTCCAGCCAAGGTCAAGAGGGGTGGTAATTCCTCCAGGGGAGGTAAAACTCCTAGAGGGAGCGGCTGCGGCCGCAAACGCTAGGAGTGGCACTCCCCCCGTGTGTCCACCTGTGGGGGGATGCCTTCAAAGTTGCGTGCACAGGTGGCAGCAACAAGGGGCCGATGCTTGGACGGTCTCTGTGATCGGCCAAGGCTATCGCGTCCCATTCACGAGATCTCTACCTCCCCTGACAGCGAATCCAGTGTCGTTGAGCTCCTATGCCATGGGATCGGTAAAGGGGCTAGCCCTATGGGCAGAAGTCGAGACCATGCTCAAGAAGGATGCTCTCCAGGAGGTCGTCGATGGCTCCCCAGGCTTCTTCAGTCGACTCTTTCTTGTAAAGAAGGCGTCTGGAGGCTGGAGACCTGTCATCGACCTCTCAGCTCTGAACAAGTTTGTCAAGCAAACTCCGTTCAGCATGGAGACAGCAGACACGGTCAGACTTGCTGTGAGACCACAAGACTTCATGTGCACACTGGATCTAAAGGACGCGAGACTTCATGTGCACACTGGATCTAAAGGACGCGTACTTCCAGATCCCAATCCATCCGTCTTCCAGGAAGTACTTGAGATTCAGCCTAGACAGCAAGACCTACCAGTTCAAGGTGCTGTGCTTCGGTCTCTCCACAGCACCTCAGGTGTTCACCAGAGTGTTCACCCTGATTTCATCTTGGGCGCACAGGAACGGCATCCGTCTCCTTCGTTATCTGGACGACTGGCTGATCCTAGCAGATTCGGAGTCGACCCTTCTTCAACACCGAGATAGGCTTCTGGGACTTTGCCAGGATCTGGGATCGTGGTAAATCTCGAGAAATCCTCTCTGCAGCCGTCCCAACGACTGGTTTATCTAGGCATGTTGTTAGACACCAATCTCCACAAAGCCTTTCCATCAGACGACAGGATAGCAAGGCTGAGGAGGGTGGCGGAACCTTTCCTCAGGCGAGAAGAGCTTCCCGCCCAATCGTGGTTGCGTCTCTTAGGTCACCTGTCCTCCCTGCCTCGTCTGGTTCCAAATGGCCGTCTCAGGATGAGATCCCTGCAGTGGCGGCTCAAGTCCCGGTGGAATCAAGGATCCGATTCCCCGGACGTGCAGGTCCCGATAGGACCTTCGGAACAAGCGGACCTGCGGTGGTGGCTGGTCGCCGAGAACCTGCGAAAGGGAGTAGATCCTCTCGTCCTCCCCCCGGAGTTGACACTGTTTTCGGACGCGTCAAAAGAAGGGTGGGGGGCGCACATTCTGAACCAGAGGACCTCAGGCCTTTGGTCAGAATCAGAAAAGTACCTACACATAGAGATGAAGGCCGTTTTTCTGGCTCTTCAACAGTTCCAACGGACCCTGGCGGGTCGCTCCGTGGTGGTGATGAGCGACTACACCATGGTAGTGGCTTATATCAACAAGCAGGGAGGTACTTTTTCGCAGCAGCTATCCCATCTTGCAGTAGAGATTCTGAGGTGGACCGAAGTCCACTCAATAACACTATCAGCTCGCTTTATTCCTGGCAAGAGGAATGTGCTCGCCGACAGTCTGAGCAGGGCTTCGCAGATAGTGAGTACCGAGTGGTCTTTGGATCCTCAGATAGCCAACAAAGTCCTGACTTTGTGGGGTTCCCCGACCGTGGATCTGTTCGCGACAGCCTTGAACTTCAAGCTGCCCCTGTACTGCTCCCCAGTCCCGGACCCCAAGGCACTCTGGCAAGATGCTTTCCAACAACGGTGGGACAACATCGACGTGTACGCCTTCCCACCGTTCTGTCTGATGAGAAGGGTGCTCAACAGGACCAGACTATCGGTCAACTGTTCGATGACTCTGGTAGCTCCGCTATGGCATCACGCGGAATGGTTCCCGGACCTTCTGCAGCTCCTGACGGAGCTCCCGAGAGAACTCCCTCCACGACACGAGCTACTCAGACAACCACACTGCAACATCTTTCACAAGGCCATAGCCTCGCTTCGGCTTCACGCCTGGAGACTGTCCAGCGTCTCCTCACGGAGAAGGGCTTTTCGCAACAGGTTGCGGAGAGAATGTCTCGGCACCTGCGAAAGTCCTCTGAGGGAGTCTACCAGGCAAAGTGGAGAGTCTTCTGTGGTTGGTGTCGTGGGAGGGGTATCTCTCCACTCGATACCACTATTCCAGCAATAGCGGAGTTCCTCGTGTATCTGCGGGAGGAAATGCGCCTTTCGGTCTCAGCGGTGAAAGGCTATCGCTCAACCTTAAGCTTGGCTTTTAGGCTTAAAGGAGTGGACATTTCTTCCTCGCTGGAACACTCTCTACTCATACATAGCTATGAGCTCACCTGCCCTCAGTCGGAAGTGAGACCTCCTCCTTGGAACGTGGTTCGGGTTCTCAGGGCTCTTAGAGACCTCCCTTCGAACCATTACGCCAGGCCTCTGATCGCCACATGTCTTGGAAGACGGCTTTCCTGCTCGCTTTGGCCTCGGCCAAGTGAGTTAGTGAACTCCATGGTCTCTCGTACGACATCGCCCATTCAAGGGGATGGGGGGAGGTAACGTTCAGGTTCGTCCCTGAGTTTGTTGCCAAGACTCAGAATCCTGGAGTGCCGGATCCACGATTCGACTCTTTCAGGATCGCGAGTCTCCGTTCTGTAACAAGCGACCCAGACCAACTGCTACTATGTCCAGTGAGGAGTCTGAGGTATTACTTGAAGAGAACAGCTGCAGTTTGTCCTCAAGTGCGAGCATTGTTTGTTAGCACAGGCAGGACGAAGAGGAGGGTCACCAAGAATACCATCTCGGCTTGGATTCGAAGGGTTATCCATCACGCCTTGAATCCAGACCCTCCTCCGTCACGTCGCCCTAGGGCACACGATGTCAGGGGCATTGCTACGTCCTGGCCTTCAAGAGAAACTTCTCTGTGACGCAGGTGCTTCAAGCTGGGGTCTGGAAGCGTCGGACGACCTTCACAGCCCATTACCTGCAGGACGTGACCCACAGGAGCCTCGATACGTTTTCTATCGGCCCTGTGGTGGCTGCACAACAGCTGGTCTAACCTCAGGCTCCTTTATGGACAAGTAGCAGTAGGTTGAGGGCGTTGTTATCCGGTTTTAGTCTGCGTGAATGAAAGAGTATGTCGTCTGACCCTTACTTCTTTCTTCATCCTCCCCTCTCTTGGGGAAGCAGCATCCTGGTCTCCGCATAGCTGACCTCAACCTCTGCAGGTAATCCATGCTTCCTTGTGCTCCTAGTATTAAGTTTAATACTGTCGCGTCCCCCATACCCTGACGAGGTGGTATTGGGAACGTCCTATCCTGGATTTCTATCTAAAGGTCTCAAGGTCAACTTCATAGGACGAGTCACACTCTTCCTACACACACAACTTATGTAGGCCACACGTTCCTCGCGAAGCAAGGAACTTGTGAGGTGCAGGGGCTCCTTTTCTCAAGTGCTACTCACTGGGAGGTGGAGCCCCCGGGTAAAGCCAAAGTCAGTAAGGCTGGGGACTTTCCGCCCTTCCTAAGGGGTAAGTCACCCAATGTAAATAGCGTGGTTTGTATTTCGGTTACGGAACAAATGACAAATTCGGAGATAATTTGTATTTTTTCCTAACCATACAAACCTTAGCTATTTACACATATTTGCCTGCCAGCCCTGTCCCCCAAGTCAAGTCCTACCTCTAAGTGAAGTGAAGCAAATCACCGGTGTGTGGGGGGGGGGAGGGGTAGCAAGCTACCCCTTCCCCTACCCCCGCTAACTAGCGCGGGGTTAGTCAACCCTCGTTAAAAACTATTGGCTCGTCATTTCAGCTACGCCGAAAGTAAACCCAATGTAAATAGCTAAGGTTTGTATGGTTAGGAAAAATACAAATTATCTCCGAATTTGTCATATTCCAGGTACTCTGTTATCATTCTCCTATGCAAAGGACTCGGGGTTTTTATATTTAAGGAAAAATACAAATGACATGTACAGTACTTCCAGATTTGTCATATTTATTGTGTTAATGGTGTCAGGAATTTATCCTGTAAAGTTTTTGTTGCTTGTATGTTTGTTATGGATAATTAAATTGAAATTGATTGGTACAGTACACGGAATGTAGATTGAGAGGTATTTTTTACTTCATTTTAGGTATGGCAAGTTGCATGGGCACACCCAGTCTTCGGGAACATCTTGGCATCGTGCAGCTATGACCGGAAGGTTATCATATGGCAAGAAGATGGTCACAAATGGAAAAAAATCTACGAATATGCTAATCATGACTCTTCAGGTGAGATGAGATTTATGTTTAATTTAAATGGGTTATCAAAGTTCAGTCATTCTTGTAATTTTTAGTCGTAAAGGGACTTTTAGTTTAGCTTATTGTTTGTGTAATTATGATTACTCTGTAGCTCATTATTTGTTTGCTTTTTCCTGATGAGGGGAGTAACAACTTAGGAATGATAGTATTCAAATTGTATTCAGCTGACAGGTGGGAGAAATTTTATATTGAAGTAATTCTAACTTATTTTAGAAGAAATTTTTGATTACTTCAATAAAGCATTATAAAGTAATTTAGTCGCAAACTAAGAACCTTTGATGGTGGAAGAATGGATTAAGGTATTCTGAGAATGTTAGATCATTAATAGGTCTCCTTCAAAATAACGGATTCAGAAATGGTGGATCTTTCATAGAATCTTGTTTGTTCAAACCATGTTCTGGTGCCAGGATTGGTTCTAAATAGGTCCCCCAGAGTTAACTATATATATTTTCCCGAAAATTCGAATTGTATTTTAAGTATTTATAACCAGTTTTGTTGGTGTGAACCACTCTGTTTTGTGTATCCCTGGCCTTTGTATCTTTAAAGTCTGGGATGACCCCAGTCGGAACTGGTCTATAGGGTGGTGATAAAACTGAAAGAGTAAATTGAAAAGCTCCCAAGAATGATGTAGAATATATAAATCACTAGATAAGCAGTCAGTAATATACTGGATTCATGTCTGTAATCATCATTAATCTCAAAACTCAAAATTAAACAACAATGTGACTTGGCCAATTATAGGACTCTTTTAACCTTCCCTACTTTAACTTAGTGTTGTAAGTTTGCAGGTCATACCAAAGCTATATTATTATTATGGACTTCATCCCCTCCCTTCATACTCAACCTGAGTTAAATCTTTGCAAAGCAGAGTAGCCTAAGTTCCTTGACTTGCAGGTGAAGCACAAAAAATAATAACTGTGAAATATAGAAACTTATAACCACCTCACCTAGCACTGTCCGAGTGAGTCAGGGAACCCTTTCTCCCCATTGGCATTTCACTCATAATTCTTGGTTAAGTTTAGTGTGCAGGGCTAGAGTGAGACATTTGTTCCTTTCATCCCAATCTGATTAACCTCAGAAAAGTGAGGTATCTGTATGGGGAAGAGGGTACCTTTCTACAGCATACTTCTGTGTGGATAAAGTTTTGATTTCATCTCCAAAAGCTATGAGATTAATATGCTTGCCTTCAGCACTTCTAAAAAAAAACAAAGCAAACACTGTTAAGATTAATACGTTTGAGTTGTGGAAGTTGTGAGAGTGCAGAAAACAACTAATAATTTTATTGGGAAATAGTTACTTACCGTATTACAGTGAACCCTCGTTTATCGCGGTAGATAGGTTCCAGACGCGGGCGCGATAGGTGAAAATCCGCGAAGTAGTGACAGCATATTTACCTATTTATTTAACATGTATATTCGGACTTTTAAAACCTTCCCTTGTACGTAGTACTGTTAACAAACCACCCTTTAATGTACAGAACACTTAATGCATGTACTACAGCACCCTAAACTAAAACAGGCACAAATATTAAAGGCGATTTTATATCATGTGTTTCCTAAACACCTAAAAAGCACGATAAAAAATGGCAACCAATGTTTTGTTTACGTTCATCTCTGATCATAATGAAGAAACAAACTCATTTAGTGTACACATATATGTACGTATAGGTTAGTTTTTGCATCGATTATATTGATTATACAGTACTGTATGTTGATTTTTTTATTACCAATGTTTTAGTTTACGTATTTTTCTTAGGACTTCCAAATGAAATCTTTTTCTTTATGACGCCGCCTGAAACGACGGCGTGTACGCTCAGTAAACAACCACGCTCAGAACAAACAAGGCATTTAACGCGCATGATGATAGTGATAAATAATGATACAGTACATACAGTATTTACAGTAAAAGCATTTACAAAATATGTTACCTTACAAATATAAATTATACAGTACTTGTACGTAGCAAAGCAGGAAAACAATTTGAGAGAGAGAGAGAGAGAGAGAGAGAGAGAGAGAGAGAGAGAGAGAGAGAGAGAGATTGTTTTACGTACGTAAATGTAAATTTTAAACAAAAAAAATATGATAGGTTACAACATGTAGACTTTTAAAACCTTCCCTTTAACTTAATGCATACAGTACGTACATTACTAAACTATAAAACAGGTTAAAGTAAAAAATAAAGATTGTTACTGTACTCACCACGAAAGAAGTTCAAGAAAAACTTGAATGACGATGGCGATGAATTTGCTGCACAGTAGAAATGATGATGATGAAGCTGATGATGTGTTCTACTGTGCAGTCAATGATAGTATTTTACGTCTCTTCAGACGGAGGTGTCTTTTCCTGGGACACCTCTTCAACTTCTTCAATTTCTTCCGAAGGCGTACTAGCAGGAGGAACTGGCTCTTTTTTGCGAGGCTGAAAAAACATTGTGACCGGAAGTTGTTGCCGCTGCTTCTTTTTTCGATCCAAGAGCATCCTGTAGGGAGTCGTGATGTCATCAACCTTGTTGCAGAATTGCATCGAGCGAACCATATCCTCGTCCCACTCTTGCAACATTTCTTTCGCCTCCTTCATATGGTTGCAGAACTTGGCAAGCCGTTCTAATGTTAAGCCCGTTTCTTCGACATTTTCTTGGGTCTCTTCCTGGGTACCCTCACTCTCTTCCTCACTTGCCGATTTCGTCAGGTCTTCGAGGTCTGCGTCAGTTAGGGGCTGGGAATGGCAGTCCAACAACTCGTCGACGTCTTCAGTCGTCATGTCGCCAAACCCGTCACCCCCAATTATGGCAGCCAACTGCACAGATTTCCGTATTGCAGAGTGTTGGATTTCCGACGGAGTAAATCCCTTGTCGTCGTAAACAATATCGGGCCACAGCTTCTTCCAGCTCGCATTTACGGTTGCAGGTTTCATCTCTTGAAGTGCCTTTTGAATATTCTGCAGGCACGTGGCTATGGTGTACTGCCGCCAGTACGCCTTCAAGTTGAAGTCTTCATCCTCGTCATCTTGGGCAGCATCCACACACGCAACGAGGTCTGCCAAGGTATTCTTCGTGTAGAGGGCCTTGAACGCCCTGATAACCCCCTGGTCCATTGGTTGAATTAATGACGTGGTGTTGGGTGGCAGGAACTCAACCTGAACGCCCTCACGCGACAGGTCAGTTGCGTGTCCACCAGCGTTATCCATAAGGAGAAGGATCTTGAATGGCAAGCCCTTCTCTAAGAGATATTCATGGACTTGCGGGATGAAACACTGGTGGAACCAGTTGGAGGTCAGCATCTTCGTAATCCATGCTTTTTGATTATGCATCCAGTACACGGGAAGGAGATTCTTATTTTTATTTTTCAAAGCGCGAGGATTTTTCGACTTATAAATAAGCCCCGGCTTTAACAAAAATCCAGCAGCATTGCCACACATCACGAGGGTAACGCGATCCTTGAATGCCTTAAAGCCAGAGGCTTTGGCTTCCTCTTTGAACAGGAAAGTTCGCGACGGCATTCTCTTCCAAAACAAGCCGGTTTCATCCATATTAAAGACTTGTTCCGGCTTGTATCCACCTTCAGCGATAATGTTCTTGAAAGTCTGGTTCACGTAAGTTTCAGCAGCGGCAGTGTCAGCGGAAGCAGACTCCCCATGCAGGGAAACGCTTTTCAGGGCGAAGCGTTTCTGAAACTTCGCGAACCATCCTTTGCTTGCGGAAAAACGTTTCTGAGGCTGGGAATCAGTGGATGTCCCTGGTTGAGGATCATCTGCATCATCATCATCTTCAGCATGGTTGCCGTCGTCCTCTTTAGGTTCCTTTGCAGCAAAATTCTCATATAAGCTCAAAGCCTTTGTTTGGATGGTGTTCGTATCCAACGCTATGTTCTTCTTCCGGCAGTCGGCAATCCACACAGCTAAAGCACCTTCCATGCGTACGATCGTTTTATTACGCGTTGTAACGACTCGCTTCGCTGATCTGCTAAAGGTGATTGCAGCAGTCTTTCTAATGTTCGCCTCGTCCTTCTTGATGTAGCGAACGGTGGATTCGTTGATGCCAAAATGGCGGCCGGCGGCCGCGTAACTTCTACCATCTTTTAACATGTCGAGAAGCGTAACCTTCTCAGCTATCGTCATCATTCTTCGGTGGCGTTTAGGCTCACTACCAGCCTTACTAGAAGCAGAACGCTTGGGAGGCATTGTAACAGAAAGTTCAACAAAAAGTTCAACTTAAAACAGTCGCACACAGCACAGATTAAACTTCACAAACTTAAGAACGTCTACTCAGCAATACGCGGAAAGAGAAAGTGAACGATGCAGCCCCGCGAGAACTTTGATGCTGCGGGTAGAAGATGCGGGCAAAACACCAATCACAGGCTAGATAACAAAACTTGAGTTTTGATTCGTCATCTATCAGCGCTTGAACCAATCACAACCCGTCTTAGTACTATGGCGCGTTGGTTACTCATAGAAGATGCCCCCGCGCATACTGAACGTACGTAGATTAAGTACAATACAGTACCGTAATAATAATAAATAATGATAATAATACTGTACAGTAATAATAATAATAATAATGATTAATAATAATAACAATAATAATTTTATTAACAACAACAACAATAATAATAATAATAACAATAATAATAAAAATTTACGTACGCTATTTTACGCCTCTCTCTCTCTCTCTCTCTCTCTCTCTCTCTCTCTCTCTCTCTCTCTCTCTCTCTCTCTCTCTCTCTCTCTCGTACGCTTACAGTATTCGAAATGTGATTTTTGCAACAAAGAATATTATTGGATGCAGTACTGTACTACGTACGTATACATACAAAAGATTCATGGAAAAGAAGCACATCCATTACAGTACACACCATTCTAATATGGTATGACTGCATCTGATTTGCGTTTCACGTTCGATTTAATTTTACTACGTACTGAATTATCGTATGATCACATTCTCTTTTCGTGTTTTATTTCTTTCTGTGCTGAATTATATATCATATGTAATGCAATGAACAATCAGTAAGAGCAGATATTACTAATTACAGTATTAATGGAATTACAGGTAACAAAATATCGTATTTGGTTATCTTCAGATTTCGCGGTATTTTCGAATTTTCCGGAAAATCCGCGATATGTATATATATATGGGTTATGGGAAAACCCCGCGAAGTGGTGAATCCGCGATTGTCGAACCGCGAAGTAGCGAGGGTTCACTGTATGTCTTGGAAAAACATCCAATGAAGTTCCGATGTGTCATGTATGCATCACAAGAACCATTGTCCAAAAAGCTATGGAGTACCTTAAAAATGAAAACAAAGGACTTGAGAGAAGTATGGGCCATTAGACTTGCCGTTGTGTAACTTATTCTTCATCTACCTCTCATACACCTTAAGAGAGAAAATGTAGCATTGCAAATTTGTTTGAAATGGTTTGTTTTGAGGCCTGTATAAAATAAATGACTGTCAAGAATAACAGGGACACAGTTTCTCAGATTAGTACAGAATTATCTCCTTGTATTCTAGATTCAGCTTGTTTAAAGTAGAGCCAAAGGAGGCCAGTATTAGGCCACAATTTGATTTCAAAGTTTTATTTAGGAGTGTAGTTACTGTATTAGAAGAGCAGCTGCTTGGGGGCTCAGGCGAGTACCGTGGTCAATGACCTCTTGAAGGAATTCACTGTCTTTTGTGTTGAACATGCCAGCAATATATTAGCATTTTTAACAAATAAAATAATCTTTAATTCCAGTGAATAGTGTATGTTGGGCGCCACACGAGTTCGGAATGATTTTGGCTTGTGCATCTTCTGATGGCTCTGTTTCAGTGTTGTCATACGTTTCTGACACATGGGAATCCAAAAAGATCACTAATGCTCATTCGGTAAGTTGCTGTATCTTCTTAAATATCTGATTTTCTCTTTATTCTCATACAATGTTCTACTGGTGTTTAATTATACAGTAGATTAATTCACGGTCAACATATGAAAGAGGAAAATCTTTGACTGTAAACTTGTGTAAAATGTTGACAATCATCATTGGCAGAGGCCTGAAAACTCCGATTTCTCTTTCTACCTGGTTGATCTCTAATGCTATCTTCTGATTCAAAAAGAATTCATTTAATGTATCCCATTAGATTGGCTGCAATGCTGTCAGCTGGGCCCCTGCAATAGCCTCAGGATCAGCTGATGGGTCCACCAACAGACCTGGGGGTCCCGTCCAGCGTCTCGTAACTGGTGGATGCGACACGTATGTCAAGGTCTGGCGACTAGAAGCATCTGGGGAATGGGTTGAAGAATTCAAGTTGGAGGGTCATTCCGATTGGGTGCGTGATGTTGCTTGGGCGCCATCCATTGGTCTTCCTCGTTCTGTTATTGCATCATGTTCCCAGGTTGGTGTATTTGCAGTATTTCTATTTTTTTTCAAGTACAGTACTTGTACTGTATTTTAAGTGCCAAAAATAATCAGGAAAATTAAATTTTGAATTTATTTTTGACATATGAGTCAGGGTTCCAATGTTTTGAAGAGATTTCATCTCTCTTTCAGGATAGAAGAGTTATAATATGGGTAAACGATAGTGCAACGGGGGTATGGCACCACAGAGAGCTGAATACATTTGATGATGTCATCTGGCATGTCAGCTGGTCTGTCACCGGAAACATTCTAGCCGTGTCAGGTGGAGACAACAAGGTGAGTTTAGTGGAGGTTCTGTTGAAAATAATTATTGGTATTAATTGATTATGATTTCATTATATATATGGTTTTTCTACTTTAGAATCTCTAGTCATTTTAATCCTATTTTACATTTTTAATATCATTTATATATTGATGACTGCCTTGACATGGTATGCTACCTTGTGTCACATAGATTTGGCTCACAAGATTATCTCTCAAAGAGGTGGCTGATGATCCAGGTACTCTTTCACTCTGTGTCTTAAGAGCAGTCAGAAAGTATTTAAACAAACTTCTTGCCACACACATCACTTGCAATCCCAACAAAATTTTCTTTTACTAACTTCCACTCCTCCAAATTACCAGTTTCTCTTACTTTCACTTTGTTATATGCCATTTTCAACCTTTCTTGATATTTACTTTTTACCCCCGGTTTTATTAGCTCTTCAACCCTCACTAGCTCCCTTTTACATCCACCTACTCTATTCCCCCACTCTTTTGCTACAACTAATTTTCTTTCCACAAAAAATGATCAGACATACCGTTAGCCATACCCCTAAACACGTGCACGCCTTTCAATCTTCCAAACATTCTTTTAGTTATCAACACATAATCCATTAACGCCCTTTCTACCACTCTTTCATTTGCCACTCTTACCCATGTATACTTGTTTTTATCTTTCTTTTTGAAAAAGCTAGAACTTAATCACTCTTGCTCAACACACATATCTACCAGTCTCTCACCACTCTCATTTTCACCTGGTACGCCATACTTCCCAATGACACCTTCTACCTCTCCAGCACCCACTCTAGCATTTAAGTCACCCATGACAACTACATAATTCATTCTACCCAGTCCTTCTACACACCTAGTTAATTCATTCCAGAACTCATTCCTCTCTTCTTCACTTTTCTCACAACCTGGCCCATACACACTGACAAAAGCCCAACATTCCTTACCCAACCTAACCCTTACCCACATTAACCTAGATGATATCTCCTTCCATTCCACTACTTTACCTGTCATCCATTCACTCAGCAATAAAGCCACACCTCTTGCTCTTCCCCTTTCAATCCCAGACACTCTACCAGACATTTCACCAAACATCACTTCAACTTTCCCTTTTATTTTTCTCACACAAAGCCAATATATCCATCCTTCTATTTCTAAACATACTTCCAATTTCACATCTTTTACTCTATTGTACTACATCCACGCACATTCAAACACCCCAAAACTAGAGTGCGGGGAGCAGTCACTCTCTCCCCAGCTCCACTTCTTTGATGTCTCACAGGATTATAATACAGGAGAGGGGGTTCCCAGCCCCCTCGTCCCGTCCCTTTTAGTTGCCTCTTACGACACGCAGGGATACGTTGGCGCTATTCTAATTGTTTTTATGCCACCGTGGCCACAGGGGGCACAACTGAAATAAAACTTCTAGAATACAGTGTAGTATTGAGCCTCATGATAGAGGAGGCCTGACTATTACAACTAACTGCATACTTAGTATAGTTTTACGAACAATATTCCTCTGATCTGGACCAAGTACCAACGGGCAATCGTTCTGTTTCATATAAATAATTTGGCAAGTTGGATTATGCCTCTAATGCTAGGTGCACAAATTTTCAATTCTACTTTAGCAGTGTATGCATGAGCTAACAAACGGTTGCATCATCAGATGGCTAGCAGCCAATTTGCACTATTATATGGCTGGAAGCCACATTATTCTTGGTGTAGGCTTTTTATTTTCTTACTATACTGTAATGAAATACAGTACATATTGTTAAAGTTTCCTGTGGATGTTTGGTGTTAGCCGCACATTATTTTTTGTATGCAAATAAGAAACTTTTTGATCAAAACAAATCCATTTTAATATTTTATTGTAAATGTGATATATACTGTAGATTATTTATAATACAGTACTCTTATTTTATTTAACTTACTGTAATTTTTTAGAATGAAAAATCTGGAAGGTATTTGAAGCAAAGATATACAGTATAGGAAAATGGTTTTGTACTTAGTACAGTGATTTGGTGTAAGGGAATCATTACTCTTTATATACCAATATTGATAAAAAGAAGTGATTAAAACAATTAATAATGTAATGTTCTCCGTAAGAATGTTCGCTCTAAAACCATGAGCTGAACTAGACTTGAAATCAAGAGAGTAACATATTTCCGTACACCCTTTACCCCATTTTCCAATTTCTCTTACTTTACCCAATGTAATTCATAATATATTGAGTTCTGAAAATGTGTATACACAAATGAATATGTAGTTGTTTTTACACAAATACAAGCAGAGTCTTAGGTAAAGGACTCGGGTTTGTTACACTTTCAGTAAAAGAAAACACGTCATGGACGTGTGTTTGTGTTAGATTTTTTGCTTAATCTGTTCCTTCTCTCTTTTTTTTATCCAGGTAAGCTTATGGAAGGAGACTCTGGAAGGTGAATGGGTTTGCTTGAATGACTCGGCTGCAGTTCAAAATGTTGAACCACGCACTTTGTAAAACAATTTAAATTTTCATTAGTTAAAATTCTTTCTCTTCGTTGATGGAGATTTTGATAACTGAAGGCTAAGTTTAAAGTAACATAAAACATCTGAAAGTAAACTTTATATCCTTCCATTATTGTATTACAGTATTTTCTTATATTTTTAGTTATGAATTCTCTCAAAGAATTGAAATATTTTTTTTTAGAGAGCTCTTGTGGAGATCGTTGTTACTGATATCTGTATATGATTTAGTAGTAGTGAAGTTGAATGTAGTCTTTGGGTTGTACATGTGAGCGAGAAAGAATCGAAATTACTGTAATATGAGTAGTCAACTTTATTTTGTTAATTTTGGATTAATTGTAGTAGTTGTGATGAAAGCCGTGGTGAATAAACAATGTTGTGACTGTAATGAACAAAAATGTAAATGGTAAAGTGACCAATTATTTTTGTCATTTATTTAATAAGATATTATTTGCATTTTTGTCTGCTTCCTTGTGCATTTTGGTTCCATTGTAAAGAAATAGGAAGAGGAATTTTGTATTTTCTAATGAAAAGCATTATTGTCAAATTTATATATTGCTTGGTTAAATAAATTATAGTAAATTTTGTATATACGGAGTTTTCTTTCCTTTCATTGTCAGCTGTGAAAATTGATTTTGCCTCAAAAATATTTTTCATATTGTACTATACATTATTGTAGTTTTTTAACTAGTGATTACTTTTCATGTTAATATATAAAATTTTGAAGTGTTATATCTGTTAATATTTTATTCTGTACGTATTGTGGTTCCTGTAATTCCTTTTAGTGTTATGTATGACTTTTGTGATTGCTTTTCATTCTGACACTAGCAGTGAAATTTGAAATCTTTGTGGATGGATAGTAACAGCTATTATTTTCTTAAAAAGCCATTCTGGTTAGATGCAGTAATGTCTGGTGTTCCTAAGGACAGTGCTTTTAACTCTACTTTTCATATATAAATTTACTTTTCATATATGAATATCTTGTTTGACCTTAAAACAATTTAGTTGCTAACGGATTCTGCCATTCTCACCTTCTGACTTTAGACCTGTGTTGGTTGGATCTCTTTTAACATAGATCTAGCCATTGCTTGTGCATGGGGGAAAATATGGCCTAAGAAGATGAACCATAACAAAACAGTTAAAGAATTATTTTCAATATAATCTGTACCTATTCCTATGTAGATGCAAACTTTTTTGTCATTTAAATGTTTTACACTTCTAGTTATGTTTCCTATGAACAGAATAGTAAAAGAAAATGGGTTCTGTTGCACCCTGGTCTGCTACCATAGCAACTCCACTGCTGGGCGCCATGCACTGCTGCTAGGACCTCGATCATCTTCTGGTTGTCATTAAGACTTAATCCACCCTGGATTTCCACTTTTAGTGCATAGTGCTTTGTGTCTTTTGCTCATCATTATCACTAAGTGTGCTCATCATTATCTGTGCTTCGCTTGTATTTTTCCTAGCCTAACTATCCAAAACTGAATCATTTAATGTTTAACTTCCCACAAGTCTTGACCAGAATTGGGGTGAGATACCAGCCACGAGCAACTATATACCAACCCAATAGGAGTAATGGTGATGCAGCTACACCAGGCTGTCAAACCTTTGATAATTCTTCAACTTTCAGTGACTAGCCTTGCCAGAAGTAACCCCATTTAATTGACTCGGGGGGGGGGGGGGGGGGTGTTTGTACAGCTAGGAAGAATTTGTAGTTTTTACATTAAAACAGTTTCCTGAACTAAACACAACTTCTCTAAAATTGAGACATTGGATCTTCCCATGCTGATATTTGCATTGTCAATGTTTCTTCTACGAATTATATACTACTTATTTAGAATTATTAAGGGCATTGATTGCAAATGCATGTTTGAGAAGTATGTCCTGAGTATATCCTCTTCATCTGGCCAAAGGATTGGTAATCAGATTTCAAGTTGTGTCCTTACTGAGATTTTTCATTCTAATAATCTACCATGATTTTAATATTGTTTATCCTCTTTAATATACAATATTGATATAATATGTGGTACAGTACTGTTGTTTAATTAGGTTACTGTGTGCGTTAAACCAGTCTTTTCATAGATTCTTAATTTTCTTTGCATTTAAATCTTCCCAGTCTATCCAATATTTAGTACTGCCATTAATATGCAGTTTATTCTGAATCAATATCAGTCTTTTAGGAGTTTTATTCCTTCTGTGATGAAACTGGAATTATCTTTCAAAACTTTTGTTTGAATTTCTAGAAGAAATTAAGACTTGTTGGGTTTTTTAGTTGTTGAGTAGATTAACGAGTCTTGTTTCATAGTACAGTAGTGTACGGTATAGGTTTTCTTATTAATTTTACTTTATTTTTTCTTTTTCCTCATACTTTATTTTTCATAGGTTTTCATATTCATTTTATGATGTTCTTTTTTTTTGTTTTGTTTTCTCTAGTACTTTATTCTTCTCAATTTATGAGTCTTGTTTCATAGTACAGTAGTGTACGGTATAGGTTTTCTTATTAATTTTACTTTATTTTTTCTTTTTCTTCATACTTTATTTTTCATAGGTTTTCATATTAATTTTATGGTGTTCTTTTTTTTGTTTTGTTTTCTCTAGTACTTTATTCTTCTCAATTTCCTTTTCAGCTCTGATAGCTTTCCTTGTTGAACCCTTTGTGTTTCCAGCAATCTGTCTTTCCGAGAGTTGCAGTGGGTGCTTAGATGATGACAAAAAGAGCTTTTGTGACCTCAAAGTTTCTTAATCTATTTTCAGACCATAAACAAATAAACAAGGGTTAACTTTATTTTTGCACTATATGGTAACAGGAAATTTAGGGAAGAATCTGAAAAGATTGGGTGGGGGGGGGCTGTTAAATTTCTCCGGGCACTAAGTCAAAATATTGCCCCCAGAATCATAATGCGAATAGTCTACATTCCTAAGATTAAGCGTATGCTAACGACAGGTGAGAAAACAAAAATGACTGCAGGTGTTTTGAGACTACCTTAACAAGATCATTAATTAACCTCTGCAATTTCTTAATGACTCCAGTTCAAGAATCTTTTCAAACAAACAGGCTAGTCAGTGAGAAAGAACAAATCTTTTCATCTAGCCTACACCTCAATGTATGTAGATTGTACAAAGTAAACTTGCAGTATATTAATAGCTACTTTATTCCATGTGAGTACAAACATGACATGATTATAAATATGTAGTAGCCACTTTTATTAGTTTATTTTTCAAAGTGTTTCAAATTCCAATTACCTTCGCCATTCTTGTATAAATATTACTACATTGCAGTAAGAGATAAGGACAACTTAAGATATAATGGAAATTAAAAAGAAATTATACCACATGACAATATAGTTGCACCAATAATATTTTTCAGAGCAAGAACAATAGACTAGAAATTAACATTATGAATAGGTATAGAAGGAAATTAAAAATTCAATAACCATATAAAGGTGGTGGTAATGAAGTAACATGGACATTTTTAACTATTGAATGGAATGTTATGAAGGGTAAGAAATTACATACTAAACAGTATGTGCGGAACAAGACAAATGAAAGAGAAAAAAATATACTAAAAACATTGAACAGACATTTTTGGTGATGTTGCAAAGGCTAGCCTCGAACCCTAACTTGAGTAGTATTTCTATTTTCTGATATATCCATAAGCATTAATTTTCTGAGGCATCACCCTCCTCATTGAGTGTACCTGACCATTTTTCTGTCAT
Organism: Palaemon carinicauda; assembly: GCF_036898095.1. Classification (NCBI taxonomy): domain Eukaryota; kingdom Metazoa; phylum Arthropoda; class Malacostraca; order Decapoda; family Palaemonidae; genus Palaemon; species Palaemon carinicauda. The sequence goes on from NC_090750.1 coordinate 90,027,739, forward strand.
TGGAGGCTGAAAGCAGAAACAGGTATATGGTCCATAGAAAATAGAATTGGCCATGAAAACGGGTTGCATTTTTCATATATTGTAAACGATTAGTTAAAGAGATGGTGGAAGACCAAGATAAGGAAACATGGGAAATGTTGTGGAAACAGAGTTTTTTGAAATATAGTACAGTAGTATATACTATAAGCATGATATATTTTAAAAATTGAAGAGGTAAGAAATTATAGATGAAACCCAACTACATAGATAAAAAGTAAAGTGAAAAATGAAATTAAGAGAAAAAATTAATAAAATAATGTAAAAATTGTTGGATATCACAAGGATTCAAGGATTAGTGATGACAAGCCTTCTTTGAGAGAAGAAGCAGCGTAAATGTAAACAATAAGCAACAAACTCCGAAACTCGTGAATTTCCAGATATGGCGGCGTTTAGTAATCTCCATTAACACCTTATTTATACGTAAGTTACATAAGTTATTCGCGTTAATTTATCAAATTTATACATCGAAGAGCAGGTTATTTGGTAAATATGATGTTTTAATTTCTATCCATTTCTAATCACGAATACTTAACCAAAACCAGCTCTAATTTTTCGGTTTCATCTTACGTTTTAACAAAAGTCGTAAAACTATTCTAACCAGCATATTTCAATAGATATCCACTATTTAATTAGTTTTTACACCATAACCATGATTTGTAGCAATATTAATGGTCAGAAATTCAGGAAAAGTACTTAGTAACCAGTGGGGAAATATATAGTTCATGTAATTGGCTTGAAATTAAGACATCATAATTACCTATAATTTCTATTATGTCCATCAAATCCCAAATGGTCTTATCTCTGCCGTCCCAAAAATGATTTTAGCCCTACTGTTTTACAAATGGTCTTTGCTCTGCCGTCCCCCAAATGGTCTTTGCTCTGCCGTCCCCTAAATGGTCTTAGCTCTGCCGTCCCTCAAATGGTCTTAGCTCTGCCGTCCCCCAAAATGTTCTTAACTCTGCCATTCCCCAATTTGTCTTAGCTCTGCCGTCCCCTTAATGGTCGTATCTCTGCCGACCCCCAAATGGTCTTTGCCCTGCCGTCCCCTAAATGGTCTTAGCTCTGCCGTCTCCCAAATGGTCTTAGCTCTGCCGTCCCCCTAATGGTCATATCTCTGCCATCCCCCAAAATGGTCTTAACTCTGCCGTCCCCCAAATTGTCTTTGCTCCACTGTAGCTTGCTTTGCTCACAAGTAAATATTATTTCCCTGCTCTTTTTTGCCTTAAGCGGCTGCAAACGATGTATGTGCAGTAACCCGCTATCACTTTTCTAAAGACAATGAAATAGCATTTGCCTTTTAATCGATCAATACATTAAGTTACTATCCTCAGCCCCCATTAGTCATAAAGAGAAAAATGTCAAAATAGCCAGCGCTCGTTCATTTATTATAGCGAATTCTAGTTTGAATATCAAATTTTAACCAGTTATTTGTACCATAGAGTACATAATACATAGAATGAGTGCCGATGGGCTATATAGCCAATCCGCATTGTCATTTTTTTTTTAAGTATGGTTATTCTACCGTTGCAGACTGAAGCATTTTTTATGCTATAACGAGGTTACCCGTATAAATTTTATATCAACACACACCCAAATATCATTTTGACCAGAAATGACCTAGTTGAGGTTTATGAACACGAAAGGCAGTAACGATTACATAGGTGTGCTTAACACTAAGGAAGCAATTATAGTACATGTATTGTAATTAAGTCAAGGTTGAATGTGGGAGATTTAAAAGAAATTATAGAAACAGGAATGAAAATGATTGGATACGTGAGTTCTGGAGAGAGAGAAATGATACAACAGAGTATTTGCTTAGCTGTTGAGAATTAAGAAAATTTTTGAAGTAGCATATAATTAAGGAAATTAGAAATGCCAACGAAAGACTTTGACCGATATTAGACCTGTTATGAAATTTGAGAATAAACGTAAGTAGGCGGTAACTTGTAAAAATAAAATTTTCTGCAGATTGCACCTGTTAGAAAGATTGACGACTACTAATTATGTTGCTTGGTGATGCTAGTTTTGAATGATCCACTCATGGTTCATTAATTGATCTAATGCCATATATGTAATACCTAAAAAATAACTAGTGAAAATGGCGTCTATCACAGATTTTCTGTAGTTAGTGGGCCTAACCAAATTTGATTAGCGTTCGGGGAAAATTATAGAAGTCAATGTAAATGTTTATTCGCAGTTGTATTTAATACAGTATCCCTCCGTATTAAGTCATATAGTTTTGATTTTTTAATTGATTATTTAAAGTAATTTGTATTTTCCCTAACTATACAAACTTGAGTCCTTTAAGTTTTACTTCCATCCTCATCCATCCTTCAAATCCAAGGTAAAGGTCGGAGTGGCTACTCAGTGTGCATACAAGGGGCTGGGGCTTCCTCGCTACCCACTAATAACAGCCAACACTTAGTTATAATTTTTAACAGCCTTGTTCCAGCTAGGCCTATGCTAAAAACATACGTACTCTGGATAAAGGCCTCAGATTTGTATAGTCAAGAAAAATACAGATAGATTTAAAATTATGCAACTTTGGATGTTGTGTCCACTGACCGGTACCTGCTCTCCCTCTCCTCCACTAGACCCCACCATAATCAGTGGCAGTTTCCATCGGCAACTAAGCCTAATTACATTTATGGTCATTTGCTGTATTATATATTTTTACTGCGTTAAAAATAATTCGGAGTTTGACGTAGTAGTATGCAATCTTTTAATGCTATTGCAAAATATTGTTATTAACAGGAAGGGTGTAGAAAATGAGAATGTACAATGCGATACCTTCAAGGTTTATGAAATTACAGTACACTGGAAGTGGCGGGAGGTGACCCAAGAAGAGAGCTCTCTCCTTCATGCCAGCACAAAGCCTGGATGCCATTGAAATTTATGTCATCTTCACCACCATTTTCCCTCCACCTCCTGTTAAATGCATCCTCCATAGACCTTTTCACCGCATTTGAACCGTCCTGGCATGACAATCTGTTGGAAACATGTTTGAGATCTGCTTAAGCTGAATAATTCTTGTATTGTCTGCAACCTCACCATCTTTGTGAGCTGGGATGTGGGGTTTGGAGGAGTCTATAGGTCTACTGTACCTGCTGTGTCAGCAGTTATTGTCTGTCCCTCCTTGGTCCTAGCTTGATGGAGAGGGTCAATGGCAGCGATCATATATATATTTGGTCAGTCTCTAGGGCATTGTCACTGTCCCTTGCCCCTGCCTTTCATGAGAGACCTTTAAAATACTCTTTACGTTCTTCCCTTGAGAGGTTCCTCGCAAGTTCTTGGTAAACAAGCAACGGAGGCTTTTGCCATTACGTCAAGAATAAGGATAACTTAAGACTCAGGCTTCATCCAAAAAGGGTAAAAAAATGGACGAATTGTCTGCACATTTATTAAGAGAGGGCAAATTTTCATTATACATATAGCAAAACTCAATTTTTGAAATTTAAAGAATCTCAGTCATGAGTTTCAGTTTTATACTGATAATACTGTGTCTATATAAAAAACTTATAACTATAAAAGTCCTTAAATGAGTAAGAGTTCATAAGTATATATAACTAATAGGAATATAGAAAATGGTCTATAACAACAACAACAACTGGAGACATGACAATGTCCTACAATAGGCTAAGCATTTGAAATCCCGTTAGTCCTTCGTATTGTAAGTCCCTGACTCTACTTTTATCAAGTCAGGAACGTTTCGGACTTTGCAATAAGTGACTGCCAGTTCAAGGTCTTTGGGGAATAATTTTCCAGTACGGTATAAGAGCAGAGGAAATATAACTTTCAAAAGATCCTATAAGTCCAACGCCCTGAATAGTGGTTCACAACTTGGCACGAGCCCCGCCGTAATAATATCAGCAGTATCCGTAGTAAATTTCAGGCGTAGCAAATCCCCGAGAAAGTCATAGGTTAGGTAGGAGGAATGGCGAGAATAAGGATGGAATTGCTTCAAGCTCTTTTGAAGTAGCGGTGACATGTTGTTCCAGATTCCACATGCTTGAGGGTCTGAAATGAAAAGATAATTGGTTTTAAAGAGATTTGAGAATGAGTAGCTTGGATCTTAAGATATTTTATACTTTTTATTCATTACTGTACTTCTTATAGTTAGTTTATTTCCTTATTACCGTTCCTTGGTGGGCTATTTTTCCCTGTCGGAGCCCTTGGGCTTGTATTGTCCTGCTTTAACAACTAGGGTAGTAGCTTAGCTAGTAATGATAATAATAATTACAAATACTATATATTAGTGGCTTAGAAATGTGGCGTCTGACTGGTAGGAAACATGAGGTGTCTTTTCTCTTAGCCTGAAACATTTTGGATATGTTATGTGAAATGGGCTAGGTTTAATTCATCAGCTAGTCATGGTGAGAGAGAGAGATAGAGAGAGAGGATTATTGATATAAGTGTGAGGCAGTTGAGTTAACCTTACCATTACAAGACTGTCGTCTGAGAACTCCCTCAGGACCTCGGTCGTATATGTGTCGGATTTCTGCGTGTGTTTGATGACGTTATCTTCAAATGTGAATACATTCTGAAATGAAAAAGAAAAGTTCAAAATGATTATACGCCTAGCATTTAAGATTGAATGTACAGTGAACCTTTTTTTATCGCGGTAGATAGGTTCCAGACCCGGCCGCGATAGGTGAAAATCCGCGAAGTAGTGACATCATATTTACCTATTTATTTAACATGTATATTCGGACTTTTAAATCCTTCCCTTGTACGTAGTACTGTTAAGAAACTACCCTTTAATGTACAGAACACTTAATGCATGTACTACAGCACCCTAAACTAAAACAGGCACAAATATTAAAGGCGATTTTATATCATGCGTTTCCTAAACACCTAAAAAGCACGATAAAAAATGGCAACCAATGTTTTGTTTACGTTCATCTCTGATCATAATGAAGAAACAAACTCATTTAGTGTACACATATATGTATAGGTTAGTTTTTGCATCGATTATATTGATTATACAGTATGTTGATTTTGTTATTACCAATGTTTTACTTAATTTTTCTTAGGACTTCCAAATGAAATGTTTTTCTTTAGGACGCTGCCTGAAACGACGGCGTCATAAAGTACTGTACGCTCAGTAAACAACCGCGCTCAGAACAAACAAGGCATTTAACGCGCATGATGAAAGTGATAAATAATGATACAGTACAGTATTTACAGTAAAAGCATTTACAAAATATGTTACCTTACAAATATAATTTACCGTATCTATATAAAATCATACAGTACTGTACAGTACATATTGTACGTAGCAAAGCAGGAAAACAATTTACGAGAGAGAGAGAGAGAGAGAGAGAGAGAGAGAGAGAGATTGTTTTACGTACGTACTGTAAATGTAAATTTTAAACAAAAAAAGTCAATTTACGAGAGAGAGAGAGAGAGAGAGAGAGAGAGAGAGAGAGAGAGAGATTGTTTTACGTATGTAAATGTAAATTTTAAACAAAAAAAATATGATAGGTTACAACATGTTGACTTCTAAAACCTTCCCTTTAACTTAATGCATACAGTACTAAACTAAAACAGGCACAAATATTAAAATGTTAGAATATTAAAGTAAAAAATAAAGATTGTTACTGTACTCACCACGAAAGAAGTTCAAGAAAAACTTGAATGATGATGGCGATGAATTTGCTGCACAGTAGAAATGATGATGATGAAGCTGATGATGTCTTCTACTGTGCAGCCAATGATGTATTTTACGTCTCTTCAGACGGAGGTGTCTTTTCCTGGGACACCTCTTCAACTTCTTCAATTTCTTCCGAAGGCGTAGTAGCAGGAGGAACTGGCTCTTTTTTGCGAGGCTGGAAGAACATTGTGATCGGAAGTTGTTGCCGCTGCTTCTTTTTTCGATCTAAGAGCATCCTGTAGGGAGTCATGATGTCATCGACCTTGTTGGAGAATTGCATAGACCGAACCATATCCTCGTCCCACTCTTGCAACATTTCTTTCACCTCCTTTATATGGTTGCAGACCTTGGCAAGCCGTTCTAGTGTTAAGCCCGTTTCTTCGACATTTTCTTGGGTCTCTTCCTGGGTTTCACTCTCTTCTTCGCTTGCCGATTTCGTCAGGTCTTCGAGGTCTGCGTCAGTTAGGGGCTGGGAATGGCAGTCCAACAACTCGTCGACGTCTTCAGTCGTCATGTCGCCAAACCCGTCACCTCCAATTATGGCAGCCAACTGCACAGCTTTGCGTATTGCAGAGTGTTGGATTTCCGACGGAGTAAATCCCTCGTCGTCGTAAACAATCTCGGGCCACAACTTCTTCCAGCTCGCATTCACAGTTGCAGGTTTCATCTCTTGAAGTGCCTTCTGAATATTCTTCAGGCACGTGGCTGTGGTGTACTGCCGCCAGTATGCCTTCAAGTTAAAATCTTCATCCTCATCCTCTTGGGCAGCATCCACACACACAACGAGGTCCGCCAAGGTATTCTTCGTGTAGAGGGCCTTGAACGCCCTGATAACCCCCTGGTCCATCGGTTGAATTAATGACGTGGTGTTGGGTGGCAGGAACTCAACCTGAACGCCCTCACGCGACAGGTCAGTTGCGTGTCCATCAGCGTTATCCATAAGGAGAAGGATCTTGAATGGCAAGCCCTTCTCTATGAAATATTCATTGACTTGCGGGATGAAACACTGGTGGAACCTGTTGGAGGTCAGCATCTTTGTAATCCATGCTTTTGGATTATGCATCCAGTACACGGGAAAGAGATTCTTATTCTTATTTTTCAAAGCGCGAGGATTTTTCGACTTATAAATAAGCCCCGGCTTTAGCAAAAATCCAGCAGCATTGCCACACATCACGAGGGTAACGCGATCCTTGAATGCGTTAAAGTCAGAGGCTTTGGCTTCCTCTTTGAACAGGAAAGTTCGCGACGGCATTCTCTTCCAAAACAAGCCGGTCTCATCCATATTAAAGACTTGTTCCGGCTTGTATCCACCTTCGGCGATAATATTCTTGAACGTCTGGTTCACGTAAGTTTCAGCAGCGGCAGTGTCAGCCGAAGCAGCCTCGCCATGCAGGGAAACGCTTTTCAGGGCGAAGCATTTCTGAAACTTCGCGAACCATCCTTTGCTGGCGGAAAAACGTTGTTTCTGAGGCTGGGAATCAGTGGATGTCCCTGGTTGAGGTTCATCTGCATCATCATCTTCTTCAGCATGGTTGCCGTCGTCGTCTTGAGGTTCCTTTGCAGCAAAATTCTCATGCAAGCTCAAAGCCTTTGTTCGGATGGTGTTCGTATCTAAGGCTATGTTCTTCTTCCGGCAGTCGGCAATCCACACAGCTAAAGCACCTTCCATGCGAACGATCGTTTTATTACGCGTTGTAACGACTCGCTTCGCTGATCTGCTAAAGGTGATTGCAGCCGTCTTTCTAATTTTCGCCTCGTCCTTCTTGATATAGCGAACAGTAGATTCGTTGATTCCAAAATGGCGCGCTGCGGCCGCGTAGCTTCTACCGTCTTTCAACATATCGAGAAGTGTCACCTTCTCAGCAATCGTCATCATCCTTCGGTGGCGTTTAGGCTCACTACTAGCCTTAGTAGAAGCAGAACGCTTGGGAGGCATTGTAAAGTAGGATTTAACAGAAAGTTCAACAAAAAGTTCAACTTAAAACAGTCGCACACAGCACAGATTAAACTTCACAAACTTAATAACGTCTACTCAGCGATACGGCATAAGAGAAAGTGGACGACCCGGGCCCACGAGAACCTAGATGCTGCGGGTTGGAGATGCGGGCAAAACACCAATCACAGGCTAGATAACAAAACTTGAGTTCTGATTCGTCATCTATCAGCGCTTGAACCAATCACCCCGCGTATACTGTACGTACAGTATTAATAATAATCATACATACATATACCAAAGGCACTTCCCCCAATTTTGGGGGGTAGCCGACATCAACAAGAAACAAAACAAAAAAGGGGACCTCTACTCTCTACATTCCTCCAGCCTAACCAGGGACTCAGCCGAGTTCAGCTGGTACTGCTAGGGTGCCACAGCCCAACCTCCCACATTTCCACCACAGATGAAGCTTCATACTGCTGAGTCCCCTACTGCTGCTACCTCCGCGGTCATCTAAGGCACCGGAGGAAGCAGCAGGGCCTACCGGAACTGCGTCACAATCGCTCGCCATTCATTCCTATTTCTAGCACGCTCTCTTGCCTCTCTCACATCTATCCTCCTATCACCCAGAGCTTTCTTCACACCATCCATCCACCCAAACCTTGGCCTTCCTCTTGTACTTCTCCCATCAACTCTTGCATTCATCACCTTCTTTAGCAGACAGCCATTTTCCATTCTCTCAACATGGCCAAACCACCTCAACACATTCATATCCACTCTAGCCGCTAACTCATTTCTTACACCCGTTCTCACCCTCACCACTTCGTTCCTAACCCTATCTACTCTAGATAAACCAGCCATACTCCTCAGACACTTCATCTCAAACACATTCAATTTCTGTCTCTCCATCACTTTCATTCCCCACAACTCCGATCCATACATTACAGTTGGTACAATCACTTTCTCATATAGAACTCTCTTTACATTCATGCCCAACCCTCTATTTTTTACTACTCCCTTAACTGCCCCCAACACTTTGCAACCTTCATTGACTCTCTGACGTACAATTGCTTCCACTCCACCATTTGGTGCAACAACAGACCCCAAGTACTTAAACTGATCCACCTCCTCAAGTAACTCTCCATTCAACATGACATTCAACCTTGCACCACCTTCCCTTCTCGTACATCTCATAACGTTACTCTTACCCACATTAACTCTCAACTTCCTTCTCTCACACACCCTTCCAAATTCTGTCACTAGTCGGTCAAGCTTCTCTTCTGTGTCTGCTACCAGTACAGTATCATCCGCAAACAACAACTGATTTACCTCCCATTCATGATCATTCTCGCCTACCAGTTTTAATCCTCGTCCAAGCACTCGAGCATTCACCTCTCTCACCACTCCATCAACATACAAGTTAAACAACCACGGCGACATCACACATCCCTGTCTCAGCCCCACTCTCACCGGAAACCAATCGCTCACTTCATTTCCTATTCTAACACATGCTTTACTACCTTTGTAGAAACTTTTCACTGCTTGCAACAACCTTCCACCAACTCCATATAACCTCATCACATTCCACATTGCTTCCCTATCAACTCTATCATATGCTTTCTCCATATCTATAAACGCAACATACACCTCCTTACCTTTTGCTAAATATTTCTCGCATATCTGCCTAACTGTAAAAATCTGATTCATACAACCCCTACCTCTTCTAAAACCACCCTGTATTTCCAAGATTGCATTCTCTTTTATCCTTAATCCTATTAATCAGTACTCTACCATACACTTTTCCAACTACACCCAACAAACTAATACCTCTTGAATTACAACACTCATGCACATCTCCCTTACCCTTATATAATAATAATAAATAATGATAATAATACAGTAATAATAATAATAATAATAATGATAATAACAATAATAATTTTATTAACAACAACAACAATAATAATAATAATAACAATAATAATAATAGCTTTACGTATGCTATTTTATTCTTTTGTAGGATGTCTCTCTCTCTCTCTCTCTCTCTCTCTCTCTCTCTCTCTCGTACGCTTATTCGAAATGTGATTTTTGCAACAAAGAATATTATTGGATGCAGTACTACGTACGTATACATACAAAAGATTCATGGAAAAGAAGCACATCCATTACATTTGTAGTACAGTAGTAGCCATCAGCAGCCTTACACCATTCTAATATGGTATGACTGCATCTGATTTGCATTTCATGTTCGATTTAATTTTACTACGTACTGTATACAGTACTGAATTATCGTATGATCACATTCTCATTTCGTGTTTTATTTCTTTCTGTGCTGAATTATATATCATATGTAATGCAATGAACAATCAGTAAGAGCAGATATTACTAATTACAGTATTAATGGAATTACAGGTAACGAAATATCGTATTTGGGGGTCTTCAGATTTCGCGGTATTTTCGAAATTTCCGGAAAATCCGCAATATGTATATATATATGGGTTATGGAAAAAACCCGCGAAGTGCTGAATCCGCGATGGTTGAACCGCGAAGTAGCAAGGGTTCACTGTACAGTATATCCCAGAAAAAGTATTTATTTACTTCGGATAGTCGTAATATCGCTCGCAAAAATATTATACAGCCGGAAGCTGCTGAAGGGAACTTCCATTAGGACGACATGGCTCGAGATAAAAAATCTCATCTTACGGTATCTCATTGCAGGTCACTAAATCTCTAAGTAGGTCTAACCCTACTATGCTTTAGAGTTGATGAAATTAGAAATAATTATAGTCCTAGAATTTAGAATGGAATGTATATTCTGGAAGAAACTTTTTATTTACTCTGTTGGCTTTAAAATCTCATTGTATTTCATTGTTGGTCAGTATATCTCTAAGTAGGCATAGGCCTACGCTTTGATGGTGATGAAATTCGAAATAATTATAGGCCTGGCATTTAGAATAGATTTTGTATCTTGGAAAAAGTATTTGTTTATCCTGTTGGCTTTTTTAAAAATCTCTTCGTGTTTCATTGAGTCAGTAAATTTCTAAGTACGGTAGGTCTCCTGGCTAGTACAGTGGTGACGTGTTCGCCTAGCATTCGCTTGGCAGCAGATCGATCCCACCCTGGGACCGTGAGTTTAAGCTGTTTACTGGGGAGGGCACTGCTGTGGTTGGGCACCACAGTGGGGGGTTGGGCTTGCCCGACTGACGTTCTGGTGAGCATCTATTCTTATAAAACTAGAACTAAAACCAGACACCTTTAACCTTTATTGATTTTTTAGTGATGGAATTTCTGGACTAATATTTCATCCGTGATCCCAAATGTTGATTTAGTTTGAAATTTTGGGGGTTTATTTCATCAAAATGTTCATAGAAATATTGATTATATATTTGAATTCTAGTCTTAAGAATAAAGAAATGGTAATTTTGAAGAAATAAAATAGATTTTTCAATTTTGCAATTCAGTGAATTGATATCACTTCATACTTCATCTAATTTCATGAACCATTTTCACATTTAAGGAAAGTTTTTGGATACGTTTTCACCTACTTTTGATGTCGTGTACAAAGAAATTGGGTTTTATTCTACTTTTACCCATTTTTAATATTCTTTCTGTCAGTTAAAAATTCTATTGTTTATTGTTCATAGAAAATGCTTACTGTATATTGATCTTGATGTTGTAGTGAGATGTGCAACAATGAATAAAGTATTTGATTTTTCTATTTGAATAGGCCTAGTCATATAATTTCTCATGGTTTCTGTAACATCTTGTTTCGTTAGTATTCTGGAGTTTGCTTCTATTACGTCCCTGATTATACACAATATATTCGGATAGTCGTTCCGGGGGTTAGAACCCCGTGATTCCTGACGGTAATTCTCTTGTAATATCACTCACAGAAATATTATACAGTAGGAAGCTGCCGAAGGGAACTTCCATCAGGACGACATGGCTACCTCACCCAAAAATAGGTTTTTTCCTACGTCAAAATCCATTTTATTAGATATAAAGTGGAATTATTCCTGACAATTGAAAGTTTTTTTTTTTTTTTCTTTTTATAATTGTCTATCGCTTGATATTTTGTGCATTTTTCATACTGAAGTATTTCTCTATGGGGTGTTCGAAAGGTTCTATACTTTTCTATACTTCTGTGAAGAGTAATTAAAGTAAATATGTCTAAATGTGCCTAAATTTTTGCATTAAAATTAAAATATTTGCTAAAGTTTACTGGTAAGATGCAGTCAACAAACTTCTGTTATTGTGGAGTCTGGTCTACAAAGAAATGCTTTTGTATAGACATTGACTTAAATTGAAGGCACTTCCCAGATAGCTGTCACACAATGACTCTCTCTCTCTCTCTCTCTCTCTCTCTCTCTCTCTCGTGGTTATGTAAAGGATTGTATGGAGTGGTAGGGTTTCCTTCTCTCTCTCTCTCTCTCTCTCTCTCTC
>NC_090750.1:90047785-90105499 GCF_036898095.1 Palaemon carinicauda
GATTCATACAACCCCTACCTCTTCTAAAACCACCCTGTACTTCCAAGATTGCATTCTCTGTTTTATCCTTAATCCTATTAATCAGTATTCTACCATACACTTTTCCAACTACACTCAACAAACTAATACCTCTTGAATTACAACACTCATGCACATCTCCCTTACCCTTATATAGTGGTACAATACATGCACAGACCCAATCTACTGGTACCATTGACAACACAAAACACACATTAAACAATCTCACCAACCATTCAAGTACAGTCACACCCCCTTCCTTCAACATCTCAGCTTTCACACCATCCATACCCGATGCTTTTCCTACTCTCGTTTCATCTAGTGCTCTCCTCACTTCCTCTATTGTAATCTCTCTCTCATTCTCATCTCCCATCACTGGCACCTCAACACCTGGAACCGCAATTATATCTGCCTCCCTATCATCCTCAACATTCAGCAAACTTTCAAAATATTCCGCCCACCTTTTCCTTGCCTCCTCTCCTTTTAACAACCTTCCATTTCCATCTTTCACTGTCTCTTCAATTCTTGCGCCGGCCTCCCTTACTCTCTTCACTTCTTTCCAAAACTTCTTCTTATTCTCTTCATATGACTGACCCAGTCCCTGACCCCACCTCAGGTCAGCTGCCCTCTTTGCCTCACGTACCTTGCGCTTTACTTCCACCTTTTGCTCTCTATATTTTTCATACTTCTCTATACTATTACTCTGCAGCCATTCTTCAAAAGCCCTCTTTTTCTCTTCCACTTTTACCTTCACTCCTTCATTCCACCCTTCACTGCCCTTCCTCATGCTGCCTCCAACAACCTTCTTGCCACATACATCACTTGCAATCCCAACAAAATTTTCTTTTGCTAACTTCCACTCCTCCTCTAAATTACCAGTTTCTCTTACTCTCACCTCGTCATATGCCATTTTCAACCTTTCCTGATATTTACTTTTTACCCCCGGTTTTATTAGCTCTTCAACCCTCACTAGCTCCCTTTTACATCCACCTACTCTATTCCCCCACTCTTTTGCTACAACTAATTTTCCTTCCACCAAAAAATGATCAGACATACCGTTAGCCATACCCCTAAACACGTGCACGTCTTTCAATCTTCCAAACATTCTTTTAGTTATCAACACATAATCCATTAATGCCCTTTCTACTACTCTTCCATTTGCCACTCTTACCCATGTATACTTATTTTTATCTTTCTTTTTAAAAAAGCTAGCACTTATTACCATCTCTTGTTCAACACACATATCTACCAGTCTCTCACCACTCTCATTTTCACCTGGTACGCCATATTTCCCAATGACACCTTCTACCTCTCCAGCACCCACTCTAGCATTTAAGTCACCCATAACAACTACATAATTCCTTCTACCCAGTCCTTCTACACACCTAGTTAATTCATTCCAGAACTCATTCCGCTCTTCTTCACTTTTCTCACTACCTGGCCCATACGCACTGACAAACGCCCAACATTCCCTACCCAACCTAACCCTTACCCACATTAACCTAGATGATATCTCCTTCCATTCCACTACTTTACCTGTCATCCATTCACTCAACAATAAAGCCACACCCTCTCTCGCTCTTCCCCTTTCAATCCCAGACACTCTACCAGACATTTCACCAAACATCACTTCACCCTTTCCTTTCATCTTTGTCTCACACAAGGCCAATACATCCATCCTTCTACTTCTAAACATACTTCCAATCTCACATCTTTTACTCTCTATCGTACTACATCCACGCACATTCAAACACCCCAAAACTAGAGTGCGGGGAGCAGTCACTCTCCCCCCAGCTCCATCTCTTTGTTGCTGTCTCACAGGATACTTTTACAGGAGAGGGGGTTCCCAGCCCCCTCGTCCCGTCCCTTTTAGTCGCCTCTTACGACACGCAGGGATAACGTTGGCGCTATTCTAATTGTTTTATGCCCCCGTAGTATGAAGTGATTTCAATACACTGAATTGCAAAATTGAAAAATCTATTCTTCAAAATTACCATTTCTCTATTCTTAAAGAATTCTTTATTCTAGAATTCAAATATATAATCAATATTTCTATGAACATTTTGATGAAATAAACCCCCAAATTTCAAACTGAATCAACATTTGTGATCACGGATGAAAAATTAGTCTAGAAATTCCATCACTAAAAAATCAATAAAGGTTAAAGGTGTCCGGTTTTAGTTCTAGTTTTATAAGAATAGATGCTCACCAGAACGTCAGCCGGGCAAGCCAAATCCTCTACTGTGGTGCCCAACCAGAGCAGTGGCCTCCCCAGTAAACAGCTTAAACTCACGGTCCCAGGGTGGGATCGATCTGCTGCCAAGCGAATGCTAGGCGAACACGTCACCGCTGTACTAGCCAGGAGACCTACCGTACTTAGAAATTTACTGACTCAATGAAACACGAAGAGATTTTTAAAAAAGCCAACAGGATAAACAAATACTTTTATCAAGAAACAAAATCAATTCTAAATGCCAGGCCTATAATAATTTCGAATTTCATTACCATCAAAGCGTAGGCCTATGCCTACTTAGAAATATACTGACCCACAATGAAATACAATGAGATTTTAAAGCCAACAGAGTAAATAAAAAGTTTCTTCCATAATTTACATTCCATTCTAAATTTTAGGACTATCATTATTTTGAATTTCATCAACTCTAAAGCATAGTAGGGTTAGACCTACTTAGAAATTTAGTGACCTGCAATGAGATACTGTATGATGAGATTTTTTATCTCGAGCCATGTCGTCCTGATGGAAGTTCCCTTCGGCAACTTCCTACTGTATAATATTTCTGCGAGTGATATTACACGAGAATTACCGTCAGGTATCACGGGGTTCTAACCCCCGGAACGACTATCCAAAGTAAATAAATACTTTTTCTGGGATATACTGTACATTCAATTTTAAATGCTAGGTGTATAATCATTTTGAACTTTCCTTTTTCATTTCAGAATGTATTCACATTTGAAGATAACGTCATCAAACACACGCAGAAATCCGACACATATACGACCGAGGTCCTGAGGGAGTTCTCAGACGACAGTCTTGTAATGGTAAGGTTAACTCGACTGCCTCACACTTATGTCAATAATCCTCTCTCTCTATTTCTCTCTCACACCATGACTAGCTGAATTAAACCTCGCCCATTTCACATAACATATCCAAAATGTTTCAGGCTAAGAAAAAAGACACCTCATGTTTCCTACCAGTCAGACGCCACATTTCTAAGCCACTAATATATAGTATTTGTAATTATTATTATCATTACTAGCTAAGCTACTAACCTAATTGTTAAAGCAGGACAATACAAGCCCAAGGGCTCCGAGGGAAAAATAGCCCACCCAGGAACGATAATAAGGAAATAAACTAACTAAGAAGTATAGTAATGAATAAAAAGTATAAAATATCTTAAGATCCAAGCTACTCATTCTCAAATCTCTTTATAACCAATTATCTTTTTATTTCAGACCCTCAAGCATGTGGAATCTGGAACAACATGTCACCGCTACTTCAAAAGAGCTTGAAGCAATTCCATCCTTATTCTCGCCATTCCTCCTACCTAACCTATGACTTTCTCGGGGATTTGCTACACCTGAAATTTACTACGGATACTGCTGATATTATTACGGCGGGGCTCGTGCCAAGTTGTGAACCACTATTCAGGGCGTTGGACTTATAGGATCTTTTGAAAGTTATATTTCCTCTGCTCTTATACCGTACTGGAAAATTCTTCCCCAAAGACCTTGAACTGGCAGTCACTTATTGCAAAGTCCGACACGTTCCTGACTTGATAAAAGTAGAGTCGGGGACTTACAATACGAAGGACTAACGGGATTTCAAATGCTTAGCCTATTGTAGGACATTGTCATGTCTCCAGTTGTTGTTGTTGTTGTTATAGACCATTTTCTATATTCCTATTAGTTATATATACTTAAGAACTCTTACTCAATTAAGGACTTTTATAGCTATAAGTTTTTTATATAGACACAGTATTATCAGTATAAAACTGAAACTCATGACCGAGATTCTTTAAATTTCAAAAATTGAGTTTTGCTATATGTATAATGAAAATTTGCCCTCTCTTAATAAATGTGCAGACAATTCGTCCATTTTTTTACCCTTTTTGGATGAAGCCTCAGTCTTAAGTTAACCTTATTCTTGACGTAATGGCAAAAGCCTCCGTTGCTTGTTTACCAAGAACTTGCGAGGAACCTCTCAAGGGAAAAATGTAAAGAGTATTTTAAAGGTCTCCCATGAAAGGCAGGGGCAAGGGACAGTGACAATGCCCTAGAGACTGACCATATATACATATGATCGCTGCCATAGACCCTCTCCATCAAGCTAGGACCAAGGAGGGACAGACAATAACTGCTGACACAGCAGGTACAGTAGACCAATAGACTCCTCCAAACTCCACATCCCCAGCTCACAAAGATGGTGAGGTTGCAGACAATACAAGAATTATTCAGCTTAAGCGGATCTCAAACACGCTTCCAACAGATTGTCGTGCCAGGACGGTTCAAATGCGGTGAAAAGATCTATGGAGGATGCATTGAACAGGAGGTGGAGGGAAAACGGTGGTGAAGATGACATCAATTTCAATGGCATCCAGGCTTTGTGCTGGCATGAAGGAGAGAGCTCTCTTCTTGGGTCACCTCCCGCCACTTCCAGTGTACTGTAATTTCATAAACATTGAAGGTATCGTATTGTACATTCTCATTTTCTACACCCTTCCTGTTAATAACAATATTTTGCAATAGCATTAAAAGATTGCATAATACTACGTCATAACTCCAAATTATTTTTAACGCAGTAAAAATATATAATACAGCAAATGACCATAAATGTAATTAAGCTTAGTTGCCGATGGAAACTGCCACTGATTATGGTGGGGTCTAGTGGAGGGAAGGGAGAGCAGGTACCGGTCAGTGGACACAACATCCAAAGTTGCATAATTTTAAATTTATCTGTATTTTTCTTGACTACAAATCTGAGGCCTTTATCCAGAGTACGTATGTTTTTAGCATAGGCCTAGCTGGAACAAGGCTGTTAAAAATTATAACTAAGTGTTGGCTGTTATTAGTGGGTGGCGAGGAAGCCCCACTGAGTAGCCACTACGACCTTTACCTTGGATTTGAAGGATGGATGAGGATGGAAGTAAAACTTAAAGGACTCAAGTTTGTATAGTTAGGGAAAATACCAATTACTTTAAATAATCAATTAAAAAATCAAAACTATATGACTTAATACGGAGGGATACTGTATTAAATACAACTGCGAATATACATTTTTGGTTAGGCCCACTAACTACAGAAAATCTGTGATACACGCCATTTTCACTAGACATATATGGCATTAGATCAATTAATGAACCATGAGTGGATCATTCAAAACTAGCATCACCAAGCAACATAATTAGTAGTCGTCAATCTTTCTAACAGGTGCAATATGCAGAAAATTTTATTATTACAAGTTACCGCCTACTTACGTTTACTCTCAAATTTCATAACAGGTCTAATATCGGTCAAAGTCTTTCGTTGGCATTTCTAATTTCCTTAATTATATGCTACTTCTAAATTTTCTTAATTCTCAACAGCTAAGCAAATACTCTGTTGTATCATTTCTCTCTCTCCAGAACTCACGTATCCAATCATTTTCATTCCTGTTTCTATAATTTCTTTTAAATCTCCCATATTCAACCTTGACTTAATTACAATACATATACTGTAACTGCTTCCTTAGTGTTAAGTAAATCTATGTAATCGTGACAGCCTTTCGTGTTCATAAACCTCAACTAGGTCATTTCTGGTCAAAATGACATTTGGGTGTGCGTTGATATAAAATTTATACGGGTAACCTCGTTATAGCATAACAAATGCATACTTACAAAAAAAATGACAATGTGGATTGGCTATATAGCCCATCGGCACTCATTCTATGTATTGTGTACTCTATGGTACAAATAACTGCTTAAAATTTGATACTCAAACTAGAATTCGCTATAATAAATGAAAGAGCGCTGGCTATTTTGACATTTTTCTCTTTGTGACTAATGGGGGCTGGGGATAGTAACTTAATGTATTGATCGATTAAAAGGCAAATGCTATTTCATTGTCTTTAGAAAAAGTGATAGCGAGTTACTGCACATACATCATTTGCAGCCGCTTAAGGTAAAAAAAGAGGAGCAGAGAAATAACATTTACTTGTGAGCAAAGCAAGCTACAGTGGAGCAAAGACAATTTGGGGGACGGTAGAGTTAAGACCATTTTGGGGGGACGGCAGAGCTAAGACCATTTAGGGGACGGCAGGGCAAAGACTATTTGGGGGTTGGCAGAGATACGACCATTAGGGGGACGGCAGAGCTAAGACAAATTGGGGAATGGCAGGACTAAGACCGTTTGCAAGACGGCAGAGCTAAGACAAATTGGTGAATGGCAGAGTTAAGACCATTTTGGGGGACAGCAGAGCTAAGACCATTTGTGGGACGGCAGAGCTAAGACCATTTAGGGGACGGCAGAGCAAAGACCATTTGGGGGACGGCAGAGCAAAGACCATTTGGGGAACAGTAAGGCTAAAACCATTTTTGGGACGGCAGAGATAAGACCATTTGGGATTAGATGTAATAATATACAATGAAACCATATATTTCCCCACTGGTTACTAAGTACTTTTCATGAATTTCTGACTACCAATATACATTAATATTGCTACAAATCATGGTTATGGTGTAAAAAATAATGAAATAGTGGAGATCTATTGAAATATGCTGGTTAGAATAGTTTTACGACTTTTGTTAAAACGTAAGATGAAACCGAAAAATTAGGGGTGGTTTTGTTTAAGTATTCATGATTAGAAATGGATAGAAATTAAAACATCATATTTACCAAATAACCTGCTCTTCGATGTTAAATTTGATAAATTAACATGAATAACTTACGTATAAATAAGGTGTTAATGGAGATTACTAAAAACTGCCACTATCTTGAACTTTCACGACTTTGTTGTTTAGTGTTTACATTTACGCTAGTTCTTCTTCTTCTCTCAAAGAATGCTTGTCATCGCTAATCCTTGAATCCTTGTGATATCCAACAATTTTTACATTATTTTATTAAATTTTTCTGTTAATTTCATTTGTCACTTTACTTTTTATCTATGTAGTTGGTTTTCATCTATAATTTCTTACCTCTTCATTTTTTAAAATATATCATGCTTATAGTATATACTACTGTACTATATTTCAAAAAACTCTGTTTCCACAACATTTCCCATGTTTCCTTATCTTGGTCTTCCACCATCTCTTTAACTAATCGTTTACAATATGATATGAAAAATACAACCCGTTTTCATGGCCAATTCTATTTTCCATGGACCATATACCTGTTTCTGCTTTCAGCCTCCATTGACAGAAAAAATGGTCAGGTACACTCAATCAGGAGGGTGATGCCTCAGAAAATTAATGCTTATGGAGATATATCTGAAAATAGAAAGACTACCCAGGTTAGGGTTCGAGGCTAGCCTTTGCAACATCACCAAAAATGTCTGTGCAATGTTTTTAGTAGCCTATATTTTTTCTTTCATTTGTCTTGTTCTGCACATACCGTATAGTATGTAATTTCTTACCCTTCATAACATTCCATTCAATAGTTAAAAATTTCCATGTTACTTCATTACCACCACCTTTATATGGTTATTGAATTTTTAACTTCCTTCTATACCTATTCATAATGTTAGTTTCTAGTCTATTGTTCTTGCTCTGAAAAATATTATTGGTGCAACTATATTGTCATGTGGTATAATTTCTTTTTAATTTCCCTTATATCTTAAGTTGTCCTTATCTCTTACTGCAATGTAGTAATATTTATACAAGAATGGCGAAGGTAATTGGAATTTGAAACACATTGAAAAATGAACTAATAAAAGTGGCTTCTACATATTTATAATCATGTCATAGAATAAAGTGGCTATTAATATACTGCAAGTTTACTTTGTACAATCTACATACATTGAGGTGTAGGCTAGATGAAAAGATTTGTTCTTTCTCACTGACTAGCCTGTTTGTTTGAAAAGATTCTTGAACTGAAGTCATTAAGAAATTGCACAGGTTAATCAATGATCTTGTTAAGGTAGTCTCAAAACACCTGCAGTCATTTTTGTTTTCTCACCTGTCGTTAGCATACGCTTAATCTTAGGAATGTAGACTAAGCTTATTATGATTCTGGAGGCAATATTTTGACTTAGTGCCCGGAAAAATTTAGCCCCCCCCCCCCCCCCCAATCTTTTCAGATTCTTCCCTAAATTTCCTGTTACCATATAGTGCAAAAATAAAGTTAACCCTTGTTTATTTGTTTATGTTCTGAAAATAGATTAAGAAACTTTGAGGCCACAAGAGCTCTTTTTGTCATCATCTAAGCACCCACTGCAACTCTCGGAAAGACAGATTTCTGGAAACACAAAGGGTTCATCAAGGAAAGCTATCAGAGCTGAAAAGGAAATTGAGAAGAATAAAGTATTAGAGAAAACAAAACAAAAAAAAAGAACATCATAAAATGAATATGAAAACCTATGAAAAATAAAGTATGAGGAAAAAGAAAAAATAAAGTAAAATTAATAAGAAAACCTATACCGTACACTACTGTACTATGAAACAAGACTCGTTAATCTACTCAACAACTAAAAAACCCAACAAGTCTTAATTTCTTCTAGAAATTCAAACAAAAGATTTGAAAGATAATTGCAGTTGCATCACAGAAGGAATAAAACTCCTAAAAGACTGATATTGATTCAGAATAAACTGCATATTAACGGCAGTACTAAATATTGGATAGACTGGGAAGATTTTAATGCAAAGAAAATTAAGAATCTATGAAAAGACTGGTTTAACGCACACAGTAACCTAATTAAACAACAGTACTGTACCACATATTATATTAATATTGTATATTAAAGAGGATAAACAATATTAAAATCATGGTAGATTATTAGAATGAAAAATCTCAGTAAGGACACAACTTGAAATCTGATTACCAATCCTTTGGCCAGATGAAGAGGATATACTCAGGACATACTTCTCAAACATGCATTTGCAATCAATGCCCTTAATAATTCTAAATAAGTAGTATATAATTCGTAGAAGAAACATTGATAATGCAAATATCAGCATGGGAAGATCCAATGTCTCAATTTTAGAGAAGTTGTGTTTAGTTCAGGAAACTGTTTTAATGTAAAAACTACAAATTCTTCCCAGCTGTAGCCCCCCCCCCCCCCCCCCGAGTCATTTAAATGGGGTTACTTCTGGCAAGGCTAGTCGCTGAAAGTTGAAGAATTATCAAAGGTTTGACAGCCTGGTGTAGCTGCATCACCATTACTCCTATTGGGTTGGTATATAGTTGCTCGTGGCTGGTATCTCACCCCAATTCTGGTCAAGACTTGTGGGAAGTAAAACATTAAATGATTCAGTTTTGGATAGTTAGGCTAGGAAAAATACAAGCGAAGCACAGATAATGATGAGCACACTTAGTGATAATGATGAGCAAAAGACACCAAGTACTATGCACTAAAAGTGGAAATCCAGCGTGGATTAAGTCTTATTGACAACCAGAAGATGAGCGAGGTCCTCGCAGCAGTGCATGGTGCCCAGCAGTGGAGTTGCTATGGTAGCAAACCAGGGTGCAACAGAACCCATTTTCTTTTACTATTCTGTTTATAGAAAACAGAACTAGAAGTGTAAACCATTTAAATGACAAAAAAGTTTTTATCTACATAGGAATAAATGCAGATTATATTGAAAATAATTCTTTTAACTGTTTTGTTATGGTTCATCTTCTTGGGCCATATTTTTCCCCATGCACAAGCAATGGCTAGATCTATGTTAAAAGAGATCCAACCAACACAGGTCTAAAGTCAGGAGGTGAGAATGGCAGAATCTGTTAGCAACTAAATTGTTTTAAGTTCAAACCAGATATTCATATATGAAAAGTAAAATTATATATGAAAAGTAGAGTTAAAAGCACTGTCCTTAGGAACACCAGAGATTACATTTCTATAATCAGTACTACATCTATCCAGAACTGCTTTTTAAGAAAATAATAGCTGTTACTATCCATCCACAAAGATTTCAAATTTCACTGCTGGTGTCAGAATGAAAAGCAATCACAAAAGTCATACATAACACTAAAAGGAATTACAGGAACCACAATACGTACAGAATTTGATATTAACAGATATAACACTTTAAATTTTATATATTAACATGAAAAGTAATCACTAGTTAAAAAAACTACAATACTGTATAGAACAATATGAAAAATATCTAACAATTATTTATGCAAAATCGATTTTCATAGCTGACAATGAAAGGAAAGAAAACTCCGTATATACAAAATTTACTATAATTTATTTAACCAAGCAATATATAAATTTGACAATTATGCTTTTCATTAGAAAATACAAAATTCCTCTTCCTATTTCTTTACAATGAAACCAAAATGCACAAGGAAGCAGACAAAAATGCAAATAATATCTTATTAAATAAATGACAAAAATAATTGGTCACTTTACCATTTACATTTTTGTTCATTACAGTCACAACATTGTTTATTCTTTCCTTCACAAGAACTCACCACGGCTTTCATCACAACTACTAAAATTAATTCAAAATTAACAAAATAAAGCTGACTACTCATATTACAGTAATTTCACTTCTTTCTCGCTCACATGTACAACCCAAAGACTACATTCAACTTTACTACTACTAAATCATATACAGATATCAGTAACAACGATCTCCGCAAGAGCTCTCTAAAAAAAATATTTCAATTCTTTGAGAGAATTCATAACTAAAAATATAAGAAAATACTGTAATACAATCATGGAAGGATATAAAGTTTACTTTCAGATGTTTTATGTTACTTTAAACTTAGCCTTCAGTTATCAAAATCTCCATCAACGAAGAGAAAGAATTTTAACTAATGAAAATTTAAATTGTTTTACAAAGTGCGTGGTTCAACATTTTGAACTGCTGCCGAGTCATTCAAGCAAACCCATTCACCTTCCAGAGTCTCCTTCCATAAGCTAACCTGGATAAAAAAAAGAGAGAAGGAACAGATTAAGCAAAAACTCTAATACAAACACACGTCCATGACGTGTTTTCTTTTACTGAAAATGTAACAAACCCGAGTCCTTTACCTAAGACTCTGCTTGTATTTGTGTAAAAACAACTAGATATTCATTTGTTTATACACATTTTCAGAACTCAATATGTCATGAATTAGATTGGGTTAAGATAAATTGGAAAATGGGGAAAATGATGTTCAGAAATATGTTACTCTCTTGATTTCAAGTCTAGTTCAGCTCATGGTTTTAGAGCGAACATTACATTATTAATTGTTTTAATCACTTCTTTTTATCAATATTGGTATATAAAGAGTAATGATTCCCTTACACCAAATCACTGTACTAAGTACAAAACCATTTTCCTATATATCTTTACTTCAAATACCTTCCTGATTTTTCATTCTAAAAATTACAGTAAGTTAAATAAAATAGAGTACTGTATTATAAATAATTTACAGTATATATCACATTTACAATCTATGATAATCAAGGCTATTCCAGAACACTTTTATCTTAATGCGCATTCTGTTCCTAAACCATCGTATTTGTGAGAATAAAATATTAAAATGGATTTGTTTTGATCAAAAAGTTTCTTATTTGCTTACAAAAAATATTGTACAGCTAACACCAAAAATCCACAGGAAATTTCAACAGTATGTACTGTATTTCATTACAGTATAGTAAGAAAATAAAAAGCCTACACCAAGAATGATGTGGCTTCCAGCCATATAACAGTGCAAATTGGCTGCTAGCCATCTGATGATGCAACCGTTTGTTAGCTCATGCATACACTGCTAAAGCAGAATTGAAAATTTGTGCGCCTAGCATTAGAGGCATAATCCAACTAGCAAAATTATTTATATGACACAGAACAATTGCTCGTTGGTACTTGGTCCAGATCAGAGGAATATTGTTCGTAATACTGTACTAAGTATGCAGTTAATTGTAATAGTCAGGCCTCCTCTATCATGAGGCTCAATACTACACTGTATTCTAGAAGTTTTATTTCAGCTGTGCCCCCTGTGGCCGCGGGGCCATAAAAACAATTAGAATAGCGCCAACTTATCCCTGCGTGTCGTAAGAGGCGACTAAAAGGGACGGGACGAGGGGGCTGGGAACCCCCTCTCCTGTATTATAATCCTGTGAGACATCAAAGAAGTGGAGATGGGGGGAGAGCGACTGGTCCCTGCACTCTAGTTTTGGGGTGTTAGAATGTGTGTGGATGTAAAAGATGTGAGATTGGAAGTACGTTTAGGAATAGAAGGATGGATATATTGGCTTTGTGTGAGAAAGATTAAAGGGAAAGGTGAAGTGATGTTTGGTGAAATGTCTGGTAGAGTTTCTGGGATTGAAAGGGGAAGAGCAAGAGAAGGTGTGGCTTTATTGATGAGTGAATGGATGACAGGTAAAGTAGTGGAATGGAAGGAGATATCATCTAGGTTAATGTGGGTAAGGGTTAGGTTGGGTAGGGAATGTTGGGCTTTTGTCAGTGCGTATGGACCAGGTTGTGAGAAAAGTGAAGAAGAGCGGAATGAGTTCAGGAATGAATTAACTAGGTGTGTAGAAGGACGGGGCAGAAGGAATTATGTAGTAGTCATGGGTGACTTAAATGCTAGAGTGGGCGCTGGAGAGGTAGAAGGTGTCATTGGGAAGTATGGCGTACCAGGTGAAAATGAGAGTGGTGAGAGACTGGTAGATATGTGCTGAGCAAGAGATGGTGATAAGTTCTAGCTTTTTCAAAAAGAAAGATAAAAACAAGTATACAAGGGTAAGAGTGGCAAATGGAAGAGTGGTAGAAAGGGCATTAATGGATTGTGTGTTAATAACTAAAAGAATGTTTGGAAGATTGAAAGACGTGCACGTGTTTAGGGGTATGGTTAACGGTATGTCTGATCAGTTTTTGATGGAAGGAAAATTAGTTGTAGCAAAAGAGTGGGAGAATAGAGTAGGTGGATGTAAAAGGGAGCTAGTGAGGGTTGAAGAGCTAATAAAACTGGGGGAAAAAAGTAAATATCAGGAAAGGTTGAAAATGGCATATGACGAAGTGAAAGTAAGAGAAACTGGTAATTTAGAGGGGGAGTGGAAGTTAGTAAAAGAAAATTTTGTTGGGATTGCAAGTGATGTGTGTGGCAAGAAGTTTGTTGGAGGCAGCATGAGGAGGGGCAGTGAATGGTGGAATGAAGGAGTGAAGGTAAAAGTGGAAGAGAAAAAGAGGGCTTTTGAAGAATGGCTGCAGAGTAATAGTGTAGAGAAGTATGAAAGATATAGAGAGAAATATGTGGAAGTAAAGCGCAAGGTAAGTGAGGCAAAGAGGGCAGCTGACCTGAGGTGGGGTTAGGCATTGGGTCATTCATATGAAGAGAATAAGAAGTAGTTTTGGAAAGAAGTGAAGAGAGTAAGGAAGGCTGGTTCAAGAATTGAAGAGACAGTGAAAGATGGAAATGGAAGGTTGTTAAAAGGAGAGGAGGCAAGGAAAAGGTGGGCGGAATATTTTGAAAGTTTACTGAATGTTGAAGATAATAGAGAGGCAGATATAATTACTGTTGTAGGTGTTGAGGTGCCGGTGATGGGAGATGAGAATGAGAGAGAGATTACAAGAGAGGAAGTGAGGAGAGCACTAGATGAAACGAGAGTAGGAAAAGCATCTGGTATGGATGGTGTGAGTGCTGAGATGTTGAAGGAAGGGGGTGTGACTGTACTTGAATGGTTGGCGAGATTGTTTAATATGTGTTTTGTGTTGTCAATGGTACCAGTAGATTGGGTTTGTGCGTGTATTGTACCACTATATAAGGGTAAGGGAGATGTGCATGAATGTTGTAATTCAAGGGGTATTAGTTTGTTGAGTGTGGTGGAAAAAGTGTATGGTAGAGTACTGATTAATAGGATTAAGGATAAAACAGAGAATGCAATCTTAGAAGAACAGGGTGGTTTTAGAAGAGGTAGGGGTTGTATGAATCAGATTTTTAGTTAGCCAGATATGCGAGAAATATTTAGCAAAAGGTAAGGTGGTGTATGTTGCGTATATGGATCTGGAGAAAGCGTATAACAGAGTTGATAGGGAAGCAATATGGAATGTGATGAGGTTATATGGAGTTGGTGGAAGGTTGTTGCAAGCAGTGAAAAGTTTCTACAAAGGTAATAAAGCATGTGTTAGGATAGGAAATGAAGTGAGCGATTGGTTTCCGGTGAGAGTGGGACTGAGACAGGGATGTGTGATGTCACCGTGGTTGTTTAACTTGTATGTTGATGGAGTGGTGAGAGAGGTGAATGCTCGAGTGCTTGGACGAGGATTGAAACTGGTAGACGAGAATGACCATGTATGGGAGGTAAATCAGTTGTTGTTTGCGGATGATACTGTACTGGTTGCAGATGCGGAAGAGAAGCTTGGCCAATTAGTGACAGTATTTGGAAGGGTGTGTGAGAGAAGGAAGTTGAGAGTTAATGTGGGTAAGAGTAAGGTTATGAGATGTACGAGAAGGGAAGTGGTGCAAGGTTGAATGTCATGTTGAATGGAGAGTTACTTGAGGAGATGTATCAGTTTAAGTACTTGGAGTTTGTTGTTGCAGCAAATGGTGGAATGGAAGCAGAAGTACATCAGAGAGTGAATGAAGGATGCAAAGTGTTGGGGGCAGTTAAGAGAGTAGTAAAAAATGGCAGTCTGCTAAAGGAGGAGATGAATGCAAGAGTTGATGGGAGAGGTACACGAGGAAGGCCAAGGTTTGGGTAGATGGATGGAGTGAAGGAAGCTCTGTGTGATAGGAGGATAGATGTGAGAGAGGCAAGAGAGCGTGCTAGAAATAGGAATGAATGGCGAGCGATTGTGACCCAGTTCCGGTAGGCTCTGCTGCTTCCTCCGGTGCCTTGGAAGACCGCAGAGGTAGGAGCAGTAAGGGATTCAGCATTATGAAGCTTCACCTGTGGTGGATAACGGGGAAGGGTGGGCTGTGGCACCCCTAGCAGTACCAGCCGAACTCGGTTGAGTCCCTTGTCAGGCTGGGAGGAACGTAGAGAGGAGAGGTCCCCTTTTCTGTTTCATTTGTTTGATGTCGGCTAACCCCCAAATGGGGGGAAGTGCCTTGGTATATGTATATATGTATGATGTGACTAAGTTGTGGAATGATCTTCCTTATCAGGTAGTTGAATTGGTAGAAGAAAAGTTCTAACTTGCAGCAATTTTTTTTTATGTTGAACAGGCTGATGTAAGTCTTTTTATAGTTTAAATATGAAAGATGTTTTTATGTTGTTACTCTTTTTATAGTTTAAATATGAAAGATTTTTTAATGTCACTGTTCTTATATTTTATCTTAATTGTTCATTGCTTCTCATAGTTTATTTCCTTTACTTACTGGGCTAAATTAGAACAGCTTGGCAAAACATTAGGTGAGGTTAGGCTAGGCCCCTGATGCTCACTACATTAGTGCCTGAAATCTCAAACTGTATGAGTGAAGTACATTTTCCATATATACAGATGATTGAGATTCAAGATCCAAACATCCAACTGTTCACAACTTCATTGAACACCAATGTCTCCATCACCATCCAAATCAACTACCCTAGCCTAATTTGAACTCTCAACCTGATTTAGACTATCCTGACATAACCTTCCATAGCATTACTTATCAGGCAATTTAGAACATTCTGAACATAAACATCTTAACTCATCTAACAGTAACCTATCAAAAGAACACTTAGAATACAGATGTATCTTGAAACCAGAAGAGATATCAGCAGTTGTTTGAACCATATCACAAAGATAAACCATTATGCTTATGAATGGTGATCAGTTGAAATGAGTGTGGAGAGAACATGTTATGGGGTTGAAGACAATGCCAAATATGGAACTAACGCACGACCAGATTGGTTATCATGGACCATCACAAATGGGATTCACAACCATTATATCCTGGGGGCAGGGGTGGTTGAGTAATTGGAGAGAGGGAGAATAGGAACACCATTCTTCTACTAGAGGGGCACTCAGTAGAGTGCAGACTTCCACCGCGGCAGCTTATTTCTCGATCTTTGACCTTTACATGTATCAATCGGCGTGGATTTTCATATACCTAAATATGAACCAAGTTTGAAGTCTCCGTGACAACAATGTCCAAACTTATGGTTGGTTACGTGAATTGGACAATTTGCTTGACCGTGATCTTGAACTTTTACCTTGATCTTCTAAAATTTTATCATTTCCTGCTTTTTACATAATGATTAATCCCTGCAAGTTTCATTACTCTACGGTTAAAATTGTGGCCAGGAAACTTCACAAAAACACACAAAACAGGGACAAAACATATATAACCTCTTTATAACTTTATTGGCGGAGGTAATGATAGTTATTGATAGGGAAGTGGTCTGCTGAGAGATTAAGTTGAACTGCCAGGTAGGATTCACTGAAACAATGCCAAGGTCATGTATTACAAATGATCTTGATTACCATAATTATTGTAGATTGGATTGAATAACAAAATACAGGCCAAAGGCCAGGACCTGAGGGCGGCGAGACCATTCAAGGCAGCCATCAATACAACAAATTGTAAAATAATTTGGGTATATTTTTCCTAGCTACACAAACCCAAGTCATTTAAATGTACTGATGCTTCCCCTGAGGATTTATGCTCTACATAATGGCTTCACACAATTAAAAAGAGATGGTACTCTTGAAATTTTCTTTTCGGAGTGGCCTGTGTTCACAAGTAAGTTTGGAATTTCAGATGTAAAACAGGCTGTTCTCTTTAAATACTTTCTGACTGCTCTTAAGAGACAGAGTAAAAGAGTACATGGATCATCAGTCACTCTTTGAGAGATAATCTTGTGAGCCAAATCTATGTGACACAAGGTAGGGCAGACCATGTCAAGGCAGTCATCAATATATAAATATCAAAAATGTAAAATAGGATTAAAATGACAGATTCTAAAGTAGAAAAACCATATATAATGAAATCATTATCAATTAATACCAATAATTATTTTCAACAGAACCTCCACTAAACTCACCTTGTTGTCACCACCTGACACTGCTAGAATGTTTCCGGTAACAGACCAGCTGACATGCCAGATGACATCATCAAATGTATTCAGCTCTCTGTGGTGCCATACCCCTGTTGCACTATCGTTTACCCATATTATAACTCGTCTATCCTGAAAGAGAGATGAAATCTCTTCAAAACATTGGAACCCTGACTCATGTCAAAAATAAATTCAAAATTTTCCTGATTATTTTTGGCACTTAAAATACAGTACTTAAAAAAATAGAAATACTGCAAATACACCAACCTGGGAACATGATGCAATAACAGAACGAGGAAGACCAATGGAAGGCGCCCAGGCAACATCACGCACCCAATCGGAATGACCCTCCAACTTGAATTCTTCAACCCATTCCCCAGATGCTTCTAGTCGCCAGACCTTGACATACGTGTCGCATCCGCCAGTTACGAGACGCTGGACGGGACCCCCAGGTCTGTTGGTGGACCCATCAGCTGATCCTGAGGCTATTGCAGGGGCCCAGCTGACAGCATTGCAGCCAATCTAAAGGAATAAATTAAATTAATTCTTTTTGAATCAGAAGATACCATTAGAGATCAACCAGGTAGAAAGAGAAATTGGAGTTTTCAGGCCTCTGCCAATGATGATTGCCAACATTTTACTCAAGTCTACGGTCAAAGATTTCCCTCTTTCATATGTTGACCGTGAATTAATCTACTGTATAATTAAAATCCTGGATCTTGATGGTGATCAGGATCAGCGATGAAATCTAATCACTTCTAGGTTAGCCCATTTCTGACCTATCCTGAAATTTTAATCAAAGTTCACCCATAACTTTTTGAGTTAGGCAGGTAACAAACATGCAACGGTGAAAACATAACCTTTTTAGCAAAGGTAACTGTGGATTTCTTCACATATGACGGACAATTATAATTCTTTACTTTAAACACCAGTAGAACATTGTATGAGAATAAAGAGAATATCAGATATTTAAGAAGATACAGCAACTTACCGAATGAGCATTAGTGATCTTTTTGGATTCCCACGTGTCAGAAACGTATGACAACACTGAAACAGAGCCATCAGAAGATGCACAAGCCAAAATCATTCCGAACTCGTGTGGCGCCCAACATACACTATTCACTGGAATTAAAGATTATTTTATTTGTTAAAAATGCTAAAATATTGCTGGCATGTTCAACATAAAAGAAAGTGAATTCCTTCAAGAGGTCATTGACCATGGTACTCGCTGAGTCACAGACAAGCTGCTCTTCCAATACAGTGACTAGACTCCTAAATAAAAATTTGAAATCAAATTGTAGCCTAACCCTGGCTCCTTTGGCTCTATTTCAAACAAAGCTGAATCTAGAATACGAGGAGATATTTCTAATCTGACAAACTATGTCCTGTTATTCTTGAGATGATTTCCAACATGTATAATGATTACCATACGCTTTCATTTCTCAGCAACTATGATTTTGAAAATATCAGGGTCAAATGACAGTTATTTATTTTATACAGGCTTCAAAACAACCCATTTCAAACAAATTTGCAATGCTACATTTTCTCTCTTAAGGTGTATGAGAGGTAGATGAAGAATAAGTTACACAACGGCAAGTCTAATGGCCCATACTTCTCTCAAGTCCTTTGTTTTCATTTTTAAGGTACTCCACAGCATTTTGGACATTGGTGCTTGTGATCCATACATGACACATAGGAACTTCATAGGATTTTTTTCCAAGACATAATACGGTAAGTAACTATTTCCCAATAAAATTATTAGATGTTTTCTGCACTCTCACAACTTCCACAACTCAATGTATTAATCTTAACAGTGTTTGCTTGGTTTTTTTTTTTTAGAAGTGCTGATGGCAAGCATATTAATCTCATAGCTTTTGGAGATGAAATCAAAACTTTATCCACACAGAAGTATGCTGTAGAAAGGTACCCTCTTCCCCATGTAGATACCTCATTTTTCTGAGGTTAATCAGATTGGGATGAAAGGAACAAATGTCTCACTCTAGCCCTGCACACCAAACTTAACCAAGAATTATGATGAGTGAAATGACAATGGGGAGAAAGGGTTCCCTGACTCACCCGGACAGTGCTAGGTGAGGTGGTTATAAGTTTCTATATTTCACCGTTATTATTTTTTGTGCTTCACCCGCAAGTCAAAGAACTTAGGCTACTCTGCTTTGCATAGATTTAACTCAGGTTGAGTATGAGGGGAGGGGATGAAGTCCATAATAATAATATAGCTTTGGTATGACCTGCCAACTTACAACACTAAGTTAAGGTAGGGAAGGTTAAAAAAGTCCTGTAATTGGCCCTGTCACATTTTTGTTTAATTTTGAGTTTTGAGATTAATGATGATTACAGACATGAATCCAGTATATTACTGACTGCTTATCTAGTGATTTATCTATTCTACATCATTCTTGGTTGGCTTTTCAATTTACTCTTTCAGTTTTATCACCACCCTACAGACCAGTTCCAACTGGGGTCATCCCAGACTTTAAAGAAACAGAGGCCAGGGATACACAAAACAGAGTGGTTCACACCAACAAAACTGGTTATAAATACTTAAAATACTATTTGAATTTTCAGGAAAATATATATAGTTAACTCTGGGGGACCTATTTAGAACCAATCCTGACACCAGAACATGGTTTGAACAAACAAGATTCTACAAAAGATACATCTCTGAATCCGTTATTTTGAAGGAGACCTATTAATGATCTAACATTCTCAGAATACCTTAATCCATTCTTCCACCATCAAAGGTTCTTGGTTTGCGACTAAATTACTTTATAATGCTTTATTGAAGTAATCAGAAATTTCTTCTAAAATAAGTTAGAATTACTTCAATATAAAATTTCTCCTACCTGTCAGCTGAATACAATTTAAATACCCTGAATGATACTATCATTCCTAAGTTGTTACTCCCCTCATCAGGAAAAAGCGAACAAATAATGAGCTATAGAGTAATCATAATTACACAAATAATAAGCTAAACTAAAAGTCCCTTTACGACTAAAAATTACAAGAATGACTGAACTTTGATAACCCCTTTAAATTAAACATAAATCTCATCTCACCTGAAGAGTCATGATTAGCATATTCGTAGATTTTTTTCCATTTGTGACCATCTTCTTGCCATATGATAACCTTCCGGTCATAGCTGCATGATGCCAAAATGTTCCCGAAGACTGGGTGTGCCCATGCAACTTGCCATACCTAAAATGAAGTAAAAAGTACCTCTCAATCTACATTCCGTGTACTGTACCACTCAATTTCAATTTGATTATCCATAACTTTACAAGCAACAAAAACTTTACAGGATAAATTCCCGACACTATTAACACAATAAATATGACAAATTTGGAAGTACTGTACATGTAATTTGTATTTTTCCTTGAATATAAAAACCCCGAGTCCTTTGCATAGGAGAATGATAACAGAGTACCTAGAATATGGCAATTAAAAATCATTAACGAGGAGCTTGAACTCTTAACAACCTTGGCGCTTCGAATTCCAGTTTTTCCAGAGCAAGACGAAGAAGGTGGCAAAAGGGTTCGGTCAATTACCTCCCTTAGCATGGAAGAAAGTGTTCCACGAACCTCTTCTTTTCCTCTTCACAGGGGTGACAAAAGATGTTGCAGAGTTGCAGGAGTATTTGCAAACCACAAGAGTAACCAAACAAGATCATTGGTTTCTTCTTCCATATACGCAATCAGGAAGACAGCGCACTAAGAATCACACGTTGATTGATTCCAGTCCCTGAACAGTGATGCTGGGTATGAAGGAGGATGAGATTTGCCTTAGTTTCCCAAAAAGGGCAAAATAAAGGGGAAACTATACCGCCTGTTGACTTGTCCCGCCAATACCCATGTAATGAAGGTGACTGTCCTAAGGGTGAGGCTCTGTATGTCGTCAACTTCAAGTCCACACAGGGGCCTCTTAAGGGAACTGAAGACCTTGAAGATACAGTCTAGTCCAAGCTACATATAAGTAAGAATCACTTTAGTGATGATAATACTATCTGCCTCATGGCTAATCGATAGCCCTACATTGCGGGCTCCGAGACGGAGGCAATATTCCAAATATGGCCTCTGGCCCAGCGAAAACCTTTCGTGGCTGGCTCTGAACTATGTCTTCCCCTCCACGGAAGATAACAGTTCATACCAGAGGGAATGGTTACTGTACTCCGAGAAAACATCTCTCTTCTATGTTGCAGAGGACAAAAGAATCCTTGGTACGGTATACCGAAGTGGTAAACCTGAGGAAATCAGGCTTCTCATACGACAAATCTGCGCCTCGTTTCCCTTCGTGATGAGAAGTCCAAGATTCTCTCCACAATGGGACGCTGAAAGAATACCACCGTTTTGTAAAATATCTGGTCGCATTGTAGGCTCAATCGGTCAGAAGAGGAGTAGATCTCTCAGAGTACTCAACAGAACAGTAGGTGTGGATCATTTTAACCTCATGCCATTCCGGCCTATGAACGTCCTGTAAACTGTAAACAGTAAACAGTTATTAGCACACAGGAAAGAAAAAGAATTATACAGTAAAGTCAAAATATTCCATCCAGTGGAAAAATGTCTGTGCTCACTGATGGCTGAATTCAAAGTGAGTGCTCAGTGAGCAAGCAGGGGGGTGGGGCTTTCGCACTCCCAACCAGTAACTACCCACCACCTGTTTACACCTCGTTATAAAAGTTTAACTGCAACTTTGGTTTGTATTTGTGTAGGAACAAAATAAAAACATTGTTTTTGCTTTTCTATACCATTATAAATTTTTCTAAGTTCATATCTTTAAATCTCACTTAGTAACAAAGGCCTTAGAATAACCTTCCTTCATACTACATAGTTTCAAATTTCAACAATTTGTTTCGTCAATTTCAAATTATCAGTCTAAAATGACAAAAAATTCTGTTAATGCTTACCGGTCCTTCATGTTCTCTGAGATCCGCAATCAATGTATGCGCTGTACCCTTAACTTCAAAGATTTTGACAGAGCGGTCAGAAGAACAGGTAGCTAGTCGGGTTCCATAATAATCCATTTGGGCATCATGAATCATGTCATCATGGCCAGTTACTACATTGCTTATAACAGACACCTGGTAACAAAGAAATGCATAAACAGTACGTTAGATACAGTAAATGCAGATAAACAACAGATCCTTAAAAATTATCCACTATAATTAAAGGTTAACATTTGTTATTTCTAGCTTACCGGTAATTCTATTTCACATCACAGTACTGTACATATGCCATACATAGTAAACATTAAAAGCTATTTGCCTCGTAAAAGGTATATTTTAATTATTTTTACTAATATTCAACTGAGCATATATTCATATATAACATCAAAAACACAATAACTTTAGATACTGCAAGGCTAAAGGGGTCCATACACGTTCAAAAAAATGCGTCGAGATTTTGCATCAAAATTTTGACAATTTTTTTTAACGTGTATTTTAAGCTTTACACCAGAAAACTAATCCATAAATAATAATCATTGTAAGTCCTATCAGCATAGAATAGCCAGACCTCAGGCTTTAAGCCATAGCATCTTGGTGTTTATGTCTCTACGCCAAAGTTCCATCTATATACGTTAGTTAAACCATTTCTCTGGGTAAATGTCTTTAGTTATGTTTTAAGCAGACGAAATGATTGACAGTTTGTTGCATACTGAAATATACATAAGGATATAACAGATTGGGGCACACTTTACAGTGACTAAAGTATGCCAAAAAATCCAGTACCTGTATTATTCACTATAGCACAAGGATAGACATAACTGAACGCAAACGTATTACTTACAAAATCACTGAAAACTTCATTACATACAAAATCACTGAAAACTTCATTACATACAAAATCACTGAAAACTTCATTACATACAAAATCACTGAAAACTTCATTACATACAAAATCACTGAAAACTTCATTACATAACATGCTCCCTAACGAGTAGTTGCTGTTATTATCATTATCATTATTATTACTAACTAAACTACAGCCTTAGTTGTAAAAGCAGGATGCTATAAGCTCAAGGGCTCCAACAGAGAAAATAACCCAGTGAGGCAAGGAAATACAGAAAAAGAATAGAGGGCCAGAGTGTACCCTCTAGCACGAGAACTCTAACCCAAGGCAGTGGAAGACCCTGGTGCAGAGGCACTAGCTAAGAGAACAATGGTTTGATTTTCGAGTGTCGTCCTCCTGGACGGGCTGCTTACAAAGTTATAAGATGCAAACATTAGTTCCTGTTCATTTGTTTATATGTACTTTCAATTGACTTTCGAGAGTTTTGTGCGATGACAATTGAATCTTTTTTATAATTACAAAACTATAACAATTTCCATTGGACAAAATTTTCAGGTCCTTAAATTTGTAGGATCTAAATTTTTTAATGCTATTTGTCCCAGTTGATCCAAGGATAAAATAATTGCTTAGCTAGGTATGATGTAGCTCTAAGGATACACTAGGTTGGATACATACAGGTTTTGCTATAATCCAGTGATTAGCCATTATTTCTAATTATGATATATTGTAAAAAAAAAACAGGGTTTTTTTTTAATTCACACCTCTTCAAAGATGTTAAACGATGGATTTTACGATCATTAATTTGGTGAATATTTTTTTCAGAAATTGCAAAACCTTACAAATAATCTTCAACAAACAAATTTGAAAGACAATACTAGTACCATATGGTACAGTACTGTAATTCAGTGCTGACAGCCATCCTAATCTCCACCAGTGGCAAATAATTGTTAAGGACTGTGGAATTAAGCACCCATTATTTCAGCTCTATATTATTGACATCATTCAATATAATGAGTTATTTCTTTAATTCTTTCTTTACACCTTGTTTATTGCATAGCCCTGCCCTAACTGCAGACACAACAGGAATTTTAAAATACCAGATTATAACTTGCTAAGCTACAACCCTAGTTGGAAAAGCAGGATGCTATAAGCCTAGGGGCTCCAACAGGTTAAATAGCCCAATGAGTTAAGGAAACGAGGAAGAACAGAATTTTTAGGAAGAGTAACAACATTAACATAAATATCTCCTATAAAAACTTTAACAAAACCTGCTAAATTGTTCAACAAAAAAAAGCTCGACTAGTTTTAAGAATAAACTGCCAACAGCAGAGAGTTGCCTAATCTCCACACTGAAGCACATCTCTTGATATGAATAAAAAATATTCCAATGTACATCCGATATGCATGAATATTGTAAACTAATTTCATTCCATCGGTTACCAGATTTAAGAATGAACTGCCTTCAGATGAGAGTAATCTCCACAATGAAGTGTATCCCATGATTTAACTAAAAGTATTCCAATGTACATCTGATATGCATGAATATTGCAAACTAATTTTATTCCATCAGTTACCAGATAGTGGAATGATCTTCCTAATCTGCCGGTTGAATCGCTATTAGTTCAAACGTAAAGCGAATGGTTTTATGTTAAACCAATTGACATAAGTCTCTCTTCATTGTTTATAGATAACAGATTTATTTCAACATTGTTATCAATATTACAATACTTTATATATTTACTTATTAATCCTCATATTGACTTAATTTCTTTATTTCCTTTCCCTACTAGACTATTTTCCATGTTGGGTCCCTTGGGCTTATAGCATACTGTATTTCCAACTAAGATTGTAGCTTAACTGGGGGTAATAATAATAATAATAATTTACAGCCAATCACCCTAAACCACTACTAAGCTACAATTGAATTGACATAAGCCATTTGAAAATTTACAATTGTATCTTAGCTTGTAATAATAATAATAATAATAATAATTTTTGGAAATGAAAAAGATATAAAAAGAATCGAATGCTTCCAAAGAATTGAAATAGGTCAATCGATCATTGACCTGAAGAAATCTGTCAGAAATCTTGGAGTAATCATGGATGATAGACTGACAATGAATGAACATATAAATATGGTAAGAAATTGTAACTATCATATTAGAAACATAGCATTTATTAGTGAATACTTAGATGAAAAATCTATGGCCATACTCATTAATCACCACATATTTTCAAGAATTGATTACTGCAACTCACTGTTCTATGGCTTACCAAATTATCAGCTGAAGAAAATTCAGAGAGTACAAAACAGAGCTGCTAGATTAATAAAAGGACTACATAATAGGGAAAGAGTTACCCCTGCACTAATTAAATTACACTGGCTGCTGGTAAAAGCGAGAATTGAATACAAGCTACTCTTACTAACGTTTAAGATACTGAACCAAAATATCTAAAAGAATGCCTGAACAAACTAGAACTAGAAACAAATGTTAACATAAGACACATGAGTGACAAACACAGGCTATCTGAACCAAGAACAAATAGTAAATTTGGTGAAAGGGCTTTTAGCTACTGTGCTCCTAGACATTATAATAAACTGCCAACTGAAATGATGGACCTAAAGGGAGCAACTGAATTTAAGAAGAAACTAACGACATTACTTTTCCCAAGATTATATGATTTGGAAGATGTTACAATCAAAGAATTGTATAAGTTATAATGAAAATGTTTCGTTAGGTTATTAATATGGACCCGCCCGAGAAATAGTTCACTCGACTTCAGTGGAGGGTTGGATTTACACCCAAAACAAGTAAACAAGTAAGTAAGTAATTCTGTTACCGCTGAGGTCCGCCTAGCTACAAACGGCTTGACATCCAGGCCAAAATTTGAAAATTTCCCAATTCGTGTTAGCGGTTATATAACGTATTATACCTTATACTACAATATGAGGAACTTAAATTTGTGATATTATATATGTTTATATGGGTATATTTGTAACTTGGAAATATAAAATAAGCATAATGACTTGACACCGTTACCATACTAGGAGCCCCATTAATACGTTCTTCGACCATAAAGCTTCATGTAGATTAAATTAAACCTGCGTACAATATTCTTACATGCTTTAATATGTATTATATTCACTATCTAAAGTAGAATAAAATTATATTACCATGGTTCGTGAGAGTTGTAGTGCAGAGCACCTCACCACGTCTGTAGAATTGCAACCCCGTTAGAACAACAAAAACAACAGTCAGTCGGTGATCGTCTGTAGAAGACGTGGCAGTAATGACGTGAAAATAGGTAATGTCCCTATAGTTAAGGGTAATTATATAATCAATTAACTATCAAAATTTTGTATATTATTAATATAATGATTAATTTTACTAGCTAAGCTACAACCCTAGTTGGAAAAGCAGGATACTATAAGCCCAATGGTTCCAACTAGGAAATAAAGCCCACTGAGGAGAGGAAATACATTTAACTATATGAGATGAGAAGTTATTATCAGTAATAACTTTAAAATAGATCTGTCATATATAAACTATAAAGAGAAATTTATGTCAGCCTCAAACTTACTTAGATGTGTAATCAAACATTAAACACATTAGGAAACGCGTGTGTTTGTTTGTTTGTTTGTTTGTGTGTGTGATTGTGAGTGTGTGTGTGTGTGTGTGTGTGTGTGTGTGTGTGTGAATTTAGAACTCTCATTCAGACATAGATTTCTGAAATACTTTTTTTCAAAGAACATCATAAAAAAATCCCCTCAGTTTCATACGATTTCTTTCATCACATAGTATTCATCACTTTCCTCTTCTCGATTTCTCATAATAAGATTTGGATTAATTCAACAGTTTCTCTCTGAGACAGTTGCGTTTAACGAAGTGGAAGCAAGAGAAAAACGAACATGACTATATACGCAGATAAGGACAAAAGAGATTGTTTGGAAAATGAAGATAAAAGATAACAATGCTTCCTTAAAGCATCATTTGAAAAAGAGAGAGAGAGAGAGAGAGAGAGAGAGAGAGAGAGAGAGAGAGAGAGAGAGAGAGAGAGAGAGAGAGAGAGAGAGAGAGAGAGAGAGAGAAGAAGAAGAAAAGATTGAGAGAAAATTTTATGTACCACCAAGAAACCTCTAACCAAAAATAGTGGAAATGTGTGATACAAAGGATAGGACACAAAATTACCAGAGAAAAATTGTTTGATTACAGAATATCTTAGAAAAGAAGGTTACCACAGTTAAAAAAAGTCTTTTCGACCCCTGACGTGTACAGTTAAAGACTTCTACATATATTAGAGTGTAAAGGTTTGTCATATGTGTGAGGAATTTGTCAGAGTATTCGGTTTATCAGGGGGGGGGGGTTTAAAAAAATAATAAAATGAAAGACCCTAGCTTTCTGGCCAGCCCTTAAATATATAAAAAAATTCTCGAGTTATATTACATTGCCCATCATATTTTAATGCCACATTTGACATTTCTACATTCTATCATATTTCCCTATTTAACGTTTTTACATCCCATTATATTTCTCCATTTGACATTTATACATCCTATCATATTTCCCTATTTGACGTTATTATATTCCATTATATTTCCCTATTTGACGTTATTATATTCCATTATATTTCCCTATTTGACGTTATTATATTCCATTATATTTCCCTATTTGACGTTATTATATTTCCCTATTTGACGTTATTGTATTCCATTATATTTCCCTATTTGACGTTTTTACATCCCATAATATTTCCCCATTTGACATTTATACATCCTATCATATTTCCTTATTTGACGTTATTATATTCCATTATATTTCCGTATTTGACGTCTGTGCGTCATATTATATATTTCCATTTGTCGCTTTTACATACTGTTATATTTCTGTATTTGACGTTTTTACATCATATTATATTTCCCTATTTAGCGTTTTTACATCCCATTATATTTTCCTATTTGACGTTTTTGAAACTTATTATATATCCCTATTTGATGTTTTTACATGACAATATTTCCATATTTGACGTTTTTACATCCTATTATATTTTCCTATTTGGTGTTTTTACATCCTATTATATTCCCTATTTGAGGTTTTTGCATCCTATTATGTTTCCCTATTAGAAGTTTCCACATATTATATTTCCCTATTTGACGTTTTTACAACCTAATATATTTTTCTATTTGACGTTTTTACATCCTATTACATATCCCTATTTGACGCTTTTACAACATATTATATTTCCCTTTTTGATGTTTTTTAAATAATTTTATATTTCCCTATTTGACGATTTTACATTATTTTATGTTTCCCTTCTTGATATTTTACATCCTATTATATTTCCCTATCTAACGTTTTTACACCCTAATATATTTTCCTGTTTGACGTTTTCACATCCTATTATATTGCTCCATTTGACGTTTCTACATCCTATTATATTTCCCTATTTGACGTTTTTACATCCTAATATATTTTCCTGTTTGACGTTTTTACATCCTATTATATTGCCCCATTTGACGTTTCTACATCCTATCATATTGCCCTATTTGACGTTTTTACACCCTAATATATATTCCTGTTTGACGTTTGTACATCCTATTATATTGCTCCATTTGACGTTTCTACATCCTATCATATTGCCCTATTTGACGTTTCAATCCAAAATGTGATTCATCGTATCATGGTTCAATAACCCACCAATATATCAGAACCAGACGTCCAAAACATCTATGAGAATTGCTACACATGAGAATAGTTACAGATGGTTTCAAATTATTGTACTCAATATGTATTGATCTGTATGTTCTAGAGCTTTCAAATATGCGACCCAAACATTAAACAATAAGCTCCCACTAGACATCCGAGAGATAGAAGATATCAAGGCTTTCAAGAGGAAACTAAAGACTTCTTTTCTGAGTATTTTGATAATGTAGATTTTACAATTAACTCAGAATGCGCTGTGCGATACTCTAAATACCTAGGAATTTATATGAAAAACTTATAGGTCCTGTAGGACACAGGGTTCCCTGTGTGACAAGAAGAGGAAAATATCCCTTAAAGTATAAGTAGTTATCATACGACTTTTAATCTATAAGGATTCGAAACGTTGCTTTCAAATTTCTGTTATGTCTGGGACATCAACAAACACACGCTTCCTTCGTTTTCTTCACTGGATTGCAAATTAAGTAATTCTTCAAATGAATAAAAGTCAAGTAACGTATTCTAGAAAAATGGGGTTTGTAATAATAATAATTAATATCCATTATCTGCTCATTCATTGGCTCATCGATCCAAAATCAAAATATCAAGAAAATCTCTGTGATGTCGCAATCTTGATAAATATCAGGAATTTTTTACCATTATATTTTGTAAGGTTACAAATCCTGTAATATCAATTGCTAGATTTTGTCAGTAGATTTTTGGTTAACCTGGTTTAATTAGACAATTAAAACAGAGGGAATTGATAAACCAAGAAAATTCTTCATGTAATTAGCACGATGTATTTGCATCCATCAGACGTTTTGATTAATTGGTTTTGTAATAACGAATAATCAATGCACTTTGGATAACAATTAAAACCAAATTCAAGTCTTAAAGAGTAAATTACACCTATTTAAGAATTC
Organism: Palaemon carinicauda; assembly: GCF_036898095.1. Lineage (NCBI taxonomy): Eukaryota > Metazoa > Arthropoda > Malacostraca > Decapoda > Palaemonidae > Palaemon > Palaemon carinicauda. Next base: position 90,077,355 of record NC_090750.1, read on the forward strand.
CTATCTAAAATTCTAAATCAAAATATGATATCATTTTATGGGCGATTGTTTTGTTTGAGATTCGCGCTATTTTCACGAATTTCACATACTTGTTTATCCATCTAATGTCAAATTGAAAAAACAAATTGAGTGTAGATATAAGAACAAAATTGATAAGAACTTTCTAATTTTATTTTATAATATATAGAAATATCTTCTGAAGTCTCGGCATTCATGAGTATATCTTTTGTGATCTGCTTGGGGTGAAATACTCAATTTTCAAAACTTATGACGACTGTTGGGGTATAAAATTATTTTTTTTATTATATATATATAAGTTAAGGGGGATATAGTTAGTATTATTATGAAATTATACATAAATTATTTACTTTTATATATTTGAAAGATGTATCAAAGGCTGTGTACCAGTACATTCCAAACATTATTGGAACCCGGCAAGTTACGTTCTTTCAAGCCACCACACGAGGCCAACACAAAGATGGCTAAGAAAAATAAGCCAAAATCTATGGATAATGAGGACGGAGGAGGCAATGAAGAGGAAGATCCCGATTTCAGTGATCCTGAAGACTTCGTCGATGATATTACGGATGAAGGTAAGCTCAGGAATACGGCGTTCACTTAAAACATCCGTTTGAATAAGGGGCGATTTTTCCCGCAATTTGACAGCTGGGCTTATTTTGCATCGGTTCTCGGGTAGATTTCGGCTAATTTATAGATACTTTTGGTCTGACAGATACTATGTCCTTATATTAAAGCGCTCTTATTTATTAGTTTCATGTTTATGGCGATAATTCTTTGCTAAATATCGCCTAATCCTTGGTTTAGTGGGACAGGTTCCAAGAAGAAAGTTGGCAGCTTTACCGGTCCCCCGGTGTAAATGACCTAGAGGTATTATCCAACCTAAATCACATAAACCCAATCCAAATTCCTTAACTACCAAAGGCACAGTAAATGATAAGCATTATCTACACGGTATCAATAAGAATGATGGGTACAGGACAACAAACCTCCCTACTAAGTTGCTGCAGATTTGGTGCCTTTAGGCAAACCCCAGTACGTCGGTAATGGTAAAATTGACTATAATTGCTATCCTAATACATTAATCATTTGTATTTCCAACTGGTCATGTATTTGCAATATTCATATGGTATTAGGTCAAATGGGTACAGGACAACACACCGCCCTGCTAAGTTGTCACAGATTCGGGGCTTTTAGGCGAACCCCAGTACGTCGGTAATGGTAAAATTGACTGTAATTTCGGTATTATTTTACTGTATTACAGGACAATGTAACAGGGAAAAAATTACTTTTTTCTGTAGAAGAAATTCCGCTCTTCGAAAGTAACACCCGTTCCCGTCACAAATGAATAGTTTAAGAAATATGTTGATATCTATATCCTACGATAATCTTTACGGTTTTATTAGGTCAAATGGGTAGAGGACAACACACCGCCCAACATTGATAAATATTTTGAATGGGTTATGTGTTTGCAATATCCATATGGCATCTAGGTCAGATGGGGACAGGACGATACACCGGCCTACTAAGTTGCTGCAGATTCGTTGCGTTTAGGCAAACCCCAAAGAACTGGTTGGGTAAATTTGCCTATAATTTCTAGCCAAATACATTAATAATATATATTTCCAATTCGTTATATGTTTGTATTATCCATGTGGTATTAGTAGGTCATTTGAGTACAGGACGACCTACCGCCGCAGATTCATTGCTAATAAGCGAACCACTAATCATTGATAAGTGTAAATTGGCCTTTAATTTCTAGCCAAATACATTAATCATATTTTGAACTGGTTATGTTTGCAATATTCATATCGCATTTTGGTCAAATGGGGGACAGGACGACACACCGCCCTACCAAGCTGCCGCAGATTTGTTGCTTTTAGGCGAACCCCAAAGAACTGGTTGGGTAAATTTGCCTATAATTTCTAGCCAAATATATTAGTAATATATATTTCCAATTGTTTATGTGTGCAATATCCATATGATATTAGAAGGGCAATTGGGTATAAGACGACCTGCCTCCTTACCAACTCTCCGCAGATTCAGTGCTAATAGGCGAACCCCTAATCATTGGTAAGGGCAAATCTGCCTTTAATTTCCAGCCAAATAAATTCAATATATGAATTTTCAACTGTTTATCTTGTGTTTGCAATATCCTTATAGTAGTAGGTGAGATGTGTAGAGGACAACACTGCACTACTAAGTTGCCACAGATTTGTTACTCTTATGTGAACACCCCAGAACTTTGGTAGGGTAAATTTGCCTTTAATTTCTAGCCGAAAACAATCATATTTATTTCCAATTGGTTATCTTTTATTTTCAATACCTGTATGGTAACATTAGGTCAAAAACGTCAAATGGCTACAGGACGAGACACTACCCTACTAAGTCACCGCAGATTCGTTGCTTTTAGGCGGACCCCAGAGCATTGATAGGGCAAATTTGCATATAATTCCTAACCAAATACATTAATCATATCTGGGGTGTGTGTATGATAGCGGCCACATGAATGTATTATTACGGCTAACTTAGAATAAGGCAGTGTAAGGGCGGGCATTAGCCCCCTGTTATTTAAGTATTTAAGGACACGGTTGTAGTTAAGGAGGGAAAGTTTAGGTTAGTTGATGGCCATTTTTAATCCATGTGGTAGGAACTGGCTGCTGATATACAAAGGCTCCTCGTGTATTTCAAACTTTTTATCTTGTTTGCATTATCCATATGGTATAATTAGGTCCATATGGTAGATACGATACACCGCCCTACAAAGTCATTGCTTATAGGCAAACCCCAAAACATTGGTATGGTAAATTTGTCTAATCAATAGTTGAATACATCAATCATATATTTTTCCAACTGGTTATATTTTATTTTTAGCATTCATAGAGTACTGTTAGGTGAAGTTATACAGTACACACCACTGTCTCACTAAGTCACTAATTTGACAGACAGCGACAACCATACAGTGAGCAGCTATTGTTATAAATATAATTGGTTGCCTAAATATTTTAGATTACAGTATTTCTAAAATAGATACAGGGAAACTTTCATATGAACAGCAGTCAAAAGAGAACTGAAGAGGTTGGGGGGATGGTGAAAAACAGACATATGCATAAATATAAATACTTGGAAGATTTTACTGGTTCAAGATGCTACTTGAATGATTAGTCATACAAAAAACAAAAGCTTAAATACGCGCGATCGCAAAATACACGAATGCAATAATTGCCATCATCCTGCCAAACGTAAGTAATGGACAACATCAGGGGTGGTCACAATTTCTTCCCAGTAGCTATTTTTCATGCAAAGAAAGGCGCTAAATGACCATCTCTCTTCCACTTATTGAAGCAAATTCCTGCTTGGCCATAATTTAGATTTGTTCCGTAACCGAAATACAAACCACGCTATTTACAAAGGGGTTATTACTTTTAGCGTAGCTGAAATGGCGAGCCATTAGAATTTAACGAGGGTGTATTACCCCCGCGCTAGTTAGCGGGGGGGTAGGGGAGTGGTAGCTAGCTACCCCTCCTCCCCCTCACACACAGGTGAATACTCACTTTCACTTTTGGCTCGGACTGTGACAGACGTCTCTGTCTTGGTCCTCGCTTGGCAGCCATTGTCTGTTTTGTCTTTACTTAATCGCTTACTTTTCTTTTACTCAATATATATGTAAACATGTTTTCATGTTTGTATATATATTTGTGTATAGAAATAAGTAAGTTTCCTTTTCAGATGTGTGTGTGTAGTGTACGATATCTACGTGGAGGCCTCGGCAGTTAGGCCACCACGGCCTAATTTTATGGGTTGCGATCGAGTTTGACTTCGGTCTTTCTCTCTCTCTCTCTCTCTTGAGGTCGTTCACCCTTTTACTATGTTTTACTACGCCCTTGTAGCTTCCTTCCCGTGTGGGTGGGGTTGCTACGCCGTACATTTTGTCTCAATTAGTTTATGAATCTAATTGTAGTTGTTAATTTTTCAGCTTGTAGAACGATTCCTTTCGGGGTTTTCGTTTTTTTCTTTAGTATTCATTTTTTTTTTTTTTTTAAATTACATAATTACATAGTTACATAATTATAATTGTTATAATTCTGTTTTGGTTACAGCTCTCCTTCCGCGAGTGTAAGTGGTTGTGAGGGCACGTGCCTGTTGTGTAATTCTTGTTCCTTTTCCTCGGGATTCCTCTTCGGAGCCTTCCCGGGGGAATGAATGTGTACTAATATTATTTGTTTTATTTTTTTACAGTTACCGATCTAGTTCGTTTCTGTAATATAGCAACGGTGTGAGCTGTCTGGTTGAGTCCTGGGGATTCGGCTGTTGCTGCCTCCCCCCTTGTATTGTCGTCAGGGGCGTGTCTCCTTCTACTGGTAGTACTCCCGTGTCGACGGACAGCTCTCCAGTTCATTTTAGAACAGTCAGGAGGCTTGCCTCCTTGGGCGGATAACTTTCCTTCCGAGGGAAGTTTTTTCCTGTCCAGGCTTGAGCTTTTCCTCTTTTGGGGGGTTCTTCTCTTGCCTTTTTTTCGTGCGACTATGCTCTTGGTGCTGAGCGGTCGCACCTGCAGTTTCGCTCAAGGGGCTGGGCAACTGCAGGGGCTCCTCTTCGGAGGATTGCCCCTTTTAGGTCACTGGCTGACCAGTCTCTTCCACGAAGTGTTTCTCTGTCGTTCGCGAGAGAGTACACTCATAGAGACTCCTCTTCGGAGGTTTCTTCTGTTGCTGTTGCTGTTGGCCTCCCTCGCCGTAAGGCCCTCCGTCCGCCTCGTCGTAAGGGCCTCTCATCTCCCTATAAGGGTGCTTGAGGCGCCTTTTTGAATCTCCGTTTGCAGCCTACAACTTCTTTTTCTCGATCTTCCGTCTTGGTGCAGATGGACAGCAGTCTAATCTCGTCTCCCGACGGGCAACGGTCTTCCCGACGGACAACGGTCTTCCCGACGGACAGCGGTCTTCCGACGGACATCAGTCTCCCGGCGGACAACGATCCCTTCGGGGCAAAGGGTTGCCCCCACGGGGGTTCTTCCCTTGCGTGTCAGGGTTTCCCTGCGCGCCCTTCTGTTCGTCAGCGCTCCCTGTTCGTCAGCGCTTTCAAGATGATCTTCCCTGCGGTTCCTGTTACGTGCCCTGTGCGCCCACGTTCGCCCTCGCGATCTAGAACTTCGGTTCAGGTCGGGGTCAAGGACTCTTCTTTGCGCAGGCTTCCACGCGTAGCCTTCTGCTCGTCAGCGATCATCAGCTCGTCAGCGATCATCAGCTCGCCAGCGATCGTCAGCTCGTCAGCGATCTCCGGATCGCCCACGTGTGTTACAGCTGGCACGCCAACGTTCTCCAACACTTCTGAAGGAACATGGTTCGCCAGCTACTAGCTCAACTGCGGATGCTGATCGCCATCGCGCGACCCTCAACTGCAGATGCTGATCGCCATCGCGCGACCCTCAACTGCGGATGCTGATCGCCATCGCGCGACCCTCAACTGCAGATACTGATCGCCATCGCGCGACCCTCAACTGCGGATGCTGATCGCCATCGCGCGACCCTCAACTGCGGATGCTGATCGCCATCGCGCGACCCTCAACTGCGGATGCTGATCGCCATCGCACAACCCTGAACGATTGCCCGCTTACGCATGCTGCTCCTCATCGCACAACCCTGAACGATCGCCCTCTTGCGGATGCTGATCACCATCGCACCCTTTCACGCGATCATTCACCTGCGCATGCTGCTCGCCATCGCACAACCCTGAACGATTGCCCGCTTACGCATGCTGCTCCTCATCGCACAACCCTGAACGATCGCCCTCCTGCAGATGCTGATCACCATCGCACCCTTTCACGCGATCATTCACCTGCGCATGCTGCTCGCCATCGCACAACCCTGAACGATTGCCCGCTTACGCATGCTGCTCCTCATCGCACAACCCTGAACGATCGCCCTCCTGCAGATGCTGATCACCATCGCACCCTTTCACGCGATCATTCACCTGCGCATGCTGCTCGCCATCGCACAACCCTGCACGATTGCCCGCTTACGCATGCTGCTCCTCATCGCACAACCCTGAACGCTCGCCCTCTTGCGGATGCTGATCACCATCGCACCCTATCACGCGATCATTCACCTACACATGCTGCTCGCCATCGCTTACCGCCAGCGATCTTCTTCACCTACGCGGCAGCACGATCCCTCGCCGTCACGCCCATTCGCCTGCGCGCCCGCGCGATCGCTCGCCTGCGCGCCCGCGCGATCGCTCGCCTGCGCGCCCGCGCGATCGCTCGCCTGCGCGCCCGCGCGGTCGCTCGCCTGCGCGCCCGCGCGATCGCTCGCCTGCGCGCCCGCGCGATCGCTCGCCTGCGTGCCCTCGCGACCGCTCGCCTGCGCGCCCGCGCGACCACTCGCCTGTGCGCCCGCGCGACCATTCGCCTTTGCGCGACCGTTCGCCCTCGCGCGACCATAGTTCGCGGCGAATTCCACAGCCGGTGGTAGCAGCAGGGACGCGTGCTCCTAGGCGGCACTCGGGATCACCTCCATCCAAGCACAGGTTGGTAGTGCAGGACGAAGACAGGTCAGTACAGCATTCTTCCCACCTTCTTTTCAGGCAGGAACCGTCGTGTCCTCTCCAAAGGATCGCCCGATCCCTTTCACCTTAGCGAGGATTTCGGACTCTGTGTCCTTGGAGCAGCAGACATGGTTTGATCCGCTGGCACGGGCGTTAATGAGGGTTATGAAACCAGCACTCACCGGCCAGGGTAACAAACCAGCGGCTGTCTCTCCTACGCTGAAGAGAAAGAGGAGTGGACTTCGTGGTGACTTCCCCCGGGGCGAAGTTGGTTCCCAAGAGGTCGGTCTCGAGGGTCCCCTCTCCTGCACGAGTACTCTCTCCTTCTCCCGCCCTGGAAGGATTTTTGGCGGGGGGGCTTTCCGTTGAAGATTTCTCCATCGGACAAGGGGTGACTGCTTACCTCTTCCTCTGGGAGCTTACCAGGTTCTATCCCTCCTCGGTTACGGCCCGAGGTTTGGTTCAAGGAAGCTACAGGAAGATCAAGGGTACTTTCCTCCTCTCGAGCTCAGGCACCTTGGCCTTTCGTCGTTAAGTATCTACTTGCGGACAAGCTCGATGTTGTACCATCTGGACGCACTGACTGAAGGCTTCCTTCGGGTGTCTCATCTGTGGAGGTCAACGACCTCAGACACCCTTCCATCCTTGAGAAGAGTTTTGTCTTTGCCCAAGGACAGAGACTTAAACATCTGCTGTGCGGAGTAAATCGACTTCCGGTTTCACTCCTCCAAGGCGCTTTCTTCCAGACTCTGCAGGGCTCCAGCTCCCTTTTCTTTCAACCACGTCGGCCTAAGTTATCGGCTACGACAACTGGGACAAGGTGTCCAATTGCAGTTTCCTCCTGTCAGGAACAGATGGCACGGGAGACTCCCCCGGGGGGGCATAGTCCTAAAAGGAGTTCACGAACTCTAGGATTGCAGGTTTTTTCGCTGGGAGGATGCTTAAGGTTACTCATCCGAATGACAGCTTCCCGATGCCCATTCCCGCACAATCTCTGTGAGTAGCCAAGGATATCGCGCCTGCCGTCTCTGTCAGCGAATTCAGTGTCTCTGAACCTCTATGCCATAGCATCAGCAGAGTTGCCCGGTTGGGCAGAATGATCCATACCTTAGGCGAAGGTCTTCCTTAGGATCATCGACGGCTTCACCCCCGGCCCCCTCAGTCGATCCTTTCTTGTAAGGAAGGATCTGAGAGGGGATGTCCATAGTCGACCTCTCAGCCCTGATCAAGTTTGTCGAACAAACTTTGGCCAGCGTAGACCAGCAGAATCGATCAGACTGGTAACGAGGCGACAGGACTCCTTTAACCCTGGATCGGAAGGACGGGTACTTTCAGTTTCCATTCCATCCATCTTCCAGGGTGCTCGTCGAATTCAGCCTAAACTGCAAGTATTCCTGCTTATGATGCAGTGTGGCTATCCCGCCGTGGCATAGCAGGTTTGTTTCCCCAAAGAACTCTCCCTGCCTTCCTCTTGGCCGCTCAGGTGCAGACTTCCGCCTCCTCTGCTGTTTGGAGGGCTGGTCAACTCCGGTAGGCTCGGGTTTCGACCTTCTTCAGCGCCGGGAAAAGCTTCCGAATGCTGACCATGAGTGTGGGCTCATGGTATTTTGCTTGGAGCCTTCTCTTCCTCTGCCTCAACATCTGGAGTATCTGGCCATGATATTGAGTCAACCGCCTTACCACGTTGGAAACCCCGCTTCTCGTCCGTCCAGCGAGGTTAAGCAACGTCGGTACTTGGATGGGTGACCACCTGGGGACGCCAGATTCTGTTACCACATCCTCCGAGCCTTCCTTTCGGTTGACTGTGGCAAGACTGAGGAGAGTCGCAGTACCTGTTCTCAGTCAAGCAGAGTTTTCAGCCCTACCTTGGAACGTTTCCTAGTTCTTCTTTCCTCATTGACCCGTTTATAGTCCGAACGGTCGCCTCAGGATAAGTTCCATGTGGGGCGATCCAAGTTCCGGTGGCTTCAGGCAATGTTTAACCGGACTCCCTGGCCCTATGGGACCAGCGGAACTATTAAACCTGCAATGGGTGTTGACCTATGGAGCCTCTTGATGGTAGAGGATATTCTCGTCCTTTCCCCACATTCTTGATGCGGTTCTCGGACTCGTCAAAGGAAAGGGGGGGGGCATGTTCCGGTCCAGGCCTATGGTCAAGACCTGAAGGATACCTCTCCATCATTCAGGCAGGCTTAAGGGCCTTAGTCTGGCCCCTCTTCAGATCCTACCGCTCCTGCCAAGTCGCCCCGTTGCGTGTCGACTTCATGCTAACCAGCAGGGGACGCATTTTCACACCTTCACATCTTGCAGTAGAGATACCGGGATGATTGAGATTCTCTCAATTCCACCATCGGCTCTCATTCCAGGCAGGGGAATGTTTCTCTCAGACTATCCGAGCAGAGCCTCATAGAGAGAGTGTACCTAAGGGTCTTTGACCTTGGGTAACCAGCAAGTGCTGGTCTGGGGGACCTGATCGCGACAGCTTGGAACCTCAAGCTTCCGCTAGTTTTCCCCCCAGTCTCAGACCCCGAGACTCTGGCAAGATGCATTCCGGTGATGGTGGGACAACTTCGACGCCTGCGTCTTCCCTCCTTTTTGTCTGCGGACAATGGGTCTCAACAAAACCAGGTTGTCTGTCAACCTTTCAATGGGAGAGCTCCACTGGGACTATGCGCAGAACGGTTTCTGGACCCTCTGCTTCCCCTGACGGAACTCCCGGGAGAGCTTCTCCCACGGCGCAGACTACTCAAGCAACCACACTGCGACATCTCTCCCGAACCGGGACGTCGCTTCGGCTTCATGCCTGGAGACACTACGCTTCCTCCTCTAGAAGAGACAACCCGCTACAGTCGCGGTACGGAGGTCGCGTCATCTGCGATAGTCATCCACAGGGGTCTCCCAGGCAAAGTGAAGAGTCTAAGGTGGTTGGTGCCGTGGGAGATATACCTCTTCCCGTGAGGCCTCTTCTCCAGCAATAACGGTCTTATTGCCTTTCGGCGGGAGGAAACTCCTTTCCGCTCTTGGCAATGAAGCCTGTCGCTCAGCCTTTCCCTGACCTTCAGGCTTAAAGGAATAACTTTTTCCTGCCCGCTGGATCTATCCTCGCTCATGCGAAGCTACGATCGTCCCTGCCCTAGTCGGAGGAAGACCTCCAACTTGGAGCATGGCTCGGACTTTTAGTCCTTTAAGAGATCTTCTCAAGACCCTTTTATGACAGGCCTCGGATTGTATTCCGCCTTGGGTCTTCTGCTCACTCTGGCCACGGCCAGTGTGTAAGCAATCTTCTTGGTCTCTTACTACTCCCCCCCCTTTCTAAGGAAGAGGGGAAGGCAACATTCAGGCTCGCTCCTGAGTTGTTGGCTAGACTCAGAATCTGAGGGTCCCGACCCTTCGGTCCGATTCATTCAAGATTTTGAGTCTCCATTCTGTGTCTGATGTCCCAAGACCTTCTCTTTCTTGCCAGTACAGGAATCGAGAGGTTAGCGCTGGGAACAGCTGCAGTTTGGCCTCAGTTGCAGCCGATTTGGGAACACAAGGAGGACATGGGGGGAGAGTCACCAGTATACCTCTTCAGCCCGGACTCAAGGACATTCATCTCGACCTGTCTTCAGACCCTCCCCCGTCACGTCGCCCTACAGCACGATGTTGGATACATCGCAACGTCCCTCGCCTTCGAGTAATACTACTCTGTGACGCAGGTGCTACAAGCTGGAGTCTGGAAGCGTCTGATGACCTTCGCAGCCCGCTTCCTGCAGGGCGTGACCCACAGGAGTCTCGATACGTTTTCTATCGCTCTGTGGTGGCTACACAACAGCTGGTCTAACCTCAGGCTCCTTTTTGGACAGGTAGCAGAAGGTTGAGGGCATTGTTATCAGGTTTTAGTCTGCATGAACGAAAGAAGTATGTCTGGCCCTTACTTCTTTCTTCATCATCCCCTCTACGGGGAAGCAGCATCCTGGTCTCTGCATAGCTGACCTCGAACCTCTGCAGGTAAACCATGCTTCCTTGTGTTCCGAGTATTGAGTCAATACTGTCGCGTCCCCCATACCCTGACGAGGTGGTATTGGGAACGTCCTAACCCAGAGTTCCTTCTGGAACTCCAGGTCAACTGCCTAGGACGGGTCACACTTCTTCCTTCACACACAAGCTTACGTAGGCCACATGGTTCCTTGCGGTGCAAGGAACTTGTGAGGTGCAGGGACTCCTTTTCTCGAGTGCGACTCACTCGGATTCTGAGTCCCCGGGTAAAGCCAAAGCCAGTATGGCTGGGGACTTTCCACCCTTCCTAAGGGATAAGTCACCCTTTGTAAATAGCGTGGTTTGTATTTCGGTTACGGAACAAATGACAAATTCGAAGATAATTTGTATTTTTCCTAACCATACAAACCTTAGCTATTTACACATATTTGCCCGCCAGCCCTGTCCCCCAAGACAAGTCCTACCTCTAAGTGAAAGTGAGTATTCACCTGTGTGTGAGGGGGAGGAGGGGTAGCTAGCTACCACTCCCCTACCCCCCCGCTAACTAGCGCGGGGGTAATACACCCTCGTTAAATTCTAATGGCTCGCCATTTCAGCTACGCTAAAAGTAATAACCCCTTTGTAAATAGCTAAGGTTTGTATGGTTAGGAAAAATACAAATTATCTTCGAATTTGTCATATTTACCCCTTCGGGTTAGAAGACAAAGCTACGATTCGTACGTAGAACGGCGGATGCACTTGTCAGCTAATAGCATTAGCTCTCCATTGTTAAGGACACTGACGTAGGTAAAGCTAGGGGCGGTAAATTTGTATGCTATTACAGTAACCCTAAACAAAATAAAGAGTTGCATTAAAAGCCAGTAATAAAAAATAAAAAGTTTTAGTACCTAGCACTTTCGTGCACATTAATACACTTCTTCAGGGTACAATAAAAAATGACAGTTGAAGGACGTCAATAAGTAAAATAGGAAAAAAATAAGTAGAACGGTGAAAGAAATGGTAGAAAACCCTTGTCAGCTACTTAGCAATGTCAAACAATCAAACAACCCACAGTTAAAATTTGTTCTTGAACGCAAAGTGGTCATAAACATAAAACAGGTAAAGAGAAATTACATAATTCTGAATTGTTCAACAATATTGGTCATAATGTAATTATCCAATTTATATAGACCAGCACTAATATTAAAAACACAACCAGACTTTATCTTTATATTAATTCCGTATTATAGAATTTTGTAATTATGTATTATTATAGAAGGTAGTATGATAAAGATAAAGTCTGGTTGTGTTTTTAATATTGGTGCTGGTCTATATCAATTTGATAATTACATTAGGATCAATATTGTTGAACAATCCAAAATTATGTAATTTCTCTTTACCTACTTTGTTTCTTACCACTTTGTGTCGAAGTACAAATTTTGGCTGTGGGTTGTTTGATTGTTTGACAGTGGTAATTAGCTGACAAGGTTTTTCTACCATTTCTTTTACTGTTCTACTTTTTTTTTTTTTTTTTTTTTTTTTACTGTATCACTTTTTATTGTATCACTTTTTATTGTACCCTGAAAATGTGTGTTGAAAAGCACGAAAGTGCTTGGTACTAAAACTTTTTATTTTTTTCCTACTGGCTTTTGCTGCATAAGTCACGTGATCCTTGTGACAGTAAAGCAAACCGACATGACCTAACTTAGGCTTCAGTCTTGTTTTTATTATAATGGACAATAATAGTTAGGAAATTAGAAATTACATACAGTACAGTAATCAAAAACTGTACGCTATCGCTTCATATTCAAAGTTACTCTGTGACCTTGGAAAATTTAAGTACTTTACTGATTATTTTTTAATATAGAGCTCTTTGCCCTACCACATAGTTGCCCTATCATTCTGATAATTTTTATTGAGTAAATGTTCTGGTAAGACTGTAGATTTGCAGACAGGTCACTGTTGGTGGTATAGAAAATGAGTTTGTCGCTTCCTATGCAACTGCTGACTGTGTTCACCCTTGTCCTAGCCTTGTCCTAGAAATCAACTGCACATGTTACAGTGTAAGGTACCTTTCGGCCAGCCATTTAACCCTGGATAGGTACGGTCCTCGGACACCCCTTTAAGGGTATACTCGGACGCGAACGACCCCGACGCCAAAAAAAATTCTTGAAAAATCAGTTTTTGCAGTAACCTCCTTTTTTCTTTTGCCAAAAAAAACTTCAATGAATGCTTAAAACAACTGTAAAGATAAATACTACTCATCTGCAGAAAAACTATTTATTATAAATATTTTAAAAAATTAAGTAGAAAAAAAAAAGACCTGACATAAAAATTCATAAAAAAAAGTTTATACATATATACACAAATCCTTTTAGGAATTGATTCTTGAATGTTTAGGACACATCTTGATGTATTTTGGATGAAGTCAGACCCATGGAGGTTAAGATCTGAAATGAGAAAAAAAGGGTAACTTTTTTTGGCCAAAAAAAATTGTCCAAATTTCATGAATTTTTTTGGGTACCCAAATGAAATAGGAAGTGGCTAATTTTTTTAGGGAATAAACATGTTATCCTAAAATAGAAATATGTAAAAAAATCTTCATTATTTTGTAAATTACATTTATATCAGTGGCCATATCTAAAGGTAATTTTTTGAGTACTTGGAAATTTCGTAAAAAAATACATATATTTAATATATAATATGATATTTATGCAGGTAAAAATATACCAAAATATCACAAATTCTATAGGGAACAAGAATATATATAGATAGGGCAGCTTACGCTTCGGATATGTCCACAAAATGGCCGCCAACCACACTGACTCAGACTCCCTAATCTGCCACTTGAAATGTAGGAAGGGTATGTCAATTTCAAGGTGTTATTTACTAATCTAATTATTATTGGATATGCATAAAAATTGTATGGTGGGTTGCTGGATAATTGTCGATTATTTTACGACTATAAAATTAAAATTCTGACCCAAAAAATTTTTTTTGAAGGGAAATAAAATCGAAAAAAAAAAATGTAAAACAATATTTTAGCTAAAAAAATTTGATGATAATCAATCAAAAAAAAAAGTAAACAAAATTTTCCGACAAATAAACATCTAGAGGAATCATTACTCTGTGATAGTTCCTTAGTACGTAGTAATTTTGAAAGAATTGGGAAAAAACGAAAAAATGGCAATCACCGGAAAATCGAACACATACCTATATATACGCCATATCTGGCTAAAAAAAAGATAGGCATGGGTAGCCAGATCATCTAGAAACACTTTCCAACACTATAAAAATATAAGTTTTGCGACACTACTTGCCAATTCCTTACGGTAACATGACTAAGCAAAAAAATGCAAAACAAATAAAAAGGGGCACTCGTGGAAAAATGGCCATTCTAATATACGGCATTTCAGAAAAAAAAAATTTCAGCCACGTGCTAGGCAAACCATCAAGGCATATTTTCCGACAAATAAACATATAAATGAAATATTACTCTGTGATAAATCCTTAGTACGTAGTAATTTTGAAAGAAATGGGAAAAAACGAAAAAATGGCAATCACAGGAAAATCGAACACATACTTATATATACGCCATATCTGGCTAAAAAAAAAATAGGCATGGGTAGCCAGATCATCTAGAAACACTTTCTAACACTATAAAAATATAAGTTTTGCGACACTACTTGCCAATTCCTTACGGTAACATGACTAAGCAAAAAAATGCAAAACAAATAAAAAGGGGCACTCGCGGAAAAATGCCCAACATTCTAATATACGGCATCTCAGATAAAAAAAAAAGACATGCACGTGTTAGCCCAACCATCAAGGCACACTTTCTAACACATAAACATGAAAAAAAAATCAATAATATACGGCAATTCCTTACTACGTAGTAAATTTTTACAAATATTGAAAAAAAAAACAGAAATTGGCAACCGCAGTTAAATACCCAATATACCAATAACTACGTCGTATCTGACAAAAACAAAATCACGCATGGGTAGCCAGATCATCTAGACACACTTTCCAACATTAAAAAAGCAAAAGTATTACGACACTATTTCGCAATATCTTACGGAAAAATGACTTGGCAAAAAAATTAAAAAAAATTAAAAAGGGACACTCGCGGTAAAATGCCCGACATTCTAATATACGACATCTCAGATAAAAAAAAAGACATGCACGTGTTAGCCCAACCATCAAGGCACACTTTCTAACACATAAACATGAAAAAAAAATGAATAATATACGGCAATTCCTTACTACGTAGTAATTTTTACAAATATTGAAAAAAAAAACAGAAATTGGTAACCGCAGTTAAATACCCAATATACCAATAACTACGTCGTATCTGACAAAAACAAAGTCATGCATGGGTAGCCAGATCATCTAGACACACTTTCCAACACTAAACAAGCAAAAGTTTTATGACACTATTTGGCAATATCTTACGGAAAAATGACTTGGCAAAAAAATGAAAAAAAATGAAAAAGGGGCACTCGCGGTAAAATGGTCCTCGTGGTGATGAACGACATTTTAACTAAAAAAAAAAACATGCACATGGTAGCCAAACAATCCACCAAGACTTTCCACAACTGATAACCTATACAAGTTGCACCATTCTACGACAATTTCATAATACGTAATAACTTTGATAATTATGCAAACTACCTCAGAAGGGTAAACTCGGACGCGAACGACCCCGACGCGTCTCAGAAATCGGGGAAGGAGTACAGCTACAGCAATGCACATCTGGACACTACTAGAGCGTGTAGGGGAGACACCTCCTGCAGGTCGATCACCCACAAATTCAGTCACGGGTGAGTCACGTGAGAAAAACCTGTTTTTTTTTGACGCTCGGGGTCGCAAACGACCCACCGTACCTATCCAGGGTTAAAAGTCGAGCTTGACTCTTGGACTGGTTAATCTCTTACCTTATAATGATAATAATAGTGTAAGGTATCCCAAGCTAACTTTACTTATTGCTGTGCAGTTTCGTTACATCCAGTTCGACTACATAGCTGACAAAGCTGCATTTTAAATTGCTGAACATCCTACCCTTCATGGGATAATGTCCCATATAAGTGAACGCCCCAATTTGACTTAGGGTCTGTCTTTACTTAGATTGGGGGATTTTCCCCCTTGCAACCCCTCTTTTTCCCTTTTTGAAAACCAATGAAGGTGTAGTGTAATAGGGTCAAAATCATGCGTTTCTCACTCGTTATTGAGAACTGTGAGTATTGTTTGGCAGGTATAGGGTGCTTTGCTCCCCTCCAGCTACCTTATTTCTTTATTAGAACTGAAAAACAATGAAATTAGAGTAAAGTGGGGTCAAAATCTTACCATTCTCAAAATCGTTTTTGGGGAACCGTGCATGGATTTTGGCAGAAGTAGATTTTTTTGTTTTAATATATCCAGTCCTACTGTATATTGATTGTGCTAGAAGTAACTCATGAATTGAGATTAAAACTACATGTCTTTCTTCCATGTTGGTGGTTGAAAGTATAAAAATTAATTGTGTGGTTGCATAAAAATTTTAACTAAGTCCTTGTTAATTATTTTAGATTCCTAGATTGGGTTAAGTCTTTGGGGTGCAGATATCTATGATTATCTATGGATACGTCCCTGATTATACACGATATCTTAGGATAGTCGTTCCGGGTTAGAACCCCATGATACCTGACTGTAATTCTCATGTAATATCACTCAGAAATATTATACAGTAGGAAGCTGCCCAAAGGAACTTCCATCAGCACGACTTGGCTCGAGCCCAAAAGATTTTTCCTACGTCAAAATCCGTTAAATCTCTCGTACCCAGACTCGCAGTGTTGGAAGATCTATCTGATGGGCTTTAGTAGGGTGACTGGATCGGTTTGTGGCACGGTAAAGACCTTGCTAAACTTGGGAATTCTTCAGACTATATTTTTACGTAAAAATCAATTAATTTATGTTCGGTCAGGGAATAATTTTAATTTTTAAGGTTTATGTTCAGCAATGTTTATTCTTCATACTCTCTACTAAAATAGACATTATGAATCTGGTAATTGTACTACCTTAAATAGATTTTAATGTGGTATGAATTCATCAAAACATATGCATCTTTTCGTATACTGTACCTTATAGAATAGGTTAATTTAGTAATCGTACTGTACAGTTAGGAAAAAAAAAGATATGGCTAAATTGATGTTTTAGACCGTGGCTGGATTCGGGTATGGGAATAACATTTAATTACACGTGAAAGAGCTTTGATTTTAGCATTCACGAAATGGAAACTTTATAGAGTATGTCTGAAGAAAGATATGCCTTTTATTTTAGATAGTTGATTTGATTGATAGTGTAAGCAAAATAAGGATTTGGGTATTAGCATTATCTGTTTCCGCATTTCAGTGATAAATTCAAACATTTATAACCTAACATGAGCTTGGACCTAAAACTTATTCTAAAATCTAGGATAAACTTTTATCTGGAAAATCTAAACCTAACTAAATATTAACTGCTAATATGGTAGACAATCCCCAAATTCTATCTAATTTACTGAGTAATAAGATGGTTCAAAAGCCGAGGCACAGCTCTACCTTTTGACTGCTTAACACTTCAGGGATATTTTTTCCACCGTAATCCCTACAGTACCAGTCAAACTCGGCTGAATCCCTCGTCAGGCTGATATGAGCGGAGAAGGGAAAGGTCCCCATTTGTTCCTTTGTTTGATGTTGACTACCTCCCCAAAATTTGGGGGAAATGCCTTGGTAAATAGATCCCTACATTAAGGGGTTAGTTGTCGAATGCTCCCTCTTCAATGCCTTCTATCAAAGGCATCCGCTTTCATCAAACATCTTTTCTCCATTTCTCATCCTTCACCTTATCTCTCCATTTAATTCTCTGCCTCCCTTTTGGTGTCTCCCCCAACAGGTTTCTTCCAAGCCCTCCTCACTCCCTCCTCACCATCCATCCTCAATACATTCCCGCATTATCTCAGTTGTAACCACTCTTATCACCTGTAATCTTTAGTACGCCTACCGTTCTTATTTCATCATTTTCCTATCTTTAAAGCTGTGATATTCCAATAATCCACCTCAGCATTCTCATCTTTGTTCTCTCAAGCTTTCCTTCCTCTTTTTTTATCTAAGGGTCCACCTTTCCTATCCGTACGTCAACACTAGTCTTGTAAGAGTGCTATAGATGTTGACTTTTAGCTTGATTAGTATTTTCTTATCACATACCACCCTTCTACCTCCATCCTTTTTCCCCATACTGCTTATAATCTATTCTAATTTCAGCCTCACATCCTCCTTCCTGATTTATTGTAGATCCCAAGTATCTAGGTTGCTCCACCTTTTTTTATAACCGAGCCTCTACTTTCATGTATGGCTGCTCCATTGCAAATAAAAAAAAAATGTGTAAACTACGGAGATGTTTGCTGTCGTCATTTTTTACCTTAGGTAGTGTTTGAATCGATTTTATTCTACCAAGTTTTGGATATGGCTTTGTCTCGTCTTCTTGAGGGCTTTATGTGTTTGTTTCATGTTCATACATGGTTGCTTCTACTATTTTGTTTCCATCTAGGGTTAGAATTTGTCTTTTCATATTACTAACTAGAAGGGCACTCGGTAGAGCGCAGACTTCCACCTCGGCAGCTCATTTCTCGACATTTTACTCAACCTTTACCTTTGACCTTAACATATAAATATCAACCAAGTTTGAAGTGTCTGTGACAAAGATTTCCAAACTTATGGCTGATTACGTGAATTGGACATTTTGCTTGACCATGACCTTGACCTTCCAAAATTTAATCCTTTCCAGCTTTTTACATGAACAGTTAATCCCTTCAAGTTTCATTACTCTTTGATTAAAATTGTGGCCAGGAAGCTGTTCACAAAAACAAATTACAAACTTGAACAGGCGGTAAAACCTATCCTCCTTCCAACTTCATTGGTGGAGGTAATAATTACTGCATATGAGAGATGATGGAATCTTTTCTACCTGCTTCAACTACTTCCGTTTTTTAAAACTTGAAGATGGTCTCTGTAACTAGATTTTCTTTTTCCAGAATTGCTTGGGGACTTGCTAAGACAGAAGCCTAAGGAGACAGATGGCGTCGAATCTGTCATCATCGTTGAAGGTGTGCCATCAGTCGGTGCAGAGCGATTGGAGAAGCTTAAGAATGTAATTCGCAAGATCTTCAAGGAGTTTGGTACAATCATCAATGAATATTATCCAACGGGAGAAGATGGCAAGACCAAAGGGTGAGTTAAAGTTATCAAACTACACTGTTGATTTATGCATACTGTACATGAATAAAAAAAAAAATTGCCTTTTAACCCTTTTACCCCCAAAGGACGTACTGGTATGTTTCACAAAACTCATCTCTGTACCCCCATGGACGTACTGGTACGCCCTTGCAAAAAACTATTTTTTTTTTTTCCATATTTTTTTATACCTTTTTGAGAAACTTCGGGCATTTTCCAAAAGAATGAGACCAACCTGACCTCTCTATGACAAAAATTAAGGCTGTTAGAGCAATTTAATAGAATATACTGCAAAATGTGCTTGAAAAAAAAAAAAAAACCTCTGGGGGTTAGGGGTTGGAAAGTTCCAAATAGCTTGGGAGTAAAAGGGTTAAAAGTTAAAGTTGCGGGTTTTAGGTCTCCCCTGAGACGACCTTCATCATCTCCTCGGGCGACCATGAGCCAGCAGTGACTATCACTACCCCCCCCCACCCCTGGCCCCCTGGGGAGTACCCCCCGGTAGAAGGTCTCACACTATTCGCGCCTTAGCGGGGACGCGAACTTGGGACCTCTGAAACAGAAGCCCACGACGCTACCAACCTAGCTATCCGGATGTGGTATCTATGTTCAAAATGTGTATGGAGCAGTAATATTTCTCTACATAAAAGTCCTGATTCTTCACCACATTCATCATTCATTTCTGTACAACTATGAAACTTAATTTTTATTGATAATGTTTAGTGTCTGACAAAAAACCTTCACCAATCATGTTGACCAAAATAATCTGATTCTCTTGTATTTCGTAACTTATTGCCATCATCAGAGAAATCATTCCCAGGTTAAAAATAATGTAATGTTCATTCATTATAGTAGTTCACCTAAGTAGAAATGACTTTTTTGTACCAGTAACTACAAATGTATGTTAACGATGATAAATTCGTAGGTAATTTGTATTTTTCCCTAACACAAACCTGGAGTTGTTATAGATACTCTTTCGGCAAAGCTGGAACGTAGCCAATTGGACTTTTTGGTGTAAGGTGGCAACCCTACCCAGACACTGGGTGGGGGGTGGCTAGGGTTAGTAGCCACTTGTATAATACTCACGTAACGGTGAACTAGTTACTTTTCCTCTTTGGCTTGTAGAGAGCGGTTAAAGGAATGCTTGATGAAACTTTTCTAATCGTATAATTAAAATTTGATTAAGCGACAAAAAAATTGTAATGGAAACACGGTATATTGCATGCGATTTAGCCCTTGTGATAGTAACTTTTAGTATAAGGGTTTTACCTCCTGGTAGTTGACCCAATTTCTTAAAATATCTAGTTTAATGGGACTATTGTACTGTAGGCCCAGGTGGACTTTTGTTATTTGCTCATCATTGCCATACTTGCATCATAATCAAGCCATTTTTCTAATGTGAACGGGGCATATAAACTAATTGAAATTGTTTCATAGGGGCATCATTAATTGCATTCCTTGATGTTACCGAGAGCCGCTGAGTGTTGAGGCGGCAAGGAAAGGCTGGATAGAGAGAGAACTGTAGCCAAATGACTTTGCTGAAGTAACAGCAAGAGTGTGTCCAGGGCTGGACTAGTAATTGAGCTTTGGAAAGGGGCAAGAAGCATTGTAGAGGCAGTCTGAGAAGAGAACTGTTGAGAAAAGTAGTTGAAATCGGCTCGTGGAAGCCGCTGTAAACGTTACTGAGAGCCGTAGAGAGTGTTTAGAGATGGCAAGGAGAAGCAGGATTGAGAGATGAGTTTAGCCAAATAACTTTGCTGAAGTGACAGCAAGAGTGCCCTGGGCTGGACTAGTAATTTAAGTAAGCGTTATAGTTTTTTAAGGTTAAAGTTAAGGTCATTTTCATGTTTTAAACAACAAATGGGCCTGCATAAATAGTTCATGGAAGAATTGCTGGGACCCAGTTTTAAAGGGGTACTGTATTTTCCAAGTAACATGCTCTATTATTATTATTATTATTATGATGATGATGATGATAGTTATGGCCACATCCCTAGTTGAAAAAAATAGGATTCTATAAGCCAAAGGGCTCTTATAGGAAAAGAAAGCCCTATGAGTAAAAGAAATAAACTATGATAAGTAATGAACAAAGAATGCAAATTACCTTGAGATTAGTAACATTAAAATGATATGCCATGTATAAATTATAGAAAGAGACATATCAACCTGTTCAACATAACACTTGCTACATTTTTTGAACTGCTGAAGTTACACCAATTCAACTGGCTGATATAAGATCATTCCCAAACCTGGTCACAGCTTGTTATCAGGTTAGGAGCATCCATTAAGAGCTATTGTATTTCTTTGAGGTTTTACATATCTGTAAATATTTGAATTGTTTTAAAATCTTTTATCTCTTCAGGTACATCTTCCTGGAATTTAAAGACCGAGCATCCGCGGAAGAGGCTGTGAAGCAGAGGAATAACTACAAGCTAGATAAGCAGCATACCTTCCTCTGTAATGTTTTCACAGATTTTGAAAAGTATGAAAACATTACTGATGAGTTTGTAAAACCAGTTCCTCAGCCTTACAAGGTAACATTTTTTGCTTAGTGTCCTTTTCTAAAATTATTTGCCATGTTATATTCTGTAATGAGAAATCACAATTGGAAACTATAATTATCTTTTCTTTACCATATTTGGAAGTAGTTATGTTGTGTATAAAATGAGAGATTATCTTGTAAAGTTTATGAACCCTAAGGTTTTTCGTTTTCCCCACAGGATCATGGTAACCTGCACTACTACTTACTGGATGAGAACTGCTTTGATATGTTTTCCGTCCTCTATGACGAGGGACTCAAAACTGCGATTTATCTTAATTCCGTCCCAGAAGCTCAAGAAATTGATAAGCGTGAGGTGAGTTGCTTTTTATTGAAATTCATACAAAGGTTTTTGCGCCAGCTATCTTGGAGAGGTTGCCCATGAATTTGAAAGGTAATTCTTAATAATAGGGATTAAGGAATGCCAGATCTACATTCAGAGAAATTGATGCAAAGAGAGTAGCATCATCTGCATATGCAACAAGCTTGTTTTCTAGGCCAAACCACATATCTTGTATATAGTATGAAAAGTAATGGGTCAAGAATGCTACCCTTAGGAATAGTTTTTCTAAGAAGTTCTGTTTCCTTATAGACCACTTAGTTTTTCCTCTTCAATTAATTTATTGGATAGTTTGATAAGCACTTCAAATGGAATTTGTGGAGCAAGTTTTTATTACAAGACGACAATACATATAACTGAACTGTATGGAGAATGTAAATATGTTTATTATAGTTTCATTAATTCTTTGTCTTGATTAATTTGTTGCAAGTGTTTTATTCAACTTAATGTTGAGATTATAATTTACGTTTCAGTTTAATGAGACTTCATTGTTGTTTTTTCTTACTCGAGATGGATTGCTTTTAAGTTTGTAATTGATGTGCTTATTTTTTCTTACATAAAGATGGATGTTTTAATTCGATGAAAGACTATTGCAAGTTTATAATTGTGTCACTTTTCTTATACAGGGATGGACGTTTTATTTCAATGAAAGACTGTTGTGAATGTGTGATTAACATACGATTGTCATTTCTTACAGAGATGGACGGAATCGTACGTGCGTTGGTCGCCCAGAGGCACTTACCTTGCCACTTTCCACGGTCCAGGTATAGCTTTGTGGGGAGGTGAAAAATTCGAGCAACTGAAGAAATTCAGTCATCCCGGAGTTCAATTCATTGATTTTTCACCTTGTGAGAAGTAAGGGATATTTAAATTGCATGGTTTGAATAGTGATAAGTTGTAAATCTTCCATTATGATGAACTTTTTCTTTGCGTTCCTCAGTTTTCATAGGGTTTAACTTCAGGGTGCACCAAGTTGCCTACCCGTTGATAAAGATGGAATTTAGAAGACTATGGTATTATTTACTTGAGTTTCCCAATCTTTGGTGGTGAAAGTCTGACAACTAGGAACTGCAGTAAATTAAACATTATTGTGAATGTTCACTTACAGCATAATGCTAAATTATAGTGGGAAATTATTATACTGAAGCATTACTAAACTTTACTTGCTTTCTGTATGACAAGAAGTTTTGGTAGCTATTACTCTAGTTGAACACCTTTGTGATATTAAAAGTTGAATAGTTTTAAGAGAGAAACAAGTCACATTTCGAGAGTGTTCACAGCTTTGTTAAGAAATCAAAGTACATTGTTGATTATATCCATTAAAAACAAAGTTCTTGTGTAATTTTCATAGAACAAATATGAACCACCTTCAAGGTGCTGTACCTATATCATTTCGTTGATATTTATTACTTGCATCTCAGTGACCTGATATAAGAACAGCGTTATTTTTTCCCCCTTTTAGGTACTTGGTCACATTCTCTCCTCATGTTGATCCAAGGGCTGAAGAGCCCCAGTCTGTCATCATTTGGGATACAAGATCTGGCCAGAAGAAACGAGCTTTTAATGCCGAGAGACCGCCATTGTGGCCTGTTTTCAAGTGGTCCAATGATGATAGGTACTTTGCCAGGATCGGTGAAGATATGTTGAGTGTTTATGAAACCCCGGTGAGTAAATGTCTTACCCGACGGTTATTAATTTGCAGATATCTTTAAACTTGCATTAAACATATCTTAGTTTTGTTGAGCTTTTCATTTTTTTGGAGTGGCAGGACAGCCAGTAATTACTTGAATATAATTTATGGTTGTTGAGCTTTCTATTTATTTTAGAGTGACAGGACAGTCCATAATCACAGGGGGTCACTCTTAACAGTTCATATCTCTTTCAGTCGTTTGGTTTACTTGATAAGAAGAGCATAAAGGTTAATGGAATCAAGGACTTCAGTTGGTCCCCCACAGACAACATCCTGGCATATTGGATCGCAGAAGACAAAGATGTACCGGCCAAAGTGACACTCGTTTCCATTCCCAGCAGAGAAGAAGTAAGTTTTATGCTCCTTATAAATTTTTTATTCATTTAATTCTAAGGATTATTTTTTATACTTGAGTTGTGAGTTGTATTGCGAATTTATTCAATTGGAATATGAATCATGAAATGCTATGGTTAATCTCACAGTTACATGAAAAGCCTTGATAATTTTTAGTTACATGAAATGCCATTGTTATTCTTACAATTACATGAAATTCCATGGTTACTCTTAGTTACATGAAATGCCATGGTAACTTTTAGTTACATTGAAATACCATGGTTATTCTTGGTTACATGAAATGCCATGGTCATTTTTTGTTACATAAAATGCCCTGGTTATTCATAGTTACATGAAATGACATGGTAATATTTAGTTACATGAAATGCCATGGTAATATTTAGTTACATGAAATGCCATGGTTATTCTTACGGTTACATGAATTTCCATGGTTATTCTTACAATTCCATGAAATACCATGGGTTATTCTTACAGGTAAGAATGAGGTCTTGATTCCCCGCTTTTGTTTTCAGGTCCGCACAAAGAATCTGTTCAATGTTGCCGACTGTAAGATGCATTGGCAGAAATGTGGGGATTACTTGTGCGTCAAGGTAGCCAGATACGCCAAAGCCAAGCGCGAGAAGAACGAAGTGAAGTACTCCGGTATCTACTACAACTTTGAGATTTTCCACATGCGAGAAAAGGGAATCGCTGTTGACAGCTTAGAAATTAAGGAAAATATTCAGGTTAGTGTCATTTTTTTACAGAAAGAAATACATAAACTGTACACTGTTTAATCCTGGTTTGGAAAACTGCTTATATATTTTTTGGATAATCATTTATGTTACGTAGACTATGATATCTTGGAGGGGATATATGTATTCGATGTTGTTTGTGCTCTGTTCACCTCATGCTGTATACTGAAAGGTCTGTTGCATCTTGTCAGCCCCAAGCTACAACTAGTTCTTAGACTTCCACTTTACCTATCTGCCATCTTGCAGTCAAATTTCTCTTAACGTACCGGTACGTCCATTGGGGGTGAATCCCAATGGACGTACCGGTACGTTCTTGAAAAAAACTGTTATTTACATGTTTTCGCATATTTTTGATAGCTTTATGAGAAACTTCAGGCATTTTCCAAAAGAATGAGACCAAACTGACCTCTCTATGACAAAAATTAAGGCTGTTATAGCAATTTAAAAAAAAGATTTAGCAAAATGTGCTTGACAGTTCAACATACCTTGGGGGGAAAAAGGGGTAACATTTACTTCCTGGTACAACTGGCTTTTATTTTTTTCTAAAATGGCCATGTGGCCAAAAACCAACAAATTCCAATCTTATCAGAATCTTATTTAGCGATATTTCAAATATGATTTACATTTGGTTTTTACAGTCATGTTGAGTTTTAATCAATCAATAGGTTAGTTTGAATTTACTTATGATGCAACAACAAATGCAGTGGTTTTTTTTTTAGTTCACTGCAGGATAAAGGCCTGATTCAGAATCCTGTTTAGCAATATTTCAAACATGATTTACATTGTTTTTTTTTTTTTCAGTCATGATGACATTTACTCAGTCATAGATTAGTTTAAATTTTCTTGTTGAGATACAACAACAAATGCAGTTTTTTTTTTTTTTTTTTTTTTTTCTCTGCAGAATAAAGGTGTTAGACTCGGAATTCTGTTTATCAATATTTTATTAATGAATTTCATTGGTTTTTGTTAAGACATGATGAGTTTTACTCTCATGTGAAATTTAGTTTCAATCTCCTGATTTATGATACAGTAACAAATGCAGCGATTTTTAGTTCACTGCAGGATAAAGACCTTAGACATGTCTTTATTCATGACGGGAATTTATGGTGTGGCTGGATATATAACTATAATGTATATAAGGTATATATATTTTTTTTCCTATGGGGATTGCAGTAATTAATAACTAAAAAGTGTTCCTGCTTTGGACATTTTTTTTCCAAGCATAACCCCAAGATTAACAATGAGGAACTTCTCTGGGTTTCCAGCTAACCAGTGCTGATTGACCTCGTTTCCCTCAGACAGTCGTTTGATAAAAACCTTTTGTCTTTGTGTAACTTAGCTTTTAATCTTGTGCTACTTTATGTTTGACATATCCTTTGTTTAACTGTGTTTGACTTTTTTGAAACCAGGAATGTTTTTTTTTTTTTTTTGTAGTTTGAACAAATAGGATGATGGAATACCATTTGTTTGATAATTGTTTAGTCTGAACAGTTATGATGAAGAAATGCCAATTGTGTTTGATTCTTTTTTTTAGTCTGTTAATTTGATACGTGTCTTAGTACTGTCCTAGTGATCTTTCCATTTCGTACTGAAATATCGCAGTACTCGTAAGTTGAACGGGAGAGGGAAGCTAACCGATCATACTTGAAATAAAATCCAAATATAGCTATGTATTGTGCTATGAATACAGAAGTTATTGATAACTACAAATATAGGAGTTATTGATGACTACAGTTACTTTCAATCTGGGCTGATTTTGCGATCATACCATTTCGGACTGATACGAGTGCAGTACTCGCGAAAGGGGAACTAACCGATCATACTTGAAACAAAATCAGATTATTGTTTTGTATTGTGCTAGGAATACAGACGTTATTGAAAACTATAGATATAGGAGTTACTGATGGCTAGTTATTCTCATTATTATTATTAGTTAGGCTGTAACCCTAGTTAGGAAAGTTTAATACTACAATCTCAAGGGATCCTAAAAGGAATTTAAGCCTTAAAGAAAAAGAAGTACAGAAGTGAAAAATAAACTTTGCAAGTGATAGATAGATACTACATACATATACCAAGGCACTTCCCCCAATTTTGGGGGTAGCTGACATCAACAAATGAAACAAAACAAAAAGGGGACCTCTACTCTCTCTGTTCCTCCCAGCCTGACAAGGGACTCAACAGAGTTCAGCTGGTACTGCTAGGGGTGCCACAGCCCACCCTCCTCTGTTATCCACCACAGATGAAGCTTCATAATGCTGAATCCCCTACTGCTGCTACCTCCGCGGTCATCTAAAGCACCGGAGGAAGCAGCAGGGCCTACCGGAACTGCGTTACAATCGCTCGCCCTTCAGGAACAAAATTTAAAACTGATTCTTTACCTACAGTAGGGTCCCGAATTACACGTGTTCTAATTACGCGATTCCTCAATTACGCGATCGATAGTTTTAAAAAATTAAATTTCCTGTATCTACGAGGCTGTTCAAAGTTCGCGAGTCAAGCACTACAAAATGTATCAAATCTATTGTCTTTTTAAGTATATTGGTAGCCCTAAATACGGTGATTTATAATAAATGTTACAAAACAATATCAACATTACATTTCATTAACATAATTTCATAATGAATAGCCTATTTAAGGATAAAATTCCACATCAACAATGAAATCAACTGTTAACTGTGCGAGTCCAGCTGACAAAATGTAAACAGAAATGTGGTTACGTTCTCGGCAATCTTTATCTTTCTCCAACCTTACGATAATTGTAATGGTAGTGTTAATGATGGTATATTAAAGCATTATTTTTGTTTAGTACAGTATATTTAAAAGCCTTATTTTTCCCTCTGGGCGTTCAAGGTTTTCACGAGTAGACTGGGTTCGTTTATCGGCAGTGAATAGCCTAAACTTCGGTAACGAGTCGTCAATATTTTGTCATATTTTAAACAGTATACATTTGATTTGCAAACATTAATCAAATGTATACTGTTTAAAATATGACAAAATATTGACGACTCGTTACCGAAGTTTAGGCTATTCACTGCCGATAAACGATAACAAACCCTTTAATGCAAACTAACTGTATCCTTTGATATTCCTCTATAATTATCACGAATTCCTTCTATACCTCCTCAGACACTCTTATTTCAAATATCTAAATTATTCTTATCACAACTAACACCATCTAGTCATTTTCATTCCATTATATCTATTATTCCTCTGGATCTTATTCCCTTTCCTTATTCTGTTTATTCGATGGGATTCGTTTTTCCCTTTACCGTCTTTCAGAATCTATTTTTAGCCACTGGCAACCAAATCCCCCCTTCCCCCGTCTCCTACCGTCTCCCCTGCGAGTCCACCCAGCCTATCTCATCACTCCCCCCCCCCTTCATCCTCCCCTGTTCTAGGTCTGTAACCTTCTGCGTCATAATCTCTCTCTCTCTCTCTCTCTCTCTCTCTCTCTCTCTCGTTATACAATACGTACAAATAGATGAAGAAACCAAAATCGGTTTTCTTGAAGTGTCAATTAAATACAAAACGAAAAAATTATACCGTGTATACATCCATTTCAATCATAGCTTAAAATACGGTAACCGATTTCGTCCGCAAACCACTATTTTTTAGGAAACACCATTCTATTCCAGAAAATTTTTACTCTAAATGTCAATTGCGCTATAATAAAACATGTACTTATGTTGTTAAATTTCGGGTGTGTTTTAAAAATCGAGTATTG
>NC_090750.1:90105999-90300999 GCF_036898095.1 Palaemon carinicauda
ACTCTATAGACCTTGACTGAACCCTTTTACCCCCAACGCTATTTGGAACTCTCCAACCCTTAGTCAACAGGCTTTTTTTTTAAGCACATTTTGTAATATATATTTTTTAATTGCTCTAACAGCCGTAATTTTCATCATAGAGAGGTCAGGTTGGTCTCATTATTTTGGAAAATGCCTGAAGTTTCTCATAAAGTTATCAAAGATATGCAAAAAAAATGTAAAAAACAGTGTTTTGCAAGGACGTACCGTGAAGTTTCTCATAAAGTTATCAAAAATATGCAAAAAAAAAAAAAATAAATAAATAAAAAAGTTTTTTGCAAGGACGTACCGTGAAGTTTCTCATAAAGTTATCAAAAAAATGCAAAAAATGTGAAAAAAAATCTTTTTTTTTTTTTTTTTTTTTTTTTTGCAAGGACGTACCGGTACGTCCATGGGGTAAAGGGATGAGTTTTGTGAAACGTACCAGTGCATCCATGGGGGGGGGGGGGGGGTTAAAAGGGGTGTTAAGCGTGTGAAAACAGAGAACCAACAGATTATCTTCATTGACTTCAATCCCAGACTGTATTCACTAGAGCACTTAAGGCGAAATCTTCTTAATTTGTCTTCGGAAAATCGTCCTTGTAAGACCTTCCCGCATTCCGTGAGTTTAAAAGTGATTTATTCTCATAATTTATTCAGAGAATTCTCATTTAGTTACGATTCTAAAGGAGATTTTTAGGCACGAATTGAAACATGAATTTATTCTCATAATTTATTTAGAGAATTCTCATTTAGTTACGATCTAAAGGAGATTTTTAGGCACGAATTGAAACATGATTTATTCTCATAATTTATTTAGAGAATTCTCATTTAGTTACGATTCTAAAGGAGATTTTTAGGCACGAATTTAAGAATGATTTATTCTAATAATTTATTTGGAGAATTCTCATTTAGTTAAGATTCTAAAGGAGATTTTTGGGCATGAATTTAAACATGATTTATTCTCATAATTTATTCGGAGAATCATCTTTTAATTATGACTAAAGGCTGTTTTTAGGCACGAATTTAAACATGATTTATTCTCATAATTTATTCAAGAGAATTCTCATTCAATTATGACTCTAAAGGCGATTTATTTTATGCACGAACAGGCCAGTTTTTTACTCCAGCATTTGGAAGATCTTCCAGTATTTAGCTTTGTTGTAGAAATAAAGGTTTACTCGTAGACTCTTTCTCTCTCTCTCTCTCTCTCTCTCTCTCTCTCTCTCTCTCTCTCTCTCTCTCTCTCTCTCTCTCTCTCTCTCTCTCTCTCAATTAAGGTCCCCCTTTTCAGATACCGGTTCTTATCTCATGTATGGGTCCGAATCAACTTGTTTCGTTTTATAAACATCGAAGTTATGTTCTTGAAAACTTCTCGTATGTTGTTCTTGGAAAAGTTTCTCGTATTTCAATGTGAACATCCTTAGGTCGTCAGAACCAATAATAACTCTCTCTCTCTCTCTCTCTCTCTCTCTCTCTCTCTCTCTCTCTCTCTCTCTCCTCTCTCTCTCTCTCCTCTCTCTCTCTCTCTCTCTCTCCGTTGAATATGTAATTTTACAATTAAGCGCACTTTTCTGATTTTTAAGAAAATATTTTAGAGAGAGAGAGAGAGAGAGAGAGAGAGATGAGAGAGAGAGAGAGAGAGA
This sequence comes from Palaemon carinicauda, assembly GCF_036898095.1. Taxonomy (NCBI): domain Eukaryota; kingdom Metazoa; phylum Arthropoda; class Malacostraca; order Decapoda; family Palaemonidae; genus Palaemon; species Palaemon carinicauda. Next base: position 90,107,664 of record NC_090750.1, read on the forward strand.
GAGAGAGAGAGAGAGAGAGGTTAATTAATTAATTATGTAGCATCTCTTAACGTAGTGTGTGGGTTTTTGTACAATACAAGACAATAGTGGTGCCTAAAGACATCTTAGTAGATGCCCCCATATGATTATTCAAAGACTCTCTGTTATGTCCCGTCGGGCAGAACAGCCCCCCCCCCCTCCATCCTTTTTCTTCTATTGATACAACAAAGTGATACCCACAGCATACCCAATGGAACAATATTCTACAGATACCATCCTTCCATTTTAAGTAATCTTTTGAAAATATACCCTCACTGCTACGCACCTCTTACGCATGACGTACTGCATACCCTCCGTTCATATCAATGTTTTTTAAGAATAAAGGCATTGCCACGCACCTCTTACGCATGACGTACTGCATACCCTCCGTTCATATCAATGTTTTTTTAAGAGTAAAGGCACTGCTACGCACGTCGTACGCATGCCATACTGCATACCTTCCATATTAAATATTTCAAGAATAAAGACTGCCACGCACGTCGTACGCATGACGTACTGTATACCTTCTTTCCATTATAAATCTGTTATGAATACACCGTCACTGTTATGCACGTCTTGCTCATGACGTGTACTGCATATTGTTGCATTTTCAACTCTATCCCATGTGCATACAAATCATCTTACTCATCTGATCCCCGATGTACATCGATTTAATGAAAATTATATTCATGCATACAACGTCCGTCTTCCTTCCTTTACTCGTAAATTCTTAATGAGGACATTTGCAAGTGCTTAAGGAAGTTTCATTGCTTCGCAATGATAATTTTCAATAGATGGGTGATGTAAATCGTAGGGTATTAGTGGAGAAACACAACCCGTCATTTTCTTACTTTAAGGACTGCTTTCCTGGTCCTATCACACAGGAGGAAGCCTACACTCTACAGGGATTACAAGATCAGTTTATTACTTGTTACTTGGTTTGGGTTTAAATCCAACCCTCCACTGAAGTCGAGTGAACTACTTCTCGGGCGGGTCCATATTAATCATCTAACGAAAACATTTTCATTATAACTTGTACAATTCTTTGATTGTAGCATCTTCCAAATCACATGATCTTGTGAAAAGTAATGTCTTTAGTTTCTTCTTAAATTCAATTGCTATATTATTATATACACTCTTAGGTCATTTCACATATCCCACAGCATACTGCCTGCTTATTCTCAAATCCACATTATCGAATCACTTTAGAGAGCAAAAAAGTCTTCATTCTTAAAAGCCCCAATTTCTTCAGTCTTTCGGATGTCCAGTGGGAAGTCGTTGTATAGTCTTGGGTCTTTGAGGATATTGCCCCCAACCCGTTCAGGAACAATAACATAGCCCCTCTCTCAAGACACAATGTCCTTGCCTTTCATCAAGGGGGAGAGAGATCTTTATTGACAAACATTAAGGCTATAATGGAGAGCCGAGAGCATTTTATGTCCTCTTCACGAAAAAAAAATGCCCTGCAATTTTTGACAACAGATAAAACTTGTATCACTGAGGAATAGTAACTTGCCTTTATATCTTCAACAATGTCTTTCGAGGAATAACTGGTTCCCTTATCATACGACAAAATCTTCGTTACATTATTCTTTTCTCAAAGGGGTTAACCACTGCACTGTAATTGTTCAGTAGCCACCTTCTTCTTGGTAAGGGTTGAAGAGACTCTTTAGCTCTGGTAAGCAGCTCTTTTAGGAGAAGGACACTCCAAAATCAAACCATTGTTCTCTAGTCTTTCGTAGTGCCATAGCTTATACCATGGTCTTCTCTTCCACTGTCTTGAGTTAGAGTTCTCTTGCTTGAGGGTTACACTCAGTCACGCTATTCTAACTGTTTCCATATTTCCTTTCCTTATTGGGCTATTTTCTCTATTGGAGCCCTTGGTTTTATAGCATCCCGATTTTCCAACTATGATTGTAGCTGAGCTAGTGATGATAATGATAATAATACAAAAAGATGAGCCCTCTCAATATGGAACTTTTTACTTTTACTTTTAGGGGTTTATTTCTCGCCCTCCATCAGCCACTAAGAGTCTGTTCAGGCGGGCCTAGGTGTGTGAAAATCATTTCTTTCCAGTTAATATTTTGCTCTGTATCTTTTCAGTTATTCGATAGCATTTGTATTCAGGCTTAATAGTTTTCAGATCACTATTATAACTGTGGTCCTCTCCCACAAAACGAATTTTTTTTTTTTCCTCGGCCCGTTTATCTCATTCTTATAAAAAAATATTACTTCATGTAAAATGTATATGGCTTATTGCTAAAAATGAGTCTGTTCCATTTATTTTATTATTTATAACTAGTTCTCGTAGTTTCCAGTAACTTACATCCTAGAAAGTTTATATGTATGTATGTTTCCATCACCACGCTGGCCACTGCAGATTGGTGGTGGTGGGAGACTTTGATCTGATCGCTCACTGTAAACCAACTTAGTATGGGTGACCCTGACTAGTACAACCTTGCTAATTATGACGATACACAAACCCTTTCACCACGATGAGGCATCCCCGCTCTTATATCTATGTATATTTACATTGAAAGAGAGAGAGAGAGAGAGAGAGGAGAGAGAGAGAGAGAGAGAGAGAGAGAGTGATTCAACAAAGAAGCCAATGGGAAATGTATAGTCAATGTATAACATTACAATATTTATTTGTTATCGACTATGCATACAAATCTACATAAATGTTGTATAAACATATTTAAGAGAAACACATGCACATACAAAACATTACAATGAAATACAACACTCGCTCATAAATGTACAATCTCTCCGAAAACTGTCGGTGCATCCTTTCGGTTGAACATTTTGAAACAAGTGACGATTTGTATTGGGAAAGGGAATTTGTTTCAGGCGATAATCCTGAAAAATCACATAGCGAACGAACCATTTCGAAACGGTCGATCGTAACGTGTACAGATAGTTTTGGGAGTTACAGTATTATTATTATTATTATTATTATTATTATTATTATTATTATTATTAATTGCTAAGCTACAACCCTAGTTGGAAAAGCACGATGCTATAAGCCCAGGGGCCCCAACAGGGAAAATAGCCCGGTGAGGAAAGGAAACAAGGAAAAATAATACTGTATATTTCAAGAACAATGACATTTAAATAAATATTTCCTATATAAACTATGAAAACTGTAACAAAACAAAAGGAAGAGAAACGAGATAGAATAATGTGCCCGAGTGTACCCTCAAGCAAGAGAACTCTAACCCAAGACAGTGGAAGACCATGGTACAGATGCCATGACACTACCCAAGACAAGAGAACAATGGTTTGATTTTGGAGTGTCCTTCTCCTAGAAGAGCTGCTTACCACAGCTAAAGAGTCTCTTCTATCCTTACCAAGAGGAAAGTAGCCACTGGACAATTACAGTGCAGTAGATAACCCCTTGTGTGAAAAAAAATTGTTTGGTAATCTCAGTGTTGTCAGGTGAATGACGGAGGAGAATCTGTAAAGAATAGGCCAGAATATTCAGTGTATGTGTAGGCAAAGGAAAAGTGAACCGTATTACAGTGCAGTAGTTAACCCCTTGGGTGAAGAAGAATTGTTCGGTAATCTCAGTGTTGTCAGGTGAATGACGGAGGAGAATCTGTAAAGAATAGGCCAGAATATTCAGTGTATGTGTAGGCAAAGGAAAAGTGAACCGTATTACAGTGCAGTAGTTAACCCCTTGGGTGAAGAAGAATTGTTCGGTAATCTCAGTGTTGTCAGGTGAATGAGGACAGAGGAGAATCTGTTAAGAATAGGCCAGAATATTCACTGTATGTGTAGGCCAAGGAAAAGTGAACCGTAACTAGAGAGAACACATATGCATTTAACTCACCGATAGATTTGAGGAATTCGTCGAAGTTTTCAGATTTTACGTGTTCGTATTTACCCTCGAATTTCACCATTGTCCTGGTTACTGAAAGATAAAAAGAAAATATTAGAAAATATTTATATAAAGTAATATTTTTTGAAGTTGTATCCCTTGTGTGTGCGAATCGCATTTTTCTAATACCTAATTTGTCTTGCCATATTAATCTTAGCACGTATGTTATACATTATCGTTCATTGCAATTAATGTAGGCATTGATATTTATAGAATATACTTATGCCGTGTTCATACAATACTGTGTAGGTTTTAGTTCAATATTTCGTCTTATTTTTATAAATAGCTTCTAAGTGTTTTGAGTTTTGAGATGAAAATAATTTCAGTAATTTAGTTAGTATTTTTTATCTGTATTTAAATCCAGGGTAAGAGGATCTAATAAAAAAAGTATAATGTACAATATCATTAAGCAGCCATTGTTCAAATCCATTGTTTACTTTTCATACACTACTAGTATACTTATTATTATTATTATTATTATTATTATTATCATCATCATTATTATTATTATCATCATTATTATTATTATCATCATCATTATTATCATCATCATCATTATTTTTATTTTTGTATTATTATTATTATTATTATTATTATTATTATTATTATTATTATTATTATTATTATAATTATCCAAGCTACAACCCTAGTTGGAAAAGCAAGATACTATAAGCCCAAGAGCTCCAACAGGGAAAAATAGCCCAGTGGGGAAAGGAAACAAGGAAATAGGTAAACGATATAAGAAGTAATGAAAAATTAAAATAAAATATCCTAAAAAAAACATTAACAACATTAAAGCAAATAATTCATATATAGACTATAAAAAAGACTTATATCAGCCTGTTCAACATAAAAGCGTTTGCTGGAAGTTTGAACTTTTGAAGTTCTACTAATTCTCTTTACGTTGTTTGTAATCTCTTATTGGACCTTATTTTGACGTAATAAATAGCCGGCATTTTTTTTTAACCAATTAAGAGCTTCCAAGTATTTATACATAAGCTTCCCACATATGTAATTTAGTTTGAGCCTGACTGCCCGCCCAAGAGGACGTCTCACCCAGCGGAGAATTCAATGTAATTCGAAATTTAGGGTAATTTCATCTATTTCGGTATTTGGTTATATTTAAAGCACTCTTTGTTCAGTATATATTACATTTTTCTTCTGATAGTAAAAATTATCACTGCGTTAAGGTATCCCCACTCTGAAAGATATATATATATATATATATATAATATATATATATATATATATATACACACATAGGTACAGATGTGTGCTTGTATATGTATATATATATATATATATATATGTATATGTATATATATATATATATATATATGTATATATATATGTGTGTGTGTGTGTGTGTATGCATACTTGTGCATATACACGCACATATAATGTATGCATGTATGTGTGTGTATATATATATATATATGTGTGTGTGTGTGTGTGTGTATGTATGTGTGTGTGAATTCATACACACATACAAATGTATTGCAGTCACTAATGAAATTGACATTCCAAATTACAGCTAATTCATGGATTTTTATGAAATAAAAGAATCCATCAGTCTACGGTTTAAATTATAATATCATTCCCCAGTTTTAACAACAACTTTTTTTCTGCTTCCCTTCAATAAACTATTTATATAAAGAGTGAAGTTGATATCCTACCTTGATAGATCACCGTCGAATTATATATTAAAAAAATAAGGCAGACTGTCAGCAGTGTGACCACCAGCCTCGTCACTTGACAACTGAGAAATGTCTAATGGCACCCAAGTATAAATAAGACACACCGAGTGGAGAGCGGACAGTTTGGCAACAAATACCTCACTCTACTTCTTCCGTGGCTTAGAGGGAAGTCGTGGACACAAAATTGCTATTTATCGTGTTTTAACGCCTCCGTTCTTTAATTAATCTATTGTAGTCTATGATTTAAAAGTTGCAGCTTTGATATAAGATCATTATAATTTTTCAGGGTATTGTTTGCGCGGTTATTTAGATAATAATGCTAGTAGAAGTACTGAATGTTTTGTGACTTCATTGCAACATTCATTTTCAGTGAACTGGAACACTTATAATGTTTCGCTTTGTACAAAAAAAAAAAAAAAAAATGTTGTGGGTATTCTAGGAAAGGCAGTTTGATCTTACAAAACAGGATGCACTGTTTATTTTTATGATTTTCTCTTGTATGTAAGTTTATTTATGTATTCTATTCTCGTACGAAACTAATCCCTCATACAGATTGCAATATTTAAATGTGGCAAATGATGCTATATTAACCGAGGTTTAAATCTGTACAAAATGCCGAATATAATTGCCCCAATAGATTAGACTTATCATATTTAAAGGTTTAAAGGCTGTTCATGAATGGCAGAGGCAAGGGATTGTGACATTGCCCTATCAAGCAGGACAATGCCCTAGAGACAGACCATATATACGTAAGATCAGCGCCCAAGCCCCCTCTCCAATCAAGCTAGGACCAAGGTGGGCCAGGCATTGGCTGCTGATGACTCAACAGATAGACCTATAGGCTCAACAAAACCCTGTTTCTTAGCTCGCCAGGATGGTAAGGTTGCAGCGACCAAAGAAACTAATGAGTTTGTGTGGGACTCGAATCCCAGCCTGGCGTTTACCAGTCAGGGACGTTACCACATCGGCCAAAACAACCCTTTTGATTTTATATTATTAAACGATCTGCCAAACTCGATTTGTATTGACCTCCATCAAGCAATTGGCAAAACAGATGACCTTGAACATTTGCATATCTGTCAGCAAACGTTCACACCCTTGGGTAACGCTAATGTATTTTCCCCTGCTTAATACATTTTTTTCAAGATGTTGTTATGAACATTATGCATTTTAATGGCTACAAATATAATCTAACATGGTTGATAAAGAAAAAGAGGCAGATGTGAGCACCAATTTGGCATGGCACTCTCAAGAACGAAAGTCTAATTTATGACAGCTTGGGGCAAAGAAAACGTAGGTAAAAGTTTGCTTGTTTACATAAAAAGGAGAAAAATGTTTTATCTGTTGGGAAATACTATAGGGTGTCAGAGTTTATGACAAATTATCTATAGGGTGTCAAAGTTTATGACAAATTATCTATAGGGTGTCAGAGTTTATGACAAATTATCTATAAGGTGTCAGACTTTATGACAAATTATCTATAGGGAGTCAGAGTTTATGACAAATGATCTACAGGGTGTTAGAGTTTAATTATCTAGGGTGTCAGAGTAGGCCAAATTATCTACAGGGTGTCAATTTATTGATCTAGCGTGTCAGAGTTTATGCCAAATTATGTCTAGGGTGTCTATTCAATTATCTATAGGGTGACAGAGTTTAAGACAAATTATCTATAGGGTGTCAGAGTTTAAGACACATGACCTATAGGCTGTCAGTGTTTAATTTTCCAGTGTGGCAGAGTTTATGCCAAATGATGTATAGGATGTCAATTCAATTATCTAGGGTGTCAGGGTTTAAGACACGTGATCTATAGAGTGTCCATTCAATTATCGAGGGTGTCAGAGTTTAAGACACAATCTATATGGTTTCAATTCAAGGATCTGTGGTGTCAGAATTTATGACAAATGATCTACAGGGTTTCAATTTAATGACCTTGGGTGTTAAGAGTTTATGCTAAATGGTCTATTGGGTGTCAGAGTCTAATGATTTATAGGGTGTCAGAGTTTATGCTAAATGATCTATAGGGTGTCAGAGTCTAATGATCTATAGGGTGTCAGAGTCTATGCCTAATGATCTATTGGGTGTCAAAGTCTATGCCAAATGATCTATAGGGTGTCAGAGTCTAATGATCTATAGGGTGTCAGAGTCTATGCCAAATGATCCATAGGGTGTCAGAGTCTATGCCAAATGATCTATAGGGTGTCAGAGTCTAATGATCTATAGGGTGTCAGAGTCTATGCCAGATGATCTAAAGGGTGTCAGAGTGTATGCCAAATGGTCTATATGGTGTCAGAGTTTAAGACAAATGATCTATTTCCGTTTAAAAAAGACCTCGTTGACCTCTTGACACATTAATTAAGTTGTGTTGGATTTATACATAATTAATAGGCCTATATAATAAGTGTAAGGACTATTGTAGTGGCTTTATAGATATATATTTGTATTATTGATAAGTAGATTATTTTCATATATGAAAAGTAACTGGGTTGAAAATGGTAGTCACCCTGACATTGGTGTTAATATTCTAAAAATATCTGTGGGTAGAATCATAGATATGCATGTAGAATATAATTCCTCTGTATCTGAGATTATACCATTTTGATCTCTCTCTCTCTCTCTCTCTCTCTCTCTCTCTCTCACATAAAACTTTGCATAATTGATGAGGTGTTTCTCATTTTCTCTTTCGGATGAACAAAACTATCAGGAAAGTTTTCTTAAAGATGCTAGTCTCTCTCTTTTCTCTCTCTCTCTCTCTCTCTCTCTCTCTCTCTCTCTCTCTGGCAACTTTACATACAAAATAGCAAATACTTGGAACAGACTGCCAGTGGATATAGTAAACAGTAACAGTGTAAACGAGTTTAAGAATAAGTTAGACAGGAGCATAAGAACTCTCTAAACGCTTAAACTAAATCGTTCTACCAAAGAGCAAGTGGAGTCTCCTCGAATGGACTAAAAAGTCTTTGAGACATTCGAAGTACTTGTAACTCACTCACTCTCTCTCTCTCTCTCTCTCTCTCTCTCTCTCTCTCTCTCTCTCTCTCTCTTTTCCTTCCTCCTTTCTGTATATTTATGTTCATCCAAGCATCATCTTCTTCCTTAGGTCAAAAGGCCAGGATACCCTGAAATGCAGACACTCGGAAGTCTTTTGCAGTCATTAACTATAATTCACCGAGGAACCATTGCACTCAAGAGGACGGGCGATGGAAGCAGCATAAGAATCTACAAGACGAGTAAAGTATTTAAGTCAGGATGCTCATCAACGTGTTGCATTTCCATCTTAAATCATTTGTGACGCGAGTCAAGTCTCGATATAAAATGGATTGCACGAGACAAACGTAGTAGGGCTGACATGGCATGCGTAAGTGATGGGCCTGAGTCTTATCATTATTGTTGTTGTTATTATTATTCGGGATGTGTACACATTTATACTTATGAAGCCAAAGGTAATTAACTTCTTGGAGCTTTTTGTTTGACCAAAATGCCACATGCTATAATGACAATGAAAGAGCCAAGTTTAATAACAATTACGTAATTCACACACACACACATATATATATATATATATATATATATATATATATATATATATATATATGTGTACATATATATATATATATATATATACTGTATATATGTACATATATATATGTATATATATATATATATATATATATATATATATATATGTATATATATATATATATATATATATATATATATATATATATATGTATATATACGTATATATGTATATATACGTATATATGTATATATACGTATATATGTATATATACGTATATATATATATATATATATATATATATATATATATATATATATATATATATATATTCATATATATAGTGTATATTTATGAGTAATATATTTGCTTATATATGTATGCACTCACATGTATATATGATAATTTAATCACTCAAACTCCTGATTTACAATTTTTCAAATAAGTAACAAATCCCTTTAATATCAAATTCTCTCTGCCATGGGAAATTCCTTTAATAACATGTTTTTCAATATTAAACTTACCCGATAATCATGTAGCTGTCAACTCCGTTGCCCGACAGAATTCTATGGAGGGATACGCCAGCTATCACAATACTAGAAGGGGGTGTACTTACCAGCGCTACCTGTGGCCAGGTACTCAAGTACTTCTTGTTGACACCTCCTCAATTATTCCTCTGTCGTGCTTCCGGCAAGACGTTCTGGGATACGCTTATGATCTTCGAGTATTTTCACGGCTAATTGGTGAAGTATTCTCTCAGATTTCGGCTGTCGCTTTACTGGAAACCTTCTTATATTAGCTAGATAGCTTTTATATAGACCTGATTAACGGTTAACGATCTTTTGCTTGATTTTGGAACCCCCTTTGGCTAACTCTTTGGATTCAAGATGTCTGACATTTCGCAAGCCCCCTCCCATAGACGATGTAGGTCTTGCAATAGGCGTATTCCGAAGGCCTCGGTAGATCCTCACACCGCTTGTTCTGACTGTAGGGACAGGCCCTGTCAGTTAGAAAATCGATGTGAGGAATGCGCCGGACTTTCGGAACTGGAATTTGTCCGTCTTTTGAAATATTCAACTAAGTTAGAGAGAGGTAGAGTTAGGAGGAGTTCTTCTCACTCTTCACTTTTTTCCTCACCTCATGATCCCCTACCTTTTCCTACCCCTGTAGTGGCTACCCCCGAACCTACTGTTTGCCCTCCGCCTGATATGTCTGTTGTTTTGCGTGCTATTCAGGCCTTAGGCGATAAAGTAGAGTCAGTGGTAAGTGATCATAAGTCTCTGATGGCCGAAGTCAAGGAACTTAAGGTCAAGAGTGCAGTGGGTGGAATTAGTGCCAGTGCTGTGACGAGTGCTAGTGTCAGTGCAGTGCCAAGTGCTAGTGTCAGTGCCAGTGTGGTGCGTGAGGATACTTCTGTGCGAGCCAGTCGTCCTCCCAGTCCGGGACCTCTTGCAAGCTCCCAAGCCCAGGGGAGAAGCAATGTCGAAGGGCATAAGGGTTCGGCAGGCCTTGTTAGGCGCACAGAAGTATCCTCGGTGGTTGCGGGCGTGTCTTCCAAAGACCGTCACTCCCACCTGCAGACGATTGAGCCCGTTTTTTTCTCGTCCGCTGATCAACTGTCAGGGAAGAAACGTTGGTCTCAGGTCTCGAGACCACTTAAACGCAGAGTCCAGTCCGCGAGTGCTCAGCCAGGTTGCAGTCATTGGCTCAGCTCTGACTCGCCGCAGTCATCTGTCGACTGCACTCCGCCCAAGAGGAGTAAGGTTCTGCCACAACAGAGCTCGACTGTTAAGGCTTTACCTCAGCCTACTGTAGTTTCTGCCGACCCCAAGTGGACTCTTCTACAGTCCATGCAAGCACAGCTTTCGGACTTGATGCGTGAGTGTCGGGCTGAGAGTGTTGCGCCTCCGCCTCCGCCTACACTCCCTCCGCCTGCGCTCGCTCCGCCTGCGCTCGCTCCGCCTGCGCTCGCTCCGCCTGATCGCAGTACCACCTGCCAGGCGTACGATGTTGAGCCTCGTTCTGAGTTTGCTGTTCCCAGTGGTGTTCAGCCTCCGCCTTCTTTAAGGCAACCTTTACAATGGGATCAGGAGGATTATACCTCTCTTCCTCCGCCTCCACTTGCTGCTCCACCAGTGGTGCAACACTCGGTTGAGGTACAACAACCTCTCCCGTCCATGAGTCAGTCTCCTCAGCTCTCGCTGCAGCGAGCTCAACCCTCCACAAGGCAAGCACCACTACATCTTAGCCTTGCGCCTCAGGAGCCTCAGCTTGCGAGACATTTACCTTGTTCTGCGCAGCCTCTACCTCATCGCGCTCCGCTCACACCACAGGAACAGGAACTTGCTACTCCGCTTCCGCCAACAGCTCAGCAAGCGCAACCCTTGGGTTCAACCACTCATGCTAGGAGTCAGCCTCCTCCACCCATGCGCCTTCCTTCTGCTTCGTCTTTTATTCAGCCTTTGCAGTCTGAGCCTCAGGTTTTCCCTCAACAGTTACTTGAAGAGGAAACCACTAATATTGTTCCTACTCGTTCTGACTCTGCTGTTCAGCATTCTTGTCCGATCTCTTCGCTACACTCTGGTGATGAGGCGTCTGATGATGAGGCGGCACACCTGGATCCCTCGTCAGACGTGGATGAATCCAAGCCTTCTCCACAGTCTATTGACTTTCGTAAGGTCTTGGCTCTGCTTAGGGAGGTTTACCCAGACCACTTTGTCTCTGCTATTCCCCGCTCTCCGCCATCTGAGTTTTCGCTGGGCATACAACAAGCTAAGTCCACCTATACTAAGCTAGTCCTAGCAAGGTCCTCTAAGAGAGCGTTAAGGATCTTAGGGGAGTGGCTGCAGACTAAGCAACACCTTGGCAAAACTTCTTTCATGTTCCCTCCGACTAAGCTCACTTCGAAAGCGAGCGTTTGGTATGCCACAGGAGAAGCACCAGGCTTGGGAGTACCTGCCTCTGCCCAGGCTGACTTCTCAAGTCTGGTAGACTCGCCTCGGAGAACTGCAATGAGGCGCTCTAAGGTTTGCTGGACCTTCTCAGACCTTGATCACTTACTGAAGGGAGTATTTAGAGCATTTGAGATGTTCAACTTTCTAGACTGGTGCCTGGGGGCCCTCAGCAAGAAGACCTCTCCTGCGGACAAGGATTCTGCCATGCTATTAATGTCCTGCATGGATAAGGCCATTAGGGATGGATCTGGTGAGCTTGCGTCGATGTTTGTATCAGGGGTTTTGAAGAAAAGGGAACAGCTGTGTACCTTCCTTTCCTCCAGCATTACACCTTGTCAAAGGTCACAACTCCTTTTTGCTCCGCTCTCGAAGTTCCTCTTCCCCGAAGAGCTGGTTAAGGACTTGTCTGCTGCCCTGATACAAAAGGACACACACGATCTTGTAGCCTCATCGGCTCGTAAGTCTAAGGTTGCTACCTCAGTCCCCAAGACTTATCGCTCCCCAGTGGCTGATACCCCTGCTACGAGGTTCATACCGCCCTTTCGTGGTAGAGCCCCCAGCCGAGGAAGCTCCCGTCCAGACTCTTACAGGAGCAAGTCTAGGAAAGGCTCCAAGACATCTAAAGGAAAAAACTGACTCTCCGCATCTCCAGACAGCAGTAGGAGCCAGACTCAAGATCTTCTGGCGAGCCTGGGAGAAGAGAGGTGCAGACGCCCAGTCTGTCAGTTGGCTGAGGGACGGTTACAGGATTCCATTCTGCCTCAAACCACCTCTGACCACATCTCCCATCAACCTCTCTCCCAACTACAAAGAAGAGGACAAGAGGCTAGCATTGCACCAGGAGGTGTCGCTACTTGTGCAGAAGAAGGCAGTGGTTATAGTCCGGGACCATCAATCCCCGGGCTTCTACAACCGTCTCTTTCTTGTGGCCAAGAAGACAGGAGGTTGGAGACCGGTGCTGGACGTCAGCGCGCTCAACGCGTATGTCACCAAGCAGACGTTCACGATGGAGACGACGAAGTCGGTCCTAGCAGCGGTCAGACAGGAGGACTGGATGGTCTCGTTGGACTTGAAAGATGCCTACTTTCACGTTCCTATTCATCCAGACTCCCAACCTTTCCTGAGATTCGTTTTTGGAAAGGTTGTCTACCAATTCCAAGCCCTGTGTTTTGGCCTAAGCACAGCTCCTATGGTGTTCACTCATCTGATGAGGAATATAGCAAAATTCCTACACTTATCGGACATCAGAGCCTCCCTCTACTTAGACGACTGGCTGTTGAGAGCCTCCACGAGTCGTCGCTGTCTGGAGAATCTCAACTGGACTTTGGACTTAATCAGACAACTGGGTCTGTTAGTCAACATAGAAAAGTCTCAGCTCATTCCCTCCCAATCCATTGTGTACCTGGGAATGGAGATTCGGAGTCAGGATTTTCGGGCTTTTCCATCGGCCCCCAGGATAAGCCAAGCCCTAGAGTGCATCATGAGCATGCTGAAGAGGAGCAGTTGCTCGGTGAGACAGTGGATGAGTCTCACAGGGACCCTTTCATCATTGGCCCTGTTCGTCGAGCTAGGGAGACTCCACCTCCGCCCTCTTCAATTCCATCTTGCAGCTCATTGGGACAAGGGTTCGACTCTCGAAGCAGTCTCTATCCCAATCACCCAAGAGATGAAGACCACTCTCCTGTGGTGGAAGAACAATCTCCTTCTCAGGGAGGGCCTATCGTTGGCTATTCAGACCCCCAATCTTCATCTCTTCTCAGATGCATCGGACTCGGGCTGGGGTGCGACCTTGAACGGACGGGAATGCTCGGGAACGTGGAACGAGGAACAGGGATTGCTCCACATCAACTGCAAGGAGCTACTAGCAGTTCATTTAGCCCTGCTGAACTTCAAGTCCCTCCTGCTAGGCAAAGTGGTGGAGGTGAACTCAGACAACACCACAGCCTTGGCTTACATCTCCAAGCAAGGAGGGACCCATTCGAGGAGCCTATTCGAGATCGCAAGGGACCTCCTCATTTGGTCAAGAGGTCTAAACCTCACTCTGGTCACGAGGTTCATTCAGGGCAATATGAACGTCTCAGCAGATCGCCTAAGCAGAAGGAATCAGGTCATTCCCACGGAATGGACCCTCCACAAGAGTGTGTGCAACAGACTTTGGACCTTGTGGGGTCAACCTACCATAGATCTGTATGCCACCTCCATAACCAAGAGACTTCCGCTGTACTGTTCCCCTGTTCCAGACCCTGCAGCAGTTCATGTGGATGCTTTTCTACTGAACTGGTCCCATCTCGACCTTTACGCATTCCCACCGTTCAAGATAATAAACAAAGTTCTGCAGAAATTCATCTCGCACGAAGGGACACGGCTGACGCTGGTTGCTCCCCTTTGGCCTGCAAGAGAATGGTTCACAGAGGTACTTCAATGGCTAGTCGACATCCCCAGGACTCTACCTCTAAGAGTGGACCTTCTACGTCAACCTCACGTAGACAGGTTGCACCCAAACCTCCACGCTCTTCGGCTGACTGCCTTCAGACTGTCGAAAGATTCGCTAGAGCTAGAGGCTTTTCGAAGGAGGCAGCCAGTGCGATTGCCAGAGCAAGAAGGGTTTCCACTCGTAGAGTCTACCAATCTAAGTGGGAAGTCTTCCGAAGCTGGTGTAGAGCCAATTCAATATCCTCTACCAATACCTCTGTGACCCAAATAGCTGACTTCCTTCTACATCTTAGGAATGAGAGATCCCTTTCAGCCCCTACGATTAAAGGGTATAGGAGTATGTTGGCTTCAGTTCTCCGCCACAGAGGTTTGGACCTTTCTTCCAACAAGGACCTTCAAGACATTCTTAAGTCTTTTGAGACGTCTAAAGAGCGTCGTCTATCCACTCCAGGCTGGAACCTAGACGTAGTCTTAAGGTTCCTTATGTCATCTAGGTTCGAACCTCTCCAGTCAGCTTCCTTCAAGGACCTTACCCTCAAGACTCTTTTTCTCGTCTGCCTTGCAACAGCTAAGAGAGTCAGTGAGGTTCATGCCTTCAGCAAGAACATTGGTTTCACGACCGAATCTGCAACATGTTCTTTTCAGCTCGGATTCCTAGCAAAGAACGAACTTCCTTCACGTCCTTGGCCTAGATCGTTTGAAATACCTAGCCTCTCCAACATGGTAGGTAACGAACTAGAGAGAGTTCTTTGCCCTGTCAGAGCTCTCAAATATTATCTTAAGAGGTCTAAACCTATTCGAGGACAGTCAGAAGCCTTATGGTGTGCCATCAAGAAACCTTCGAGGCCCATGTCCAAGAACGGGGTTTCGTATTATATAAGGCTTCTGATTAGAGAAGCCCATTCTCACTTAAAGGAGGAAGACCTTGCATTGCTGAAGGTAAGGACCCACGAAGTAAGAGCCGTAGCTACTTCGATGGCCTTTAATAAAAACCGTTCTCTGCAGAGCATAATGGATGCAACCTATTGGAGGAGCAAGTCAGTGTTTGCATCATTTTATCTTAAAGATGTCCAGTCTCTTTACGAGAACTGCTACATCCTGGGACCATTCGTAGCAGCGAGTGCAGTAGTAGGTGAGGGCTCAGCCACTACATTCCCTTAATCCCATAACCTTTTTTAACCTTTCTCTTGAATGCTTTTATTGTTGTTTTTATGGTTGTTACGGTAGGCTAAGAAGCCTTCCGCATCCTTTTGATTTGGCGGGTGGTCTATTCATTCTTGAGAAGCGCCTGGGTTAGAGGTTTTGTAGAGGTCCTTTAGTAGGGGTTGCAACCCTATATACTTTAGCACCTTTGGGTTGATTCAGCCTCCAAGAGGAACGCTGCGCTCAGTAAGGAAGACGAACTTAAAAAAGAGGCAGAGTAACGGTTCAATTCGACTTCCTTACCAGGTACTTATTATTTCATTGTTATTTGAGATAACTGTTATATGAAATATGGGATACTTAGCTATCCTTTAATCTTGTACACTGGTTTTCACCCACCCCCCTGGGTGTGAATCAGCTACATGATTATCGGGTAAGTTTAATATTGAAAAATGTTATTTTTATTAGTAAAATAAATTTTTGAATATACTTACCCGATAATCATGATTTAATCGACCCTCCCTTCCTCCCCATAGAGAACCAGTGGACCGAGGAATAATTGAGGAGGTGTCAACAAGAAGTACTTGAGTACCTGGCCACAGGTGGCGCTGGTAAGTACACCCCCTTCTAGTATTGTGATAGCTGGCGTATCCCTCCATAGAATTCTGTCGGGCAACGGAGTTGACAGCTACATGATTATCGGGTAAGTATATTCAAAAATTTATTTTACTAATAAAAATAACATATTTCTTCCTGGCCAAGGACTCGGAACTATGACCTTCTGAAATACGGATAAACAAGCTTAGAACTCTCGGCTGTAAAGAGAGATAAAGAGTTTATTCCGACTGCTGTATTTAATCCTTTCGAGTTCAGGATTTATACTTAGAATCAAAATTAATCCATTTAAACCATTACTGGTGATTAGTAAGTGTAACGTTTGCAATTTTATGAAATTATCGTAAAATTCAGATAACCGTGACATTCAAGTTTCTTTGGAACTATCTTGACAGGAAGACTTTCCAATTTAAGGTCCTTGTCAGGATCCAGAATGCCCCCCCAAAGTGTTCTCTCTGGTTTTCGCTCTCATGTCAGCTGTGGCTCATGTCTACAGAATCCATCTCTTTTGATACCTGCAGGATTCTTGCTTTTTCAAGCCTCTCACCCGAACAGAATACAGTATGGAACATCTAGGAATGCTGATAGGTACGGCAGAAGCAGAGCCCCTTCCATCAGATGACCACATTGACAGACTGAATGGTGGCTCGACCTTTTCTATGCCCCCAAAACTACCAGTGTGATAGTGGCAACAGCTGCTCTTACATCTCATCGTCATTGCGAAGCTTGTTCCATATGGCCATCTTGTTCAGAGATTCCTCCAGTGGCACCAGAAGACATGTTGGTTAGCTGTCAATATTTCTCCTCACCATCTGGTTCCGATGGAACAAGGGGCATGGAACAATCTAGTTTGGTGGGTGAGTGAGTTAGAACCTCGTTGAGGGCTCTCCCCCGAAGTGTTCTCTTTACGGATGTGTCGAAGGAGGGATAGGATGCACACCACAGAAAGCAGACCACCTCGAGGGTAGTTTGATGAAAACTTTTGCATATCAGCCAGTTGGAAATAAAGGCAGCTCTTTTGATACTGTAGTCATTCCAACATTCTCTAGTAGACCATTTGATAACGTCAATGGGCGACAAAAGTACAGTATCAGTGTCATATGTCAAAGAGCAAGAAGGTACTGTATCACAACACCACTTGAAACAGGGGCCTGTTTGGGTGCTAGACAATGCAATGGACTGGACAGGAAGGTTCATTCTGAATAAAAGGCGCATAATGGCAGACAAGCGTAGGAACCATGGAAAAGTTGTAGGTGCAAAGTGGTCTCTTCATCTCCAAGGGGTGAAAAAACTTCTTGTGGGATTCTTCGTCAATCCAGTACTGAACCTAAAAGTGGCCCTAAAGGATACCTAGCAACACTAGTGCGACAACACTGATGTCTATGCTTTTTGGCGCTCTGCCAGATTGAAGGGTAGTCAGCATGTGCTGACTACTTTGAATCAAAGAGTACTGTATCCCTGGTGCTTCCCAAATAGTTACACTTCACATGGTACCCAGGTATGGTGACGCTCCTAGTCGAAGTACCGAGAGAACTACCCTTGTAGCCCAACCTACTGTGCCAGCCCTACCTGTAGAGGTACCACAACAGGGGTACATCTCAGTCACTTAATGGTTGAAGCCTATTCAGCATTTCATCCGAGTGAAAGAGCTTTTGCGATGAACTACACAGATGTCTGGATTTCTCAGTAGCTTCTCTGCTTACTTGTACCAGGGAAAGTAGGCCATCTTCTTTTGATTGGTGCCATAGCTAGAGTACTTTTATGGTTGGAGCCTCTCTGCAGCTGATATTATTTTCTACATTTGCTAGGAGAATCTCCTCTAGGTCTCTGGGATAAAAGGCTATTGCTTAACCCTGAGCCAGGTCTTTATAGTGAAGGGCTTAGATCTTTCCTCTTTGGAGTTTCTATCATCATGAGGAGCTTCCAGCAGTTTGTTCTTGCTAGAAACTTTAATCACCTTTGTGGGACTTCACACAAGTTCTTCGGTCCCTCAACTGGGCCTCCTCTGAACATTTAAACATCAAATAGAGCACAGTCTCTCAAAGACTTTCTTCCTCCTTGCGTTAGCCTCAGAGAAGCAATTGCGTTAACTTCATGGCATTTCAAGCGGACACAGCCCGTTAGACCTCGGCTACAGAACCTTTTCATTATTACAGGTAGACTCAAGATCTAGACTGTCATATCCTGCTTGCTTTGACAAAAGGTCAGGCGAGCATATCCTCCTTTGGATAATGATCTGGCAGAACCAGCTCATGCTTGTGCGCACAAAGTCAGAGGAATTTGTTCTTCACTAGCCTTCTAGCAGAACGTGCAAGTAGGTTAAGAAATGTATTAAAGGCTGAACTTTTAAAATGCTTCATAACCATCTCGACCCCCTTTCTGAGGAAGTATTGCCCCAAGTCCTCGATTATGTTCTCAATGGGAAGTGTGGTAACTGTTCAGCAGGTTGTGTACCAAGCCTAAAACTTCATAGAGCAAAAGGCATCTCATCTAAGAAACTGTAGCCGCTGCGATGTAAGTTTAGTATGAGAGGTAAGAAGGTCTGCCCCTTTTTTCTCTTTCCTTTCCATTCTTAGGATGCTGTGGTTGTGCTGTGCTGGATCGGATGTTGATGCGGGTAAGCTTCTGCTTCTGTTCCGAGTAGTTTATATATACGAGTATTAGATATTGGAAGTACTGTATCTCTGCCATCCTTCTTGTGAGTGGGAGAATGGAAACAAATATGGACAACCCTCTTACTTCTTTGACCACTATTTTCAGACACCATTCCCATTTAGGATAGATGTTCTTATGTGCTTTTTGTCGCCAGACAGAAACTTAGCCTATCACCTGAGAATATCCTCTTAGAAGGTGGGAGGTGGATAGGAGTCAACACTTTTGCACCACGTTAGATCAAAGGGTTTAGACTAACTGGGATTTTAAACCAGCCAGCTTGGTTATAGGGACTTCCTCTCATTTTAGGACAAGACTTCTATTAAAGGATGAGGGTTTGAGTATATGTAGAAATGAATTTCAAATTGTTGAAGTAATTTGTATTTTTAAATATTTAACTTAACCGGTGAATATATAGCTGCAACTCTGTTGCTCGACAGACAAACTCTACGGAAAAAACTCGCCAGCGATCGCTACACAGGTTGCGGGTGTGCCCATCAGCGCCATCTGTCGACCAGATACCCAGCTCTTATGTAAACAAAGACTCAATTTTCTCTCTGTCGAGGTGTCGACAAGACGTACCTTACTCGCTGTTGCTAAACTGGAGTTTTTCACATCTTATTGGTGAAGTACTATATTCTGGTTTTGAGCTTTCGCTGTGCAGGATTTTTCTTCAAACAAATCCTTGAACTCTTTTTTGTAACGGATTCATTGTTGATGACTTAGATCGTTTTTGGAATTTTCCCTTGACCAATTCAAAATGGCTGACCCTTCACAAGTTCCCAAATTTAGGAAATGCAATGCTAGGGACTGTTCTAGGCGTCTTCCGAAGGCTTCTATCGACCCTCACACTGTTTGTTCCAATTGTAGGGGTAAAACCTGTCAATTGGAAGATCGGTGTGAGGAGTGCGTGGGCCTTTCGGAATTCGATTTTATCGAATTCGAAAAGTACACACGTAAGCTAGAGGGAGATAGAGTTAGGAGAAGTTCTTCTCGGTCTATTGATGTATCCTCTCCTCATGCCCCACAACCTATTCCTTCCCCTGTAGTGGTTGCTCCTAACCCCCCTCCTAGCACTCAGGAACCATCGATGGCTGACATGATGCGTGCCATCCAGGCTCTGGGTGAGAGAGTTGAGTCCCTTGCAAGTGACCGCAATCAGCTCATGGCGGATGTTAAGGAGCTTAAGTGCCAAAGTGCAGTGGGAAGTGCTAAAGTGCCAAGTGATAGTGTTGTGAACAGTGTTGCGCTTGAGGGTTCGTCTGTTCGTGCCTGTCGTCCTCCTAGTCCGGGACCTCTTGCAAGCTCCCAAGTCCAGGGGAGAAGCAATGTCGTACGACGCATGGGTTCGAGAGGCTTTAATCAGCGAACAGACGTTCCCTCCATGGTATCGGGCGTATCTCCCCAAGATCGCCCCTACCTACCTAAGACGAGAGAGCCCATTTATACCTCGTCGTCTGAAGGTGTTTCTCGCAAGAAACTTTGGACCAAGGTCTCACGACCTTTAAAACGTAAATCGGTCCCTTCAGGACAAGTCCAACGTCCCGGTTGTAGTCACTGGGTCAGTTCGGACTCGTTGCCGTCATCTGATGACTGCTCACCGCCTAAGAGAGGCAAAGCGGTACCGCTTCAGACACTAACACCGTCTGTCGCCGCACCTGCTCCCGTAGACCCTAAATGGGCTTTACTGCAAGACATGCAGTCCAAGCTTACGTCTCTGATGCAGGACTTTCATGCGGAGAAGGTTGCTGCCGTACCAGCAGCGAGTGCAGTACCTAGCCTACAACCTTCCAAGCGATCGGTTGTGCGTCCTGTGGACGCTGAGGTAACCTTCTCACGTACACCAGTTGAGGGAGTTCCTCCACCGATGCGTTCCAGTGTGGGCTGCCAGCCGCATGTTGACGTTAAGCGACGCACGGAGGTGGGTGTTGACGTTCTGGACGTTCAACAACCTTCAGAGTTGACTTGTTTTGACGCGGTGCGTCAACCTCCGCAACCCAGTGTGGTTTCCACTGCGCAACCCAGTCAGTCTAGACAGTCTCGGGTAGACGCTGTGCGTCCTCGCGCTACCATGGTTGTTGACAGCTCACACACTGTGCAGCAGGTCCATGACGTTGCGTCCGGCTCAGTCACGCATGCACCAGTGCGACCGGACTCAGCGCACCAGCCGTTACCCACTCCGTTGCCGTTTCCTCATCAGTTCTCGGATGAGGAACTTTCTGATGACGATGTTGCTGCACATCAAGATGAACAACAATCAGAACTGGACGAGCCTAAGTCTACTCAACCCTCTTTGGACTTTAGAAAAGTTTTGGCTATTTTCAAAGAGCTGTTTCCTGACCAGTTTGTTTCTGTGGCTCCTCGTTCTCCGCCTTCAGAGTTTGTTTTAGGCATGCCTTCTACCGCACCTGCCTTTACTAGACTCGTCCTCGCACGCTCGTCCAAGAGAGCTTTGCGGGTGATAGGAGACTGGTTAGAGTCCAAGAAGAGTTTAGGGAAGACAGCATTTGCTTTTCCCCCTGCTAGACTCTCTTCTAGATCGAGCGTCTGGTATGCCACGGGAGAAGTTCTCGGCTTGGGAGTTCCTGCCTCTGCCCAGGGCGACTTCTCAAGTCTTGTAAACTCTCCCCGCCGCCTTGCCATGAGACGCTCAAAGATTTGTTGGTCATCATCAGACCTGGACCACCTTATGAAAGGAATCTTTAGGGCTTTTGAAGTCTTTAACTTCTTAGACTGGTGCCTAGGAGCCCTAAGCAGGAAGATCTCTTCGACAGATAAAGAGACTTCTTTGCTCATTATGTCCTGCATGGACAAGGCCGTCCGTGATGGGTCCAATGAGCTTGCTGCCTCATTTGTGTCCGGAGTCCTAAAAAAGCGAGAATCTCTCTGCTCATTCCTTTCTGCTGGAGTTACACCGTGCCAGAGATCTGAGCTTCTCTTTGCTCCTCTTTCCAAGTGCCTTTTTCCAGAAGTCCTGATAAAGGAAATAGCCGCTTCGTTAGTGCAGAAGGACACTCACGATCTTGTTGCGTCCTCAGCTCGCAAAGCTCCCCCTTTGCCTACATTGTCAGCTAGACCGAGGATGGACACTCCAGCGTCTCGCTTTATTCCGCCCTTTCGTGGCAGAGCCTCCAGCAGAGGAGGTGCTCGTGCCGAAGGGAAGCGTGGGAAGAGGAAAGGATCCAAGTCCTCTAAGGGCAGAGTCTGACTGCCCGCAACTTCAGACAGCAGTGGGAGCCAGACTCAAGAACTTCTGGCAAGCCTGGGAGAAGAGAGGCGCAGATGCTCAATCTGTGAAGTTGCTCAGAGAGGGGTACAAGATCCCGTTTGTACGAAAACCCCCTCTAGCGACGTCTCCCATCGATCTCTCTCCCAGGTACAGAGAGGAAGAAAAGAGACAAGCCCTGAAACTGGAAGTGTCTCTTTTGCTAAAGAAGGGAGCGGTGGTCAAAGTCTCGGACCTTCAATCACCGGGATTCTACAACCGCCTCTTCTTGGTTTCAAAGAAGACAGGAGGGTGGAGGCCGGTGCTAGACGTCAGTGCTCTGAATGTCTTTGTCACAAAGACGAAGTTCTCCATGGAGACCACAAAGTCAGTCTTAGCAGCGGTCAGAAGGGAAGACTGGATAGTCTCCCTAGACCTAAGGGACGCCTACTTCCACGTCCCCATCCACTCAGACTCCCAACCTTTTCTGAGATTCGTTTTCGAAAAGGTGGTCTACCAGTTTCGGGCCCTGTGCTTTGGCCTAAGCACAGCTCCTCTCGTGTTTACGAGGCTGATGAGGAATGTAGCCAAATTCCTCCATTTATCGGACATCCGAGCCTCCCTTTATTTGGACGACTGGCTTCTCAGAGCCTCTTCCAGTCGTCGCTGTCTGAAGGATCTCAAGTGAACTCTAGATCTGACCAAGGAATTGGGACTCCTAGTCAATTTGGAAAAGTCGCAACTGGTCCCATCCCAAACTATTGTGTATTTAGGGATGGAGATTCACAGTCTAGCTTTTCGGGCTTTTCCGTCTGCCCCCAGAATAAGTCAAGCCCTGTTATTCATCCAGAACATGCTGAAGAAGGAACGCTGCTCAGTCAGGCTGTGGATGAGTCTGGTAGGGACGCTATCATCCCTGGAACAATTTGTGTCATTAGGAAGACTACACCTCCGTCCGCTTCAATACCATCTAGCTTTTCACTGGAAAAAGGACAAGACGCTAGAAGCGGTCTCGATCCCGATTTCCGAAAAGATGAAGTCTTGTCTGACTTGGTGGAAGGACAATATCAACTTAAAGAGAGGGTCTTCCCCTGGCTGTTCAGACTCCCAACCACGTTCTCTTCTCGGACGCATCGGACGTGGGCTGGGGCGCGACATTAGACGGTCGGGAATGCTCAGGACTGTGGAACTCGAGTCAGAGGAACATGCATATCAACTGCAAGGAGCTGTTGGCAGTACATCTGGCCTTGAAAAGCTTCAAGTCTCTCCTTCGAGGCAAAGTGGTGGAAGTGAACTCAGACAACACCACTGCCTTGGCGTACATCTCCAAGCAAGGAGGGACCCACTCACTGACGTTGTACGAGATTGCAAGGGACCTGCTCATCTGGTCAAAAGGTCAAGACATCTCACTAGTAACGAGGTTCATCCAAGGCAACTTGAATGTCATAGCAGATTGTCTCAGTCGGAAAGGGCAAGTTATTCCAACAGAATGGACCCTCCACAAGGATGTGTGCAAGAGACTTTGGGCCACTTGGGGCCAGCCAACCATAGATCTCTTTGCAACCCCGCTGACCAAGAGGCTTCCAATCTATTGCTCCCCAGTCCCGGACCCAGCAGCAATACATATAGATGCCTTTCTCCTAGATTGGTCACATCTAGATCTCTACGCATTCGCACCGTTCAAGATTGTCAACAAGGTACTGCAGAAGTTCGCCTCTCACGAAGGGACAAGGTTGACGCTAGTTGCTCCCCTCTGGCCCGCGAGAGAATGGTTCACCGAGGTACTTCGATGGCTAGTAGACGTTCCCAGAAGTCTTCCTCTAAGGGTGGACCTTCTACGTCAACCGCACGTAAAGAAGGTACACCAAAGCCTCCTCGCTCTTCGTCTGACTGCCTTCAGACTATCGAAAGACTCTCGAGAGCTAGAGGCTTTTCGAAGGAGGCAGCCAGTGCAATTGCTAGAGCAAGGAGAGCATCCACCATTAGACTCTACCAATCGAAGTGGGAAGTCTTCCGAGACTGGTGCAAGTCAGTCTCTGTATCCTCGACCAGTACCTCTGTAGCTCAAATAGCTGACTTTCTCTTATACCTGAGAAAAGGACGATCCCTTTCAGCTCCCACTATCAAGGGCTACAGAAGCATGTTGGCATCGGTCTTCCGGCATAGAGGCTTAGATCTTTCCAACAATAAAGATCTTCAAGACCTCCTTAAGTCTTTTGAGACCACTAAGGAGCGTCGTTTGGTTACACCTGGTTGGAATTTAGACGTGGTACTAAGATTCCTCATGTCAGACAGGTTTGAGCCGCTACAATCAGCCTCCTTGAAAGATCTCACTCTAAAGACACTTTTCCTAGTATGCTTAGCCTCAGCTAAAAGAGTCAGTGAGATTCATGCCTTCAGCAAGAACATTGGATTTTCATCAGAAAAAGCCACATGTTCGCTACAACTTGGTTTTCTAGCCAAAAATGAGCTGCCTTCTCGACCTTGGCCTAAATCGTTCGATATTCCCAGCTTATCGGAGATTGTAGGCAATGAACTAGAAAGAGTCTTATGCCCTGTGAGAGCTCTTAAGTTCTATTTAAAGCGCACTAAACCTTTACGAGGCCAATCTGAAGCTTTATGGTGTTCAGTTAAGAAACCATCTTTGCCTATGTCAAAGAATGCTTTATCCTACTTTATCAGACTGTTAATAAGAGAAGCTCATTCACATCTGAGTGAGGAAGACCAAGCTTTGCTTAAGGTGAGGACGCACGAAGTTAGAGCTGTTGCAACTTCCGTGGCCTTTAAGCAAAATAGATCTCTGCGAAGTATAATGGACGCAACCTATTGGAGAAGCAAGTCAGTGTTCGCGTCTTTTTATCTAAAGGATGTCCAGTCTCTTTACGAGGACTGCTACACACTCGGACCATTCGTAGCAGCGAGTGCAGTAGTGGGTGAGGGCTCAACCAATACAATTCCCTAATTCCATACCCTTTTAATCTTTCTCTTGAAATGTTTTTAATGTTGTTTTTATGGGTTGTCCGGAAGGCTAAGAAGCCTTTCGCATCATGGTTGATTTGGCGGGTGGTCAAATTCATTTCTTGAGAGCGCCTAGATTAGGGGTTTGATGAGGTCCTGTTGTATGGGTTGCAACCCTTGATACTTCAGCTCCTAGGGGTCGATCAGCATCCTAAGAGGATCGCGAGGCTCCGTAAGGAAGACGTACTTAAAAGGCAGAGTAATTGTTCAAGTCGACTTCCTTACCAGGTACCTATTTATTTTGTTTTTGTTATTTTGATAACTTCTAAATGAAATAAAAAACTCTTAGCTCATAAAATGTAAACATATATTACTGGTCTCTACCCACCATCCTGGGTGTGAATCAGCTATATATTCACCGGTTAAGTTAAATATTTAAAAATGATATTTTAATTATAAAATAAATTTTTGAATATACTTACCCGGTGAATATATAAATTAAATGACCCTCCCTTCCTCCCCAATAGAGACGCAGTGGGACGAGGAGAAAATTGAGTCTTTGTTTACATAAGAGCTGGGTATCTGGTCGACAGATGGCGCTGATGGGCACACCCGCAACCTGTGTAGCGATCGCTGGCGAGTTTTTTCCGTAGAGTTTGTCTGTCGAGCAACAGAGTTGCAGCTATATATTCACCGGGTAAGTATATTAAAAAATTTATTTTATAATTAAAATATCATTTTTCCCAACTAGAAGGTCCTCGACCTACAAAAATTCGACTTTCAAACATTCTGATATACGAACACAAATCAAACTGAAATTCTTAATCTGATACTGTATCAAAAGTTTGTATCCTGTAATAAGATCAAGAAATACTATAATAAAACAAGATTATATTTAATACAGTAAGCAAAACAACGTTTTCAGTAACCCGATATTTATTTCATATGATATGGGACTATTTATTCACTTTTCTAGCTAGAAATCGTACACATGGGAGTCAGCTTAGGTCTACCCTCGGCAAAAAATTGAACAAAATTCAACTTAAAAACAAACAACTAGACCTTACAAACAGCTTCTTGGAACCTATTAAGTTTGCAAGTTGAAGATATATACAAACTTGAGTACAAACTTGAGTCCTTCAGGTTTTAATAACTGCCTCAACTACCCCACAAGTCTTAGGTGAAGGTCAAAGTGGCTATTCAGATGAGTTCCGGCTATGCTGAAAACATGCTTCTATTAAAGGATTCAGGTTTGTACAGTTAGGTAAAAATACAAATTACTTTTAAAATAATTTATGATTTATGGAAAGGCTTAGTGTATTTAAATGAAAAATCTTACGTTTTTGAAAATGTAATACAGTAACTGTTAATGTTATAAAAGAATTCTCTTAAATTAACTCTTTCCTAAATATATTAGTTCCTTTTGATTGAAATAATGCTGAAATAGAATGTTTTGTCTCTTTATTCTATTACTTCTAAATCAAATAAGTTACAAAAGTGTTGAGTATTTGATGTCAAACTGCAGTGTCTATATTCAGACAATTCTACAGTATTTGTTTCTACAAGATTACAAACTGTCGTCCTTTTAATGAGGTAGTTAGTAGTAGCTGGTAGGTGGAAGGCATGCCCCTCTCAATTGCCACTTTGACTTTGGCTGCAGTTCAGTAAACACTACAAATTATTCTAGAAATTTTATTCCAGCTGTAACCAGATCAAGGAATGATCTTCGTAATCGGGCATTTGAATTGGTGGAATACAGAAGTTCAGACTTGCAGTGAATGTTTTGAAGTTGAACAGGCTGACAGAAGTCTCTCTTCATAGTATATGGATATCAGTGGAAGATACCAAGTGCTTCCTGATAACTGTAATTTTGAAAGCTTTCAGTACTACCAGCCGTTATCCAACATATTTGTTCTTTTTTGGGTGGCATTTCTGTTGCTGTGCTGTCCCTCGTGTTTGTGGCCTTACAACAACGATGACAACATTAACCAAGGCAGTTGAATTTCCTTAGAAATAGCTGGTTCTCTGTTGGAGGAAGAGTTCTGCTGACACCTTCAGTGTCATCCTGACGCTACTTACCATGTTGTTTTGCTGTTTTGGTTTCATTCCCCATGGAAGAGGTGTTGTTGGCCTGCATGACTCTGTAGAAAACCCACTTAAAGGAGGTGCGTTTGTGCGACTCCTACCCTTTCTCTCCTCATAGGAAAGACCTAGCCACTCGAGAAGATCATCCTAGTACATTCTGACCTCATTCACAAGGTAAGATAGACGTGTCGGTATGCAGTACAGGTTCTCACGCACCTGCTTCCTTTGTTCTGTTTGTTACAAGCACACTCAGTGCTGGTAGAAATGAAGGGCTCTGCCCTTCTTTGCCCCTTTCTGGACGATCTAATGATGGATGTCTCTCTCGTATTCTATCCTTGGGAGAGTGAGAAGCTGTGTGTGCCAAAAACATTCACTCACTGGAAAATAGTATCGGCACACACTGCAACATTTACCTGTGTGCTGTCTCACTCTAGGACAGGTTCGTGCTAAAAACTATCTCTCTGTAAAGAAGTACAGAATTGACTTTTCCTGCGCCTTCTTATTTGTTCTAAGCATGCTCAAGGGGCTTGGGGATGAAGGATGCTACCCTTTCTTTTCCAATAGTTTGAATGACATAGAAGCATGATAAATGTGTATATACTGTACTCTCCTACCTTCACCTATCACCTCACCTGTTCCCGAGCCTTTGCATGTGATGCCTGTTGCTCCAAAGAGAAGGAAGAAATCTCCGAAGCATAGTATAACCAATCAGGTCGAGTCTAATTAGGCATTGACTGATTTCTCTGCATGGTATCGGCGGAGGAGCAGTGTTGCACCAAAACCCAACCCTCCCGGGAAGGTGTTTCGACACAAGGTAAAGGAGTTTACGCTCCTGCTATAAGTGCTAGGTCTCCTGTGAGATCAAGCATAAGAACTGCTGGTCAAGACATTGGCTGCTGCCCTCGTCCCTCTTGCTCTGGCACATTACCGAGATGCTTTGGTGATGCCAATGACAAAAACTGCTCCAGTACGTACTGGGAACGTTTCCACTTGGGAAGATGATCTTGGTACTATGTACATTCTTGCCTGTTACATATCAGCAATGCTTCCCTCCCTGAGAACCCAGTTTCAGTTTGTGGCACAGATCTGGCACTCATACAACTATTACCACGAGACTGAGCATGGGTATCCTCATGCAGGTTGATAGGTCTCTTCGCGCTTGTTGTTGTTAACAACAGGATCGGCTGGGCCCTGTGATGGGTATCCTTGCAATTGGAACTTAAGCTCATTCTTTGGGTGATTGTTACTTTCAAGTCCCCGGGGAACTAGTTCACCTGTCCCTTCCATGCACTCCCAGACCAGAGATCTTTCAATGCACGAGATATTCTGATGCACAACCTAGATCCTCCCAGGCTCAAAGATTGGTCCAAGGCATGAGATCTTTCCATGCTCGGAGATTTTACCAGATTCAAGATCTTACAACTAGCTCACATGATAGGGATTGGAATAAGTGACTTCTCTGGTATGATCTAATGAATTGTACCAGCACAGAGTTACCACATTGTGCTTACACAGTTATTGGCAAGGATCTTCTCCAATCAAGGACAGGAACAATCATGACGCAGCTACATGGCTGTGTAGTAGCATTTTTTTCAAAGTTTAAGGCACTTGGTGCCCCTTAGCCTTGGAATGCTTGAGAGCCAGCAGCAGTTTAGTCATCGAAGGAAACCAACCGGTGCTCGTTCTTCCCGCCTCCCACTTCGAAGAACGTCTAGAAAATTGTCTACTCTAAAGCACCCGACTTCAGTCCATTACCTACTTTAGTATAGATCATCAAGACTTAGTATATGACTACCGAGTTCTTTGCACTCATTCGGGAGTTCATTAGATTGCAAAAGGTAACCATGGCATCTATCCCGAAATGCATGAGTGCTGTATTAGCTAGACTTTGTCTTCTCAGGCAGATAACAGGGATCTCCTTTATGCAGTAGCCAGCTTACTAGTGGGCCTTTGGGTCCCGATGGAACATAAGGGAAAAGAACGCACTCCAAGTCTTCCAGATGGTTCTCCTGGCCTTTACAGTCAACTAGATACAGTACCCGCCCTTCAGTTGTACAGCAAGTACCTGCTCGGTCCCAGGGCTTTAGTTATCAATTCAAAGCCTTGAGCTTTGGACTTGCTACCTCTCCCAAGCATTTACACACTCCTCATCTAGTGCCTGCATGTACGAGAGGAATTTCTTGATTACAGTATTGACTTTCCTGTCTCCCTCGAGGAGGCTATACTCCAGGACTGCAACGGTTGGGTTTCTTTTTTCCACAATCTGAAAACTGTGCAATATGTATGCCCACATTAAAATGGTGTGCAATCTATTTACCCTCCTGACAACAGTGTGCAATCTGTATGCCCAGTCTCATGGTATAGCGGAAGATAGTGGACCTAAGTACGGTATACTGATGATACATTAAATGTTCGTAGCAGCAGGGCAG
Organism: Palaemon carinicauda; assembly: GCF_036898095.1. Classification (NCBI taxonomy): domain Eukaryota; kingdom Metazoa; phylum Arthropoda; class Malacostraca; order Decapoda; family Palaemonidae; genus Palaemon; species Palaemon carinicauda. The sequence goes on from NC_090750.1 coordinate 90,137,250, forward strand.
CCATGCACACCCAACCAAGAACTTACAGCTCAATGGTGGCATCATCGTCTGAGCCTTCTCGTCACTCGAGAACTCGTTTTACATGGGCTTCCACAACAGTAATTGCTCCAAGGTTGTTGGAAGCATCACAGCTCCAGTGATTTCCCTTTCTGGTTTCAGTAGAACAGGAAACAGGTTATCAGGCTTGGTGGCTGATTGACAAGATCCTCTATAGAAGAGATCCACTTGAATCCTACCTCCAGGGATCCTGCTGTTCATCAAAGTATCCAAGGAAGTGTGGGGGACACACCTGGGCAACCAGAACACTTCGGGGACATAATCCACAGACGTAAACACCTGCATATCGGCCTACTATAAGTCCAAATTGTGCTATTAACACTGCAAATTTCCCAAAAGGGGTTTGATAGGACACTGCAGTGTTGTAAAAGACCCCATTGTCATGACGTTTACCTACAAGTAAAGAGGTACTGTTTTAGATCCTTGGCAATTGGCAATCAGGTATGCAACTGGGCAGCCAACAGTGTGAGAGCTGTCAGCACATGCATTGCTCATTTACTAGGGTCATGGAGTAGGACCAGTGGGGTCTCATCTGTGTGCCAGAAGGGCTTCTTCCTCTTCAAGAATCTCCATAGGATTTGTTTGCCTTGAGGTTAACCCAGAACTTCCAGTATACAGTTCCTAAACATATTTTAGTAGACTGCTTTCCAGTTCCAGGAATGTTGGCAGCATTCAGGACCCCTTTCAACACAGCAGTTACCTCTGAATGTATTAGCCTTTCTACCTGTTTACCGATTACCAAGTCTGTTGACAATATCGGAATCAGGATAATCCTGACAGCTCCCAAGTGCAACACCATGGTTGGTATCTAAATTAGCTGATCCTCCTACGAGATACTAGTAGAACTACCATCTTCTGTTAGTTAATCATAGAACGGATAATTCTCCAACTTGAGACTTTCTGTATTGGGTTGCAGTTTTCCTGCTGTCAGGCAAACAGTACGTTTAGCCAGGTCTCAGATCCTTCCCCTAAGGAATCAACTTAGGCTCAGTAGCAGCTCTGAATGATCAGACTTCCCCGGGAATTCAAGAAAATTTTATGGAGTTTAGCTTAAATTTTCAGATCTCTTTTAAGCGGACCCTTTGAGCTCATGAAGTCGGGAAAATTAGATTTACCCTAACCCTATCGTAGGTTCAGCGGTAGCTACTCAAGTTCTATTACAAACCTAGCTCCTTCACAGGACAAGAAGCATCTCATCTAAGGTAACAGTTTCTATGTAAGTAGTGAAAAGAAGAGGGTAGATCTCTTTTCTTCTCCCTCTCTTGGGGGTGAAGCGGTCGTCCAGTTATGCACTGGTTCGGACTCTTGATGCAGGAGCCTCACTTCTCTTTACAAACAAGTTTTGTATTAAATCATCTCCTCCATCCTTCCAGATGGGGGAGAAGATAGATGAAATGTATGCACTCTAATTTCTCATAATGACTACACATTCAGACAACATATCCTACCATGATTTCTCCCTGGTAGGGACCTAGCCTAACCTGTGACATCTTCATGCTCGGGTAATTAGGTTCACACGAGTCATCACATTAGCTCAACCGGATGATCAAAGTACATTACACTGGTATTTCCCTGACCAGTAAACCACCGAGTTTGGTAGTAGGGACCTTCTCCCTCCTAAGGAAGCCTGTCATATTAAAGGACGATGTTTTGTATTAGTGTAGGAACATAAAGTAATTAGTATTTTCCCTGCTCAACCACCCTGCAAAGTCCTAAGTTGATGTCAAAGTTACTTTACCTGTCAATTAGACGGGGCCTAAACTCCAGCTACTACCCGTTTAAAAATTAAAACGCCTGTTCCAGCTTCGCTGAAGTCACTCCTTTAATGAACTGAGGTTTGTATAGTTTGGAAAAATCACAAATTTTAAGTAATTTGTATTTTTCCTAACAGTACTTACCTCGAACTACTTTCTTAGGAGTATCTGGGATCTCCTCCCAACCGACCAGAATTTTGTGTAGTTTCCCCTATCTCTGTTTTCTATAGTGGGTACCTCTGTAGCGGATGAATATGTGCCATGAGGCGACCCCGGGTCAGTGAGCGTGCTTGGCCAGGTCTCGGTCATCATTAAGTTTATGATAGATAAGGTATCAAAAGTCCTGCAAGGCACTCGGGGCAGGATGGGTGGGTCATAACCCGAAAGTAGTTTGAGGTAAGTACTGTTTGGAAAAATACATATTACTTAAAATTTGTGATTTGTTCCAACACGGAGTACTTACCTCGAACTACTTTCTTAGGAGACTTATACTTTAGGAGGTGGGAGTGGCCCTCCGGACTGAGAGACCGTCTGGGAAAGGGAACGAACCTAGATAGGAGTCTTCGGACATGGATGCATCCAACTGAACGTGTTCCCCATGGTAGGAGAAGGGATCATGGGTAATGGAGGGGAAGGGTGATAAGGGGAAAGGTAAGGAAGGAACCTGTGTCTCTTGGACTTACTGCCCACGGCTTCCGCAGGGCTACGACCTTGAATCTTCTGTAGCGCAGAAATGACGGGCCCAAGAGAGAAACCGTCCAAAGACTTCCTAGAACAGTCCTTTAGGTAGTGAGCCGTAAAGGTGGACTGCCTGGACCAAGTGCCCGCCTTCAGGATCTGGCCCACCGCCATGTTCCTCTCGAAAGCCAACGAAGTACTCAGGCCCCTAATATCATGGCGTCTAGGCTTTCCTGGAAGGGAGATTCCTGAGCTGTCGTAAGTTCTCATAATTACCTGCCGTAACCAGAATAAGACCGTATTCTTGGAGACTGCCTTCTTCATTAACCCAGAAGAGACGAACAGACTCTTGATCCCAGGTCAAAGCTTGGACGTTCTCTCCTGGTACTTTCGCACCGCACTGACTGGACACAGTAACAAGTCCCTCGGGTTGTCCGAACGCGGGATCGCTGGCGCTGAAAACCCCTCGAATCTAGGGTCCCAGTAAGCTGGGTTCTGAGTCTTGGCTACAAAATTAGGTAAGAACCTGAAACTTGCTTCTCGCCAACCTTTTGAGTGCGAGACCTCGTATGACAACCCATGGAGCTCGCTTACTCTCTTCACTGACGCTAGGGCTAAAAGGAAGACAGTCTTGAGGGTAAGCTCCTTGTCTAGAATATCTTTGAGGGGTTTGAAGGGCGGCTCCGATAGGACCTTCAGAACTCTAGCTACATCCAACTGGGGCACCTTAGAGGCCTGGGGGGAACACGACTGTTCGAAGCTCCTGATGAGCATCGAGATTTGTCTGGAAGCTCCTAGATCAATGCCTTTCAGGAGAAAGACTTGGCCCAAGGCCGCTCGGACTCCTTTGATGGCCGGAATAGACATGCCCACGTCGTCTCTGAGATAGACTAGGAAGTCGGCTATCTCATGAATGGAGGCCTCCAACGGCCTGATGTTCTGTGAGGCGCACCATTTAATAAAGGTGGTCCACTTCGATTGGTATACCACGACCGAGGACCGTCTTAGGTACCCCGACATCCTTGCTGCGGTCTTCGACGAGTATCCTTCCCTCTTCAGGAGCCGCTTGATAACCTCCACGCATGTAGGCGGGGGGACCGAGGGTTTTCGTGAAACCTTTGGAAGTTGAACCATTCTCTCTCCGGCCACCAGGGCGCTACCAAAGTCATCCACAGGTTTTTTGCCCGCCTCACTCTGTTTAGGACTTGTCTGAGCATCCCGAAGGGCGGGAAGGCATACACGTCGAGGTTGTCCCAAGGATGTTGAAAGGCGTCCTCGAACGCCGCTGTTGGATCTGGCACAGGAGAACAAAACACTGGGAGCTGTGCGTTGAGTCTCGTGGCGAAGAGGTCCATCACCGGCGAAGCCTACTTCAGGATAACTGTCCGGGCCACTTCCGGGTGTAAGGACCACTCCGACCCTACTACTTGACCCATCCTGCTGAGGCCGTCGGCTAGCACGTTCCTCTTTCCTGGAATGAATCTGGCTGTGACCTCGACCTGCTCTTTCGAGGCCCATTCCAGGAACTGCATCTTGAGACTGCATAGCTCCTTTGACTTCAGTCCTCCTTGCTTTTTCACGTAGGCCACCACCGTGCCGTTGTCGCACATCAGAGCCACGGTGTTTCCTCGGAGTAGATGGCCGAATTCTTGGCATGCCCTTTGCACGGCCATCAGCTCTAGCACGTTTATGTGACGGCTCTTCTCCTCGAGGGACCACTTCCCTTTCGCTGGCTCATCAAGAAGGTGGGCTCCCCATCCCTCCTTTGACGCATCCGTGAACAACAGCATCTGCAGAGGATAGATTGCGAAGCGCATTCCTTTGAGGGTGGTTCGTCCTGTCGTGCCACCACTTCAGGACTTCCTTTGTCTCCGGGAACACCGGAACTGTTTTGTGCGGGGACTCCCCCGTAGTCCATGGTTTTCTGACCCTCTCCATCACCTCCTCTACCACCTTCAGGGGGAACATGGATTCGCCCCAAACTGGCGAGTTCCTCAGCGACCTCGCCTCCCGTTCGGGTAACCTCCGTACCAACTTGTTCAGAACTGTGTCCCGTGTCTGCAGAACCCAATTGGCTGCTTGAGAGAGGGATTGATAGGAGAGAAACTTTAAGGCTTTTCCCCCCGAACTGATCAATTCTCGTAATAAGGACTAGTTTTCTGGGATGGAGAGGTCATGAGAGGACTGGAACCCCACCAGGGTGCAGGCCCACCAGTCCAACCAAGAAGAAACGTTGACCAGGTCTAGGGCCATATCCTCCATCATGGAAGTTTCTGCTGGTGAGAAGCACACCGGAGCGGAGGATGCCCTGTCTTCTGCCTCTCCCTGATTCAATATGGCGATAGCTGGCTCGATCGTACGGGGACCTCCTCGACGACCCTCCGGGACGTAAAAGCGCTTCTGCGTTTTAAGTCCCGGTAGAAGTCTGGAGGCACCCTGGCTCCTGGGGCTATGAACTTGTCTATGTGGTCCATACCCAGCTTCACGTCCCGCGCCAGAGTTAGGGCTAGGGAGGGCCTCTGCTGAACCGGGTTTCCACCAATCTGCTCAGCCCGGAGAGCCAAGACTTTCCGGTAGGAGGAGACGTCGTCTGAAGAGCACTCTCCTCATTCTGACCTGCTCATCCTCATGGGGAGCCTCGTTCGTAACGGAAGGAGCCGCGTGGGAAGGTAGAACCTTCTTCTCATGCCGAGCCATTGGCGCGGCTGGAACTGCTGGGACGGGAGTAGCCGTCATGGGTCTACTCCCTCCCGCGGAGCTCCATGGAGCCGTGGGCTTCTCCAGACCAGCTGGCTGGCTCTGTTGCTCGGGGAAAGCCGTCGAAGTACTGGAGGCTTTGACTATGCTGTCGGGCCGAAGGAGCGGCTCTTTCCACTGGGCGGATGGAGCCGGTGCCTTCGCGGACTTAAGTTTGCTGAAAGTGACCTGGTGGGTCGACTTTTGACGATGGTCAAGTCTGCTGGAGGATCCGTGTCGCGAGGGTGAAGAAGCGGCTCTAGGGAGCCAACCGGAGGCACCTGGAGCGGTGTTAGCTTTGAGGAGTTCATTCCAGGGGATCGTGACCCGCACCCACTTATCCTTAGACGAATGGCTCCTCTTGTACTTCTTCCTGGAGGTCCTAGCCCATTTCCTGGAGTGGCGTGAGCGTTACCTCTTCCTGCGGGACCTCTCCTGTTTCCTCTTCGAGTCCCTCGGGCCTTCATCTTCCGAGGAGAACGAATCCGACGAAGAGGAGGAGAACGATGACGGGGAGGAATACGAACCCGCTGAGTCGACTGATACATCCAATGTTGCTGGGGGATCTTCGTGCTGTTCCACTGGCAAAGAGGGCTGCAGAAAGACGGGCGGGAGCGTTGAGGACGACGCCAGGGGAGACCGAGGCATCTTCTTGGGAGCAAACCAGGTGTCGAACTCCTCTTCTAGTCTTATGGGCGACCTGAAGGTCGTCCTGGGTGCCGTTCAGGCAACGGAATCTGAATTCCACGATCCTGCTTCTTTTTCGGCGTCTTCCCTGGTCGCTGAAGCACCTGAAATACATACCCACGATGCGGGGAAGGGGCCGTAGCAGGCTTCCCCCACATCAGATTTTTGGCAGAGATGGGCCCTGTAGGCACCAGGATCTCGTCTCCCGAGCACACTCCCACCCCTCCCTCAGGCTTCCCACATGCCTGAACCAACACAACATCCCCCCCAACAGGAATATCAGACTCTTGGGGAAGGGCAATGGGCCGCTTCCCCGCAACGGACTTACCTCGTCCCCTACTCTGGGTAGGGGAAGGCGGTAAGGAACCCCTCTCTGACGAGGCATCGGGCGAAGCTAAAGGCGAGGAGATGCTAGCCTTCTTAGGCAATCTCTTGGCTGCCTTCTTTTTCTTAGTTCCTCTTAGGCAATCTCTTGGCTGCCTTCTTTTTCTTCGTTCCGTAGAGAACCCACTGGATTTCGTTCCAAGAATCGCACTCCAGACACGTGGCTGTAGGGGAACAAACACTGCCCCTACACGACGAACACAAGGTGTGAGGGTCGACCTCCGGCTTGGAGAGAAAAGCACCACAAGATTTACCGGCCATAGGCCCGGGACAACGACGGGGATGCTCCATCATGAACACTAAAGCACCAATCGACACAGGGACCCAGAGGAAAGAGGTGGATAAGGTTAGGATTGTACACATGGGGACCGTGTGTAGACACAAAGGGTCGCACTGGGTGAAGAGAGCGCGGCGAGATGTGAATCACGACGCGACCAGAAACTTACTGATGACCGAGACCTGGCCAAGCACGCTCACTGACCCGGGGTCGCCTCATGGCGCACATTCATCCGCTACAGAGGTACCCACTATAGAAAGCGGAGATAGGGGAAACTACACAAAATTCTGGTCGGTTGGGAGGAGATCCCAGAGACTCCTAAGAAAGTAGTTCGAGGTAAGTACTCCGTGTTGGAACAAATACAAATTACTTATACATTGTATTCATTTGATATTGGTTTAATGCAGGACACCAAAAATATTTTGTTTGATCTGTTGTAACATATTACTCTTTAATTATTCATCATTCAATAAAGTTTGTCCTTTTTTATACTGGATTTTGATTAAGGTGTATCATTTAATTTGTAACTGCTGACTTTAGGAATTTTAACAAGAATTTTCATACAATTTTAAAGAAATAGGGTGTCACAGTCACTCATGAGTACAGTAATACATCTTTTCATGTCTGTCTTCTTCAGTAGAAAAATAAAATCTATTACATAGTTTTATGCAGCATTACTTGTCTCAAAGTTATTAACAATTAATTACTGTAATTACTAATTCACATTGAAACTTAATATAAGTAATCATTTATGAAATGACAGCAGGGTACGAGTACTTTTTTTACGTTTAGCAGGGGAAATGTACAAGTCACTCAGTGTGGTGAAAATCAGACCCGAGTCACAAAATGGCCCAATGTTGGGTATTACTGTATAGTATAACTGGTAAAATTTTTTAGGGCAATTAAAAACTGATAAAATTTTGGTTACTGTTTACTGTGCATCAAGCTGTATTCACAAGACAGGTTGACATTAATTTTCACTGTGAGATAATATAACAATACATACATAAATAAATTACAACCCTACAAGATACTATACCTGTACAACTGTATCTTTCAGTATACCAGCTAAATAAAAATTGGCTTAGTATACAAAATCTGGAAAACCTAAAAAATCTTATTTGCAAAGACTTTTTTCCTTTTTTTTTTTTTTGTCTGTTAGCAAACTATTTAAAGAACTTGTGCCATAGTGTTTCATCAGCTAAATAAAATTTACAGATTAGCCGCATCAACTTGTAATTTACGAACACAAATAGAAGTAATCCTCTAATTATAAAATAACCACACAATTCCAATATGGAACTCTAAACTTTTTCTTTCCACAAATACATAATTACATTCTATACATAATCAACTTACTGAAACAATAGAGCTTTGGTACTATATATATTTTTATATAAATATTTCTCTTGTGATGGTACATGAGTAGTTTTAAGTTGAAGAAAGTTGTATAAAAAATATATTACAAATTAACAACAAGGAGTTTCTCATTACAGTCTTTCTTCAATAAGAATACACTCATATCAGAGGAGACTAGAATCAGTTAGAATTGGAGAGGGAAATATCTAAAATCTACAAACACAGCTCTTTTGCAGCTAGCTTTATCACGGCCTCGTAACACTAGCTGTTACAGTATCTCTTTTTCTTAATTAAACCTTTTACAAAACAATGGCCCAGTTTAAATGATAAATTTACTTCGTAAAACTTAACATTTTACTACGTTAAGAAGCCCTGATGATTGCCCAGTTTCAGCCTCATGTTCAAGATCAATTAAACACCAGGAAGAGTTTCAATTCCTAACATTAACTACAATATGGTGTTGAATAAAGGCCCTCAAGATAATGGGGCTCTTTTAGAACAGAATCAATGCTCTTCCCAGCGAAGGTACAAACTAAAAGTGCAAAGTTCTCAAAGTTAATTTGGCTCTTTTAGAACAGAACTGATGCTTGTCTTAGATCAGAATCGATGCTCTTCCCAGGGAAGATATGAACTAAAAGTGTACATCATCCTACACCCAGGGAAGGTATGAACTAAAAGTGTACATTGTCCTCAGCCCAGGGAGGGTATGAACTAAAAGTGTACATCGTCCTCAACCCAGGGAAGGTATGAACTAAGTGTACAATTCATCGAGGTTAATTTGGCTCTTAACACAGAATCAATGCTCTTCCCAGGGAAGTTATAAACTAAAAGTGATATTAATTTTCTAGCAATAATAATTAAGTACTTTCTAGAGAGCTTTATCATATCCACAATGAAGCTGTAAGTTTCAAGGCAAATCTTCCTTTAAGCAATAGAATTTTTATGGGATTGTTAACAGAGTATTACTTTTAATATTACAATATTACTGAAGTGCAACATATCGGCACTGGCCCACTTCAAGATAATTCACAAGTAATTTTACAACATGGGTGGTTATGTAGCCAATAATGTAACCCTGAAAATACCAGTTAACAAAAACTGACTTGCAACACTGGAACACTGTTTAAATACATTTCAAACCAAGTTCACACACTCAATAATATAATGACCTCTGTAGTATCACATGCTTGAAGGTAAGACAAATGTTAGCCCCCTACACCTTGAACGTTCTAAAGTGGGAAAATACTTTTAGATTTGAGATCACTGTTGCTTTGTTAAGAAAAACTAAATATCTGATACTGTTTTCAAGTTATGATGACAACCAAAGCAGGTTGCTAATTTAATTTTTATTCTATCAAATTTGTTTAAATGTAAAATATTTGAAATTAATTTTTTAAACAGCCTCTGTACCAATTCCCAATGTTTTTTGTGGCATTTACAGTATCATTCAGCAAACAATTCTTGTAAAATGGTGTTAAATTTAATTATTAAAAGAAAGATATCCCTTGTCGGTCCATTCATTGTTCAAAATTGTAATCAATGTGACAACAAATGGCTATAACTTTATGAGTCTACTGCACCTGATGAGTAATGAAAGAATCTGTATAACTGAATATGAACTTACGATATTAGAAAAGTTATGATGGTAAATAAAAATGACTAAATTTTCACACCTTCGTTACATAAACACATACTGTAAGAGACTACGGTGTCTTACAAGATTGCAAGATGAACTTGTGATGTCAATGTCACTGCCTGTCACAAAAATAATATAACTAACTTGCAATATATAAGCAACACTTTTGAAACTAACGTTACGCTTTCATTGCATGTTGATTATTCACAGTATTACCGCCATAACTGGAAGCTTGAAGACGGAATTAAAATAAAATTATATCTGGAGCACATACATCACACACATTACTCATACGCTCAGTACAACTACACAAGTGTACACGCATACATACAGGACATAACGCAGGGTAACTAAGCAGCACCATATTCTCGTTAATTGTGTAGCCCAACATTCATGACCTAAATTCAAAATACTAAATCATAAAGAACAATTCTGCACCCTATGATGATGATATCAAAAAGTAATGTTCTCAGTCATACTGTAAAGCTATTTGTGGACATGCTAGAAAAGTACTTCACTAAATATCTGCAAATTTCAATTTATGTGATATCAGTTTAACCAAAATTCTCTTCCATTAAATTCAAGGTAATGGATTACAAAATTTAATTACTTCAATCATATCTTTTAAGTAAAACTTTTGTTCTTATTTTACCCTTCTTGATGAAATTTCATCATTCAGCTAATTACTTTAAAAAAATGTGTTTAGGCTGAATGCAATGAAGCCTTTCATATACGTATAAGCACAGTGAAACTCTTATACCATTTTTAGTATTTGTAATATACCAATTACTTTAACATGACCATCACTATACAGGTAAGCATCATTTAAGCATTGCGTAAATAGGAATGCTTGCAAAAAGTAAATGTAATATAAAAAAAAACAGTACTGTATTTTGTATGAGATAAACTATTAAATATGTTCAAGATAATATACATAACTCAAAAAACTAATGTTGAGTACAAAGCATTGTAAACTCATTAAACCATATAAATAGCATGCAAGAATGCATTGTCAGTAATATTGTTTAGTAAAAGAACACATCACAATTAAATAAAATAATGAAGTACATTTGTGTAATGGATCAGAAACGCATTTCAGTCATTCGGCGCCTTTCCTTCTAGAGTGATGATTTATTTTAATAATAAAATATTTACCTGTAAAGGAACATAATTCATGTGGCTGAGCATCTCTCTGTGCTAAAGCATGCACATTAAAGAGTACAGTATAAGTACTCATTGTACACAGGGACTAGATAAGAGATCAACTCAAAACAGAATCATTTCTCACAAAGCCTATACCTCATCAGCTTTGGGTGAAGCATAATTTGAAATAATTAAAAATAAATAATCTATATATGAAACTACATTATATTCCCTAACTTACAGCTCCATAATGAAACTGCGTTGTGCTATGATTAGGAAGAAAGTGTAACTACCTGGTAGCTTGTTCTTAACAGCCAGAAACCAAAATCCTGCGCAATTTTTTATAATTTAATTTACATATCAAATGCATTAGGAAACGTTTAATTCGATGTTCACAAATGAACCATTTGATATTTCTAAGGAGTCAAATAAAACTTTAAATATGTCAAGCTTCACATGAAAGAAAATATGAAAGTTATAATTGCAAAGAAGCAATATTTCATGGGAACTAAAGTAATTTCTCACATCTGTCGACCACTGACCTTACTTGAATCTTGGGTTTCACCAATTTAGTGGTAAAATGAAAATGGGGAATTTTTTGTCATAGGATTCTCTAGAGGCATACATTTTATCTCCCAAAGGCATTGCTTACAGTCTACGAGGGATTAGCAGACGAGGGACGAGCTACAGACCAGACAATAAGGTGAGACCTATCGCCTCGGCTCAAAGATTCTGTAGATGTCTCTGTTGCTCCCTCTTCCTCACCCTCACCTGCAATGGAGATAATCATTAACTATCGAGCAATGCATTAACAAAATAAAGGTTTATTATATGGTAAAAAAAAATTGCCAAACATGAAAATATTCTAAATTTCTTCCTTGTAATTGTTGTAAGGATATTTTTTTCCATGCAAGTAATTATAACGATGTTTGCAATGTCTCCACATCTGCAGCTGACATGAGCCCACACAAAAAACCTGAAAATTACTAATTTTTCTGAAATAAAGTGTCAATCTTGTGTACATTTTTTTTTTAGATAACAGTTCCATTGGGTCATGATCAGGCTTATCAAAAAAATTATGCTGGGCTATCACATATACAATATCTATTTAAATTTATCTAAAAACTCCATAACAATAAAATTACCAGAGGTTTCTAAAAAGCTTGTTCATAATACCAAAATATTCAATCCTAGCCCCTTCCACAGCTGTTTTCAGTTCATTCCACTGTCTTGGGTTAGAGATAAGCTGGATTTGTCACTAGTGAGGATTGTTAGCAGACAGGATATCAAGGAAAACAATGGGCCGGGAGAAAAAGCCAGTTGTGGAAAGGGCAATAACCAACTACACTACCATATATACAAATGGTGGTTGGAAACAAATCTTAAAGTGCCTGAAAGTGCTAAAATATTAAGTCTTATTAAGAACCAGCCCCTAAGGAATAGTTTCTGTGGTGAACCATTACTATTCACACTATAATAAGCTTGTATATTTTACTAGCAGTGTCTCTATCTTAAAATGGAAATGGATGCTTAGTGCAATATGTGGGATCCCATAGGTATCAAGATTAATTTCCACACTAATTTACTGTACTGTATTCAATGTAGACAGCAAGGACCCTTGTTACTGTATTCAATGAAGATGGCAAGACAAGAAGAAATCTGTACATAAAAAACCCACACCATTTTATTTGCAAAATTTCCTTCCCATAGGTGTAGTAAATATTCCATCTAGTCCACTATGATCTTTGCCAATTTTATGAAAAAAATCAGTTTAAAATTTTTTTTCCAAATTACTTGAAATATATCTCTTACAAAGGATGGTTTCTATAAATTTATGGAAACCAGCTATTGGAGAGAAAAGATTAATAATCAAAGTAGCTATACATAATCCTTAAAAAATGATTAGGAGTTACGAGCATCAAATAACGACAAAAGTGGGAATACAATTTACTTACTCCTGTAACTACTAAATAATGTGATATTACATCTATGTAAGTACACTGTACATGGAGTTTGCATACCAAGTACTCAGCCATATCAGAATTTATATGGAATTGGAGCTACATTGCTAAGGCGTCGAGACTCGGTAGCCTTTCATTATCACTGAGCAATATTGGAAAATCCATACATTTGTACATTATTGCACGATGAAATTTTGACGAAAAAGCCTTTAATTGTATTACAAAGTATTATTTAAATAAAGATCACATCAAGATGGAAGTAGGAACAGAGATGAATTACAATCCCACCCTTGAAGACATTTTTTAATAATAATATACAATGTTTGAATTTCTATTCAAGAACTTAACCTTTAGGGAGAATCTAGAAAGCAAATATTCAATCAGGTCATTAGCATAACTAAAGGAATTTAAATATACTTCATAATTCAAGGAGTAACATAAAAATGCCCATAGCGATAGATAAAACTTACCTTCATACATGACCATGTAAAAACACTCAGTTGTCCACTATACATGTAGTACAGTATTACTGTATTTACATAATGGTAAAGTTATACCTTGGTATTATGAACGAGCATGAATCTCATCTGAAGTTTGTATACAGGACTCTAAACATAAGAAAATCTTTCTTTTAATTAAGGGGAAAATTCAGATAAGGCGGCTACTGAATTATGGTGGGGATGGTGATGACGGTACTGCACAGTAATTACCTAGCTCCCTAGTTTGGTAGTAGTGTGCTTCATAAGCCTTTTACTAAATTTTATGTGTATGCAATCTGAGAAGGTCAATGCACCTTTAGATGGAAGCAGAGATACTAGCCTTAACCGCTGTAATCCAAACCAAAGGCTAACTAAAAAAGTTTTGCCTAGTGCTTCTAATGCACCAATCAGTAAAAGTTCTAATGGTATAGAACATATTACAGTTGACAGCATCATTGCGAGACTTGCTATGAATTTACTTGAGGTCCTTCAATTGTGATACCCTCACCAATCCGTAACTCGGCCAGGTCTTTATAACCGCGGAAATCCGACATAGATGACTGGGTCGTTAACTTGGATTGAGGAGGTTGGGAGGGCTAGTTAATATGAAAAAAAGTCCCTCTTGATACTGATTCAGTCCTTGTATGTGGATGATGCTCCTAGACCATGCCATCTTTTAAGAAGTTTATTTCTATGGTTCAATTGAAGATGACGGATTTCCAATTACAGTATATCTCAATCATCATAGGATCAGGACCTGTGATCTGGATACGATTTGTTCTGTAAATTCAGAACTAGCTTCAACTGGTAAAATGGTAGAACAACCCTCTCCGTTTGGCTTTACTGCCCCAGACCTTTCAAGGGGATTTCCATAAAGATCTGTGAAAACCAAATTTTAGATTTTAAATTTTGAACACCTGTCTTCACCTTCCTGACAGTTTGGGGACTAGGAGTAATCTGTTGTAAAACTCCAGAGATGGGTTAAAAAACATCTAAGTATTATTCTCTAGGAATTTGTTCATCTATCTTAAAAATCTGGGCCTTTCCTGAATTAGATAGATAACTTGGGAAAGTAATTTGTTATTTGGACAATGGTGGACCGGAGGCTAGAGGTATTCGATAACCCTCTTTGACCACGGAGGCTTTCCTAAACCTGATAAGAGTGGATGCCTTCGTACTACTGAGATATGCTGGATAAGTCTGTCATAGCATTTTGGATAAAATCTAAATCCTGATGGGATTTTATCCAAAATACTTGAAGCAGAATTCTTATGGTCAAAACTAACTCCTTGGATAGGAAAATTCTAGTTATGTACAGCAGTTGGTACTGGTTTATAAGGGGTTGGGGGGGGGGGGGTGTATTCCTACGAAGTGACCTCAACGCTTGATATTACAGTAAATCTTGTCATCGACCTGTGCAGACACCTTGTTAATTCTCTTAGTATTTAATAAAGGACCGACCCAAAATAGGGGAAGAAATCATTGAATGTTTCTGCACATTAGACTGACCCTACTACCATGGAGGAGCACACTTATTCCTAACATTAATTCACAAAGGATACAGGTCTGCTACAGCCTCAAAAGCCCCATCTGAAATAGTTTTAACTAAACAAGTCAGTTAAAATACGATTTGGATCTTGTTGGTCTGTAAATATGTAAAACTTATGAGATAGTCCGAGGTACTCAAACGTATCCCAATATACAGGATACAATCATTAGTAAAACTTTGAAAGTAAATTCCAGTAATCCGTTGGCTATCGCAGGTGTTACATTCCAAGCCTCCAGCCGCTATAGCTGGAAAACTGCGACATAGAAAAAGAAATCTACGGTATTTGCTTTTTCATTATTTTCATTATCATCTTTATAAATTTAAGCTTTTAAAGCCCAAAAATGCTATTAAAAATATATATATGAAAAATGAAAAATATAAAACTTATGTATTCAGAAACCCACAAGATACTAAAAATAAGAGTCCAAGATACAGATTTACGTAAAATATATTTATAAATATCTGATGCACCGAGGAAGCGATAGGTGAACCACGATATGGCAAGGGATTACTGTACATTACTGTATGTAAAATTAAAAAGAAAATAATTTTCCCTAAAATAATATATGCTAAAACCAAAAGAGATGGCTCGTCTGCAAATTATTCCTGGGAAAAAAGAAACATACAGTATATTAAAGTGTATGTAAGATAACAAAAAGAAGTCTTTAATATAAGTACAGTAATAGTATCTCATCAATCATAAGAAAAATATTTCATTCATAAACTATTAATAGTTGTACAAATCAATTTGGGTAATAGTACAAAACTTCATAAATCTTATTTATAATGAAAATAGCGTAAGAATTTACGTAATACGCTCTGTTCTCATAAACCAGCTCCAATAATAGACTGCAACCAATAAAAGTAGTTTACTGAGGAAAATACTAATCCATGCTGCTGGCACAAGTGATGGGCATCTGGGGAGGGACCAATATTAAAACTTATTTCAAAATAAATTAACTAATGCCAATGCTCTTATAAACTAGCATTCCAAAATCCGCCACCAAATCCTCAAACTGTATGGTCTACAAGGAAAGGTGAAAAGGCATCAGAGTAGTACTGGTCTCATAAACAGGGTAGTTGCAATCCAATTTAAAAGAACTTCACCTACATGTTTCCACATCCTCAGATGATCTACCAAATATGGTCTGAAACAAGCTGCAATCAGGTTAAGATCTACATGTGATATAAGCCCAGTAACAAATTCGGTTAGTATACAACATACACGGCAATTTCGTGTGTCATGCAAATCCACAGAAATGATAAGCTTATAGGCATTTCTTAGAGAAAGTATTTACCAAAATTCTACCAAGATATGACCCTCAAGGAAAACCCTAAAAGAAAAGATCAAATATTGAAATGATAAAGCAGTAAATGTATGAAATATAACAAACAAGCAGACTAGAATGACAGAGGACTCAAAACAGAAATTCATAGAGATCTTATGATAATAAAACTCACACACACATTGCCTCTATAAGCCAAATTGATGATCAAACATCAATGAAATTAAATTAATAAAAATACTGTAATTGAAAATGTGAACATGTATGATAAGGAGCTCTCCCTTATAATGAACGTTGTTTATTTACATGGATAAATAATGTGAATTTACTTAAAAGTACATCATGTAGCTGAATACCGTATCTACACCAATCACTTACCTATTTAAGTGTTACAAGCTTACAACTGAATTAGCCAGCAGCTGAAATAACTAATATAGGAAAATTTCTTTTGTTTTAAAATCTAATCTAGCTAAAAACATTTAAAATTAATGACTATGTCTCCTAGAATTACTTAAGAGGTACTGTACATGATTTCTATAGTGCAATTATTCATTTTTTCTATCTCAATACCTACATGTCATAAAGCTAGTTAGGACCTTTACCACTAAATGCTGTGTACATAACATACTATATGCATATTACAGTATATATAAACCTGCATGTATTAAAAGTGTGCAGCCCAAATACCAATGTGCACTCTCACAATTGCAGATGAAGAATAAGCAGGCTATTCTCCCAGCAGTCAGAAAGATTTTGACACCTAAATTTGTCTTTTTGACAGTCAAGCTCCTTTTTATACATCTTCTGTTAATAAAAATAAACTTACAATCCTCTGCGTCATTTCTACTACAAACTCACAAAACTTAAAAGAATAGAGCACATTTAACTATAAACGGCAGATCTATTATTGAATAACAATTATGTAAAAGTACACATACTGCCATATCTAATGATCATAGTTTCAAAATAAAAAGTAACTTATCCACTGTTGCATATACATTCAACAGTGGAAAAATTGAACAAAGGAACTATGATCTCCCCTATTGGACTAAAGGATAACTGCTGCCACAGAAAGCAAGGGTATTTGCCTTTTCACGACCGAGTCACAGCAAGAAGTCTTTTGTTATGCAAGGGACATACATATTAACCATAATGACACGGCTTGGCCTTCTATTTCCAAGAACAGTCCTGAGAATACTGTACATTTTTTTTTATGTCAGAGTTAACATGAAGTTATTCCAAAGAAGTTTTAAAATGAAAATGTGAGAATTTAGAGGCATGACATAAACACAACACACAAAGCCTTAACATGGTGAAGAATAAAATGGTCCAAAAGATATAGAATATTCAGAAGCCTTATCCTCATAATGATCTACTTATGAAGGAAGAAAAAGAAATTCATCTCCATCAGTCAATACATTACAGGATTTATGCTATTTATTTAGTCTTGTAGGCAAATATAGTATGAAGTGTCTAAAAGAGGGATAACCCTACTGCTAAGAGGTTTGGCAAAGTTGAAAGAGTGGCCAAGAGTAACAAGTACGACCACTTAAGGGTCAATTCTATCCCACCAATCTATAAGGGTCAACATGCAGTGCCTTAGTGACTTGTCGTGTATTAAGCTGCATGCAAGAGACCCAAGATTTGACCCTTTTCAGTTTTAAAAAGTTCTCTAAATTGTTCAATTACTGCAAAAGAAATGATCAAAGCCAAACTATGATGAATTAACAATAAAAAATATCAGTTGCCTAATAAAACATTGTATAATGAATGATGATAAATCTATCTGCATCATTTATGTATTGTGATGTAAAAACATCCATGACAATGATGGTGCTTCAGTACAAGAAGAATGATCCTGTAACAGTACTGAATTACAAAAACCAATAATGAAACCCAAACATGATAGTAACAACGAGAATATAGTTAGAATGAAGTTACTAATGTTGCTAGTGCAGGATAGTAATGAGCCTAATTTCTTTACATGAATAATTTATAATTCCACACATTTAAACATGTTTAACTAAAGGAATATTTCTATCCACTGTACAACATACTTGGATTTCTCTTAATTAATCAAAGGCATTTTGAAGAACTTAATGAGAAGGCAGCCATTTCTCCAAATTGCTTTCCATAAAGCTAAAAAAAATTCAATGGGTTAGGTGATCAAAATGCTTGAAATAGAAACGCTACCTCAGAAAATGGGAAAGCAAGTATTGATGTCTTTAATATTAAAAAAAAATAATAAAAAATAAAACGACAGTGCCTCGACCACAAATCGTCTATGTCTTACCATGCAGTCACAAAAAAAAAAAAAAAAAAATTATTATTGTAAAAAGATCCAGGTAAGCTTTTCTCAAGGGGTTTTTGTTATCTGGACATGCAAGTGTTTTCTGTTTGTCAATGACATAATGATGAAAGTAGAAATTCAAACGTATCAGCTCAAAACACTTTGAAGTTATGTTCATTTCAAAATCAAATTAGACACATTGACTTCAAAGCTTAAAGTATTATTTAAAAGGATGAAGATAAAAGGTTTATTTTCAAATTATACAATATGTAACTACAGTATGTAGGAAAAGTACCCATCATTGTTAGAAACAGAAGGATTTAACTACTAATTAAAATTCTTCACCATACAATCACAAGTCATCTAAAATTTCACTAAATTTAATATTCCCTATCTTTCTGTAGTGTACCTGTGCAGCTTTTCAATTTATCATTCTACATGGATTAGTAATTACAGTATATCATTATTAGTTTACAGGCTTACTTTCCTTTCTGTACCCTCCAATCAAATTCAATTCCCCCCCCAAGACCCATGGCTCCATTTAATTCCAAAACAACTTTTCCGTAGAACTACAGTACTGTCATTTAAGTTGAATAGGTCTTCTTTAATAACAAAATGATATTTTAATTATAAAATAAATTTTTGAATATACTTACCCGGTGAATATATAATAGCTGCAACTCTGTTGCTCGACAGACAAAAAACAGTAAAAACTCGCCAGCGATCGCTATACAGGTTGCGGGTGTGCCCACCAGCGCCAACTGTCGGCAGGATACCACTCTCGATGTAAACAAAGACTCAATTTCTTCTCATCCCACTGCGTCTCTATTGGGGAGGAAGGGAGGGTCGTTTAATTTATATATTCACCGGGTAAGTATATTCAAAAATTTATTTTATAATTAAAATATCATTTTTAAATATTTAACTTAACCGGTGAATATATAATAGCTGATTCACACCCAAGGAGGTGGGTAGAGACCAGTTAAATATGTTTACATCGTATACGCTAAGAGTTTTTATTTCATTTTGACAGTTATCAATATAACAAAAACAAAATAAATAGGTACCTGGTAAGGAAGTCGACTTAGACGATTACTCTGCCTTGTAAGTACGTCTTCCTTACGGAGCCTCGCGATCCTCTTAGGATGCTGACAGACCCCTAGGAGCTGAAGTATCAAGGGCTGCAACCCATACAACAGGACCTCATCAAACCCCTAATCTGGGCGCTCTCAAGAAATGACTTTGACCACCCGCCAAATCAACCAGGATGCGAAAGGCTTCTTAGCCTTCCGGACAACCCATAAAAACAATATTAAAACATTTCAAGAGACAGATTAAAAGGATATGGAATTAGGGAATTGTAGTGGTTGAGCCCTCACCCACTACTGCACTCGCTGCTACGAATGGTCCCAGTGTGTAGCAGTTCTCGTAAAGAGACTGGACATCTTTCAAGTAAAATGACGCGAACACTGACTTGCTTCTCCAATAGGTTGCGTCCATTATACTTTGCAGAGATCTATTTTGCTTAAAGGCCACGGAAGTTGCTACAGCTCTAACCTCGTGCGTCTTAACCTTAAGCAAAGATCGGTCTTCCTCACTCAGATGTGAATGAGCTTCTCGTATTAACAATCTGATAAAGTATGACAAAGCATTC
Source organism: Palaemon carinicauda (assembly GCF_036898095.1). NCBI lineage: Eukaryota > Metazoa > Arthropoda > Malacostraca > Decapoda > Palaemonidae > Palaemon > Palaemon carinicauda. The sequence continues at coordinate 90,157,180 of NC_090750.1, forward strand.
TTTGACATAGGCAAGGATGGTTTCTTAACCGAACACCATAAAGCTTCAGATTGGCCTCGTAAAGGTTTAGTACGAGCTAAGTAGAACTTAAGAGCTCTAACAGGGCATAAGACTCTTTCTAGTTCATTGCCTACGATCTCCGATAAGCTGGGAATATCGAAAGATTTAGGCCAAGGACGGGAAGGTAGCTCATTTTTGGCTAGAAAACCAAGTTGCAGCGAACAAGTAGCTTCTTCCGACGAAAATCCGATGTTCTTGCTGAAGGCATGAATCTCACTGACTCTTTTAGCCGAGGCTAAGCATACCAGGAAAAGAGTCTTAAGAGTGAGATCTTTCAGGGAGGCTGACTGTAAAGGCTCAAACCTGTCTGACATGAGGAATCTTAGGACCACGTCTAAATTCCACCCAGGAGTAGCCAAACGACGCTCCTTAGTGGTCTCGAAAGACTTAAGGAGGTCTTGCAGATCTTTATTGTTGGAAAGATCTAAGCCTCTATGCCGGAAGACCGATGCCAACATGCTTCTGTAGCCCTTGATAGTGGGAGCTGAAAGGGATCGTCCTTTTCTCAGGTATAAGAGAAAATCAGCTATTTGGGCTACAGAGGTACTGGTCGAGGATACAGAAACTGACTTGCACCAGTCTCGGAAGACTTCCCACTTCGATTGGTAGACTCTAATGGTAGACGCTCTCCTTGCTCTAGCAATCGCACTGGCTGCCTCCTTCGAAAAGCCTCTAGCTCTCGAGAGTCTTTCGATACTCTGAAGGCAGTCAGCCGAAGAGCGTGGAGGCTTTGGTGTACCTTCTTTACGTGTGGCTGACGTAGAAGGTCTACTCTTAGAGGAAGACTTCTGGGAACGTCTACTAACCATCGAAGTACCTCGGTGAACCATTCTCTCGCGGGCCAGAGGGGAGCAACTAACGTCAACCTTGTCCCTTCGTGAGAGGCGAACTTCTGCAGTACCTTGTTGACAATCTTGAATGGTGGGAATGCGTAAAGATCCAGATGTGACCAATCTAGGAGGAAGGCATCTATATGTATTGCTGCTGGGTCCGGGACTGGAGAGCAATAGATTGGAAGCCTCTTGGTCAGCGAGGTTGCAAAGAGATCTATGGTGGGTTGACCCCAAGTGGCCCAAAGTCTCTTGCACACATCCTTGTGGAGGGTCCATTCGGTTGGAATTACTTGACCTTTCCGACTGAGACAATCTGCTAGGACGTTCAAGTCGCCCTGGATGAACCTCGTTACTAGGGAGATGCCTCGATCTTTTGACCAGATGAGCAGGTCCCTTGCGATCTCGTACGTCAGTGAGTGGGTACCTCCCTGTTTGGAGATGTACGCCAAGGCCGTGGTGTTGTCCGAGTTTACTTCCACCACTTTGCCTCGAAGGAGATACTCGAAGCTTCTCAAGGCCAGATGAACTGCCAAAAGCTCCTTGCAGTTGATATGCATGCTCCTCTGACTCGAGTTCCACAGACCTGAGCATTCCCGACCGTCCAGCGTCGCGCCCCAGCCCAAGTCCGATGCGTCCGAGAAGAGAACGTGGTTGGGTATCTGAACTGCCAGGGGAAGACCCTCTCTTAGTTTGATATTGTCCTTCCACCAAGTCAGACAAGACTTTATCTTTCCGGAAATCGGGATCGAGACCGCCTCTAGCGTCTTGTCCTTTTTCCAGTGAAAAGCCAGATGGAATTGAAGAGGACGGAGGTGTAGTCTTCCTAGTGATACAAATTGCTCCAGGGATGACAGCGTCCCTACCAGACTCATCCACAGCCTGACTGAGCAGCGTTCTTTCTTCAGCATCTTCTGGATGGAGAGCAGGGCTTGATCTATTCTGGGGGCCGACGGAAAAGCCCGAAAAGCTTGACTGTGAATCTCCATCCCTAAATACAGAATAGTTTGGGATGGGACCAGCTGCGACTTTTCCAAATTGACTAGGAGTCCCAATTCCTTGGTCAGATCTAGAGTCCACTTGAGATCCTTCAGACAGCGACGACTGGAAGAGGCTCTGAGAAGCCAGTCGTCCAAATAAAGGGAGGCTCGGATGTCCGATAAGTGGAGGAATTTCGCCACATTCCTCATCAGCCTCGTAAATACGAGAGGAGCTGTGCTTAGGCCAAAGCACAGGGCCCGAAACTGGTAAACCACATCTTCGAAGACGAATCTCAGAAAAGGTTGGGAGTCTGAGTGAATGGGGATGTGGAAGTAGGCGTCCCTTAGGTCTAGCGAGACCATCCAGTCTTCCTTCCTGACCGCTGCTAAGACTGACTTTGTGGTCTCCATGGAAAACTTCGTCTTTGTGACAAAGACATTCAGAGCACTGACGTCTAGCACCGGTCTCCAACCTCCTGTCTTCTTTGATACTAGGAAGAGACGGTTGTAAAACCCCGGTGACTGAAGGTCCGAGACTTTGACCACCGCTCCCTTCTCTAGCAAAAGAGACACTTCCAGTTTCAGGGCTTGTCTCTTTTCTTCCTCTCTGTACCTGAGAGAGAGATCGATGGGGGACGTCGCTAGAGGGGGTTTGCGTACAAAAGGGATTTTGTACCCCTCTCTGAGTAACCTCACAGATTGTTGATCTGCGCCTCTCCTCTCCCAGGCTTGCCAGAAGTTCTTGAGTCTGGCTCCTACTGCTGTCTGAAGTTGCGGGCAGTCAGACTCTGCCCTTAGAGGACTTGGATCCTTTCCTCTTCCCTCGCTTCCCTTCGGCACGAGCACCTCCTCTGCTGGAGGCTCTGCCACGAAAGGGCGGAATAAACCGAGACGCTGGAGTGTCTATCCTCGGTCTAGCAGACAATGTAGGCAAAGGGGGAGCTTTGCGAGCCGAGGACGCAACTAGATCGTGGGTGTCCTTCTGTACTAAAGACAAGGCAATTTCCTTAACCAAGACTTCAGGAAATAGGCACTTGGAAAGGGGCGCAAAGAGTAGCTCAGATCTTTGGCATGGCGTCACTCCAGCAGACAGGAAAGAACATAGAGACTCTCGCTTCTTCAGGACTCCGGACGTGAATGAGGCGGCAAGTTCGTTGGACCCATCACGGACGGCCTTGTCCATGCAGGACATAATGAGCAAGGAAACATCCTTATCTGCAGAAGAGATTTTCCTACTCAGGGCTCCTAAGCACCAGTCTAGGAAGTTAAAGACTTCGAAAGCCCTAAATATACCTTTAAGAAGGTGGTCCAGGTCCGATGGTGACCAACAAATCTTCGAGCGTCTCATGGCAAGGCGGCGGGGAGAGTCTACAAGACTTGAGAAGTCGCCCTGGGCAGAGGCAGGAACTCCCAAGCCGAGAACTTCTCCCGTGGCATACCAGACGCTCGATCTAGACGAGAGTTTAGATGGGGGAAAGGCAAATGCTGTCTTCCCTAAACTCTTCTTGGTCTCTAACCAATCTCCCAACAGCCGCAAAGCTCTCTTGGATGAGCGCGAGAGAACGAGTTTAGTAAAGGCAGGCACTGTAGCAGGAACGCCTAATACAAACTCAGACGGCGGCGAACGAGGAGCCACAGAAACAAAGTGGTCAGGGAACAACTCCTTAAACACAGCCATGACTTTTCTAAAGTCTAAGGATGGTTGAGTTGCCTTAGGCTCATCAAGTTCTGAAGGTTGATCCTCTTGTGGTTCAGCAACGTCCTCATCTGACAGTTCCTCATCCGATAACTGATGAGGAAACGGCAAAGGAGTGGGCAACGTTTGACTCGCCGAGTCCGGTCGCACTGGTGCATGCGTGACGGAGCCGGACGCAGCGTCATGGAACTGCTGCACAGTCTGGGAACTGTCAACAACCATGGGTGCGCGAGGACGCACAGCGTCCACCCGAGACTGTTTAGACCGTCTGGGTTGTGCAGTCAACACCATACCGGGTTGCGGAGGTTGACGCACCGCGTCAAAACAAGTCACCTCTCATGGTTGATGAACGTCCTGAACGTCAACAACCACCTCCGTGCGTCGCCTAACGTCAACGTGCGGCTGGCAACCCACACTGGGTCGCATCGGTGGAGGTACTACCCCAACTGGTTGACGCGAGAAAGCTACCTCAACGTCAACAGGACGCACAACAGACCGCTTGGATGGTTGTTGGCCAGAAGGTTCAGCAGCAACCTTCTCCGCATTGAAGTCCTCCATCAAGGACGCAAGCTTGGACTGCATGTCCTGCAGTAACACCCATTTAGGGTCTACGGAAGCAGGTGCGGCAACAGACGGGGTGAGCGACTGAGGCGGCACAGCTTTGCCTCTCTTAGGCGGTGAGCAGTCATCAGATGACGGCAACAAGTCCGAACTGTCCCAGTGGCTACAACCGGGACGTTGGACTTGTCCTGAAGGGACCGACTTACGTTTCAAAGGTCTGGAGACCTTGGTCCAAGGTTTCTTACGAGAAACACCTTCGGACGACGAGGTAAAAATGGGCTCTCTCGTCTTACGTTGGTAGGGGCGATCTTGGGGAGATACGCCTGATACCATAGAGGGAACGTCTGTTCGCTGATCAAGGCCTCTCGAACCCATGAGTCGTACGACATTGCTTCTCCCCTGGGCTTGGGAGCTTGCAAGAGGTCCCGGACTAGGAGGACGACAGGCACGAACAGACGAACCCTCAAGCGCAACACTGTTCACAACACTTTGAGAAACACTAGGCACTTTAACACTTTCCGCCGCGGCACTTTGGCACTTTAGTTCCTTTACGTCCGCCATGAGTTGATTCCGGTCACTTGCAAGGGCCTCAACTCTCTCCCCCAAGGCATGGATAGCACGCATCATGTCTTGCATCGACGGTTCCTGAGTGCTAGGAGGGGGGTTAGGAACAACCACTACAGGGGAAGGATTAGGTTCAGGGGCATGTGGAGAGGAAAAATCTACCGACCTAGAAGAACTTCTCCTTACCCTATCTCTCTCTAGTCTGCGTGTATATTTCTCAAATTCGAGAAAATCGAATTCCGAAAGGCCCACGCATTCCTCACACCGATCTTCCAATTGACAGGTTTTACCCCGACAATTGGAACAAACAGTGTGAGGGTCGAGAGAAGCCTTTGGAAGACGCCTATGACAGTCCCTAGCATTACATTTTCTGAACTTGGGAACTTGTGAAAGGTCAGCCCTTTTGAATTAGTCAAGGGAAAATTCCAAAAAACGATCTAAGTCATCAACAATTAATCCGATCCAAAAAAGAGTTCAAGGATTTATTTGAAGAAAAACACCTGTACTGCTAAAGCTCAAACCAAATTAAAGTACTTCACCAAATATGATGTGAAAAAACTCCAGGTTCAACAGCGAGTAAAGTACGTCTTGTCGACACGTCGACAGAGAAGAAATTGAGTCTTTGTTTACATCGAGAGTGGTATCTGGCCGACAGTTGGCGCTGGTGGGCACACCCGCAACCTGTATAGCGATCGCTGGCGAGTTTTTACTGTTTTTTGTCTGTCGAGCAACAGAGTTGCAGCTATTATATATTCACCGGCTAAGTTAAATATTTAAAAATAAAAGTACAAAGAAATTATCAATCAGGCTTTCTGATATCACTAGAACATATACTAATCAACTAATCATTCTTGCCTTTGGTTTGCTTTAAAGTACTATTCACAACAATATGGTTAGCCATTAGTAGAATTTTCCGAAAATGAGTGCTAGTATCTGTTCTAGTCTTGACATATTAAATAAAAAAGAAAGGAATGACAGGTTTTTCAACAATCACTTAGCATACAAAAATTATCAGTGCATTGTTTTTTCTTATTTGATGAAAAACATCGTAGGAAATTACTTAACTTGAAAATACTGTAATTGACTATTAAAACATTGTACAAAATTGAGTTATGGCCTTTCTGATACAATATATAACTGATGCAAAGTGCATGCCTAGAAAAACAACTTCTCCAAAACTATGTTCATTCTGAAAAGATTATACAGTATACAAACTCAAAAGAAACATACAGGCATTTTTACTTATATCATAGTCTCATCACTCATAACTGACAAAATTCATGATCTATGAGCACTCAGACAATGCTCTTTTGCATAACAGGCAGATCAGTAATAAAGTGCATGTTTAATGTATATTAGACAAATTTTGATTATTTAATACTGTACTTGGCATAGTGTGTGGAGTTCTTCTTTTTATCTAGAAATTTGGTTTAATAGACCTTTCCCCATAAACTTTCAAAATTTTCCAATTTTCTTTCCTTCAATAAATTTAGTAAAAGCAACAACATTCTAGCAGGAAGTGGTAAACGACTCCCTTTTCTGTTTACTCAGTTTCTACAGTCATCAAAACAGTATCTCATATATAACAACCACAAACATCCACTGCCTTGATAATTTATAATCACAGAAACCTAACTAAAAATGACAAATTCGGAGATAATTTGTATTTTTCCTAACCCATACAAACCTTAGCTATTTACATTGAGTTTACCTTTTGGCGTAGCTGAAATTGACGAGCCAATAGATTTTAACGAGGGTTAACTACCCCCGCGCTAGTTAGCGGGGGTAGGGGAAGGGGTAGCTTGCTACCCCTCCCCCCCCACACACCGGTGATTTGCTTCACTTCACTTAGAGGTAGGACTTGACTTGGGGGACAGGGCTGGTGGGCAAATATGTGTAAATAGCTAAGGTTTGTATGCTTAGGAAAAATACAAATTATCTCCGAATTTGTCATTTGTTCCGTAACCGAAATACAAACCACGCTATTTACATTGGGTGACTTACCCCTTAGGAAGGGTGGAAAGTCCCCAGCCTTACTGACTTTGGCTTTACCCGGGGACTCCGACTCCAAGTGAGTAGCACTCGAGAAAAGGAGTCCCTGCACCTCACAAGTTCCTCGCTTCGCAAGGAACGTGTGGCCTACATAAGTTGTGTGTGGAGGAAAGAGCGTGACTCGTCCTATGAAGTTGACCTTGAGACCTTTAGATAGGAATCCAGGATAGGACGTTCCCAATACCACCTCGTCAGGGTATGGGGGACGCGACAGTATTAAGCTTAATACTAGGAGCACAAGGAAGCATGGTTTACCTGCAGAGGTTGAGGTCAGCTATGCAGAGACCAGGATGCTGCTTCCCCAAGAGAGGGGAGGATGAAGAAAGAAGTAAGGGTCAGACATACTCTTTCATTCACGCAGACTAAAACCGGGTAACAACGCCCTCAACCTACTGCTACTTGTCCATAAAGGAGCCTGAGGCTAGACCAGCTGTTGTGCAGCCACCACAGGGCCGATAGAAAAAGTATCGAGGCTCCTGTGGGTCACGTCTTGCAGGTAGTGGGCTGTGAAGGTCGTCTGACGCTTCCAGACCCCAGCTTGAAGTACCTGCGTCACAGAGAAGTTTCTCTTGAAGGCCAGGGACGTAGCGATGCCCCTGACGTCGTGTGCCCTAGGGCGATGTGACGGAGGAGGGTCCGGATTCAAGGCGTGATAGATAACCCTTCGAATCCAAGCTGAGATGGTGTTCTTGGTGACCCTCCTCTTCGTCCTGCCTGTGCTAACAAACAATGCTTGCACCTGAGGACGAACTGCAGCTGTTCTCTTCAAGTAACACCTCAGACTCCTCACTGGACATAATAGCAGCTGGTCTGGGTCGCTTGTTACAGAACGAAGACTCGCGACCCTGAAAGAATCGAACCGTGGGTCCGGCACTCTAGGGTTCTGAGTCTTGGCAACAAACTCAGGGACGAACCTGAACGTTACCTCCCCCCATCCCCTTGAATGGGCGACGTCGTACGAGAGACCATGAAGTTCACTAACTCGTTTGGCAGAGGCCAAAGCGAGCAGGAAAGCCGTCTTCCAAGACAGGTGGCGATCAAAGGCGTGGCGTAATGGTTCGAAGGGAGGTCTCTTAAGAGCCCTGAGGACCCGAACCACGTTCCAAGGAGGAGGTCTCACTTCCGACTGAGGGCAGGTAAGCTCATAGCTACGTATGAGTAAAGAGAGTTCCAGCGAGGAAGAAATGTCCACTCCCTTCAGCCTAAAAGCCAAGCTTAAGGCTGAGCGATAGCCTTTCACCGCTGAGACCGAAAGGCGCATTTCCTCCCGCAAATAAACGAGAAACTCCGCTATTGCTGGAATAGTGGCATCGAGTGGAGAGATACCCCTCCCACGACACCAACCACAGAACTCTCTCTACTTCACCTGGTAGACTTCCTCAGAGGACTTTCGCAGGTGCCGAGACATTCTCTCTGCAACCTGTTACGAAAAGCCTCTCTCCGTGAGGAGACGCTGGACAGTCTACGTACAGGCGTGAAGCCGAAGCGAGGCTACGGCTCTGTGGAAGATGTTGCAATGTGGTTGTCTGAGTAACTCAGTGTCATGGGGGAAGTTCTCTCGGGAGCTCCGTCAGGAGCTACAGAAGGTCCGGGAACCATTCCGCGTGATGCCACAGCGGAGCTATCAGAATCATCGACAAGTTGACCGATAGTCTGATCCTGTTGAGCACCCTTCTCATCAGACAGAACGGTGAGAAGGCGTACACGTCAATGTTGTCCCACCGTTGTTGGAAAGCATCTTGCCAGAGTGCCTTGGGGTCCGGGACTGGAGAGCAGTACAGGGGCAGTTTGAAATTCAAAGCTGTCGCGAACAGATCCACGGTTGGGGAAACCCACAAAGTCAGGACTTTGTTGGCTATCTGAGGATCCAAAGACCACTCGGTACTCACTATCTGCGAAGCCCTGCTCAGACTGCCGGCGAGCACATTCCTCTTGCCAGGAATGAAGCGAGCTGATAGTGTTATCGAGTGGACTTCGGTCCACCTCAGAATCTCTACTGCAAGATGGGATAGCTGCTGCGAAAAAGTACCTCCCTGCTTGTTGATATAAGCCACTACCGTGGTGTTGTCGCTCATCACCACCACGGAGTGACCCGCCAGGGTCCGTTGGAACTGTTGAAGAGCCAGGAAAACGGCCTTCATTTCTAGCAGGTAGATGTGCAGGTACTTTTCTGATTCTGACCAAAGGCCTGAGGTCCTCTGGTTCAGAATGTGCGCCCCCCACCCTTCTTTTGACGCGTCCGAAAACAGTGTCAATTTCGGGGGGAGGACGAGAAGATCCACTCCCTTTCGCAGGTTCTTGTCGACCAGCCACCACCGCAGGTCCGCCTGTTCCAAAGGTCCTATCGGGACCAGGAAGTCCGGGGAATCGGATCCTTGACTCCACTGGGACTTGAGCCGCCACTGCAGGGATCTCATCCTGAGACGGCCGTTTGGAATCAGACGGGCCAGGGAGGACAGGTGACCTAAGAGACGTAACCACGATTGGGCAGGAAGCTCTTCTCGCCTGAGGAAGGGTTCCGCCACCCTCCTCAGCCTTGCTATCCTGTCGTCTGATGGAAAGGCTTTGCGGAGATTGGTGTCTATTAGCATGCCTAGATAAACCAGTCGTTGGGACGGCTGCAGAGAGGACTTCGAGATTTACCACGATCCCCAGATCTTGGCAAAGTCCCAGAAGCCTGTCTCGGTGTCGAAGAAGGGTCGACTCTGAGTCTGCTAGGATCAGCCAGTCGTCCAGATAACGGAGGAGACGGATGCCGTTCCTGTGCGCCCAAGACGAAATCAGGGTAAACACACTGGTGAACACCTGAGGTGCTGTGGAGAGACCGAAGCACAGCACCTTGAACTGGTAGGTTTTGCTGTCTAGGCTGAATCTCAAGTACTTCCTGGAAGACGGATGGATTGGGATCTGAAAGTACGCGTCCTTCAGATCCACTGTGCACATGAAGTCTTGTGGTCTCACCGCAAGTCTGACCGTGTCCGCTGTCTCCATGCTGAATGGAGTTTGCTTGACAAACTTGTTCAGAGCTGAGATGTCGATGACGGGTCTCCAGCCTCCAGACGCCTTCTTTACAAGAAAGAGTCGACTGAAGAAGCCTGGGGAGCCGACGACGACCTCCTGGAGAGCATCCTTCTTGAGCATGGTCTCGACTTCCGCCCGAAGGGCTGGCCCCTTTACCGAACCCATGGCATAGGAGCTCAACGACACTGGATTCGCTGTCAGGGGAGGTTGAGATGTCGTGAATGGGACGCGATACCCTTGGCCGATCACGGAGACCGTCCAAGCATCGGCCCCATGTTGCTGCCACCTGTGCACGCAACTTTGAAAGCATCCCCCCACAGGTGGACACGCGGGGGGACTACCACTCCTAGCGTTTGCGGCCGCGGCCGCTCCCTCTAGGAGTCTTGCCTCCCCTGGAGGACTTACCGCCCCTCTTGTCCTTGGCAGGAAAGGGCTGGGGCTTAGACACCACTTTCTTAGTTGCCGGCGCCTGCTTCGGTGTCTTGCGAGGCTGCTGCTGATGTTGCTGCGGAGATGGAGGCTTGTAGGGCCGAGATGCAAGGGCCCTTTGGAGAAGGGAGTCCTGGCTAGACTTCCTCCACCTCTCAGCTGTACGTTCCATGTCCTGGGGCTCAAACAAATTCCCCCCGAGGAGGGAGGCGTGTCTGAGCCTGTTGACATCCACGGCGGGGACCTTCGGATGGATCTTCGCGGTCACCGCATCACGACGCTTGAGCACCGAGTTGGCCCACAGGTTGGTAACCTGATGTGCCAGGAACTCGATGGAGCGAGTGCCCGAGAGGAGGAAGGTCTCCAGGGCCTTCCTATTGCTCTCATTAGACAGATCCTCAGAGCGCAATAGGATGCCCAGAGAACCTAGCCAGACATCCAGCCACGAAGTGGCCTGCATGGCGCACTTCGCGACCTTCTCATGGCTTAGGATCTCCAACGCCGAGAACGTCACCTGCCGGGCGGAGAGCTTCTCAAGAGGAACTCCCCTAGTAAGCTCTTCTACCGAATGGTGGAGGGGAAGAGCGAGACTAGACTCCCCCATGATCTCAAAATACCTCCTCTGCTGGAGACGAGGAGGTGGGAGGAGTTTGTTCCCGGCAGAGGAACGACTGGAGGAAGCGAGTACTGCGAGCTGAGCGTTGGCCCAGGCTCTGGCACTCTTCAGCCCCTGGGACCAGGGCAGAGCCGCGCTGGCCTTTGGGGGCTTCTGAGTTCCATAAACCTGATCCAGGACCGTGTCCTTGCCTTCACGGCGGGCGATCACAGGGTCCATGAACCCGTTGAGCTGTCTCAACAGGCCCAAGACCTGCCAGAAGGCATGCTCAGACTCTTGTTGCTCTCCTCCCTGCGGACTGGCAGCTAAGTCTCCTGTCCCCGGAAGCTCTTCCTGGGGAGACACGTGGACGTTCTCCCGGGGTCTAGCTGGTTTCTGACGAATACGTGCAGAAGACTTCGGCAACGTCTTGGAGTCCTTGGGTTCCCTCCTGGGCGGGATACAAGACTCCAGCAAAGTGGTCTGGTAGGTACCTTCCGCGCGAGACGATTCTCCTCCACGAGGAGGTGACTCCCCCCTTGGTGCCGAGGGGGAGACCGCCGCCTCACTGGACTCTCCCGAGGACGGAAAAGCCTCGTCTACGGGAGAGGGAGAAAACGACTGCGAAGGGGACAGGGCCTTCCTGACGGACCTCTTAGGAACCAACTTCTCCCTGGGAGAAGTCACCACGAAGTCCACTCCTCTCCTTCTCTTCAGCGGGGGCGAGGCCGTTGCTGGCTTGTGTCCTAGATCGGCGAGTGCCGGCTTCATAGCCTTCACTAACGCCCGCATCAGAGGACCAAACCAGGAAATTCTCGCTGGAGGGAAGGGGATCGGGCAATCCTTCGGAGTGGACACCACTGGACCTGCCTGCAAAAAAGAAGGGGAAGAAAGTTGCCTTGACCTCTCCGTAGGTCCTTCCTTGTCCTGCTAAAGAGACCTGCGCTTAGGTGGAGGTGATCCCGACTGCGACCTGGCGACACGCGTCCCTGCTGCTGCCGCGAGCTGCGGAACCTGACGCGAACGGGGGTCGTGCTGACGCTCGCGCGAGGGTGATACGAAAGTCGCGCGCGAGGGGCTGTTGGAGCGTGGGCGCGCAATCGCGCGGAGACAAACGAGCGCGCGCGGGCAAACGGGCGCGTGGGCGAGTGAGAGCGTTGGCGAGTGAACACGCTGGCGAACGAGAGCGCTCAGGAGACCGCTGAGGGCCAGGGGACCGATAGTGTCCTGGATACCTGTGACGCGTGGGCGAGCGATGGTGAGTCGGCGAGCGATGGCACGTTGGCGAGCGATGGCGCGTAGAACGCGCAGGCGAGCTGATCGCAGGGGAGCAATGTTTCTCCGGATCTGCTGGCCGCTGACGCGTAGGAGAGCGCTTGCGCGCAGGCGATGGATCACGAGGAGGATCTGGAGATCGCCGGCGCTCAGGGGAACGCTGACGCGCTGGTGATCGTTGACGCGCAGGAGATCGCTGACGAGCAGGAGAACGTTGATGCGTCGGAGATTGCTGGCGAGCAGGGAGACGGCGCGTAGAAGGCTGCGCAGGAGCTGTCGGCGCGACGCGCAAAGGCGAACGCTCGCGAGTGGGCTCAGGAAGAGGAGGCGCGTGGGCGTGCAGGAACTCTAGATGTACGCGCAGGAGACCGCGCGAGTTGCTGCGCAGGAGACCGCGCGAGTTGCTGCGCAGGAGAAAGCTGACGAGCAGGATCGCGAGGGCGAGGAGAAGTTGAGTCCTTGCACATGTCCTGAACCGGAGTTCTAGGGCGCGTGGGCGCACAGGGCGCGTGTCAGGAACTGGAAGCGCAAGTGCGCGTTGACGAGCAGGAGATCTAGAGCGCTCAGGAGACCGTTGGCGCGCTGGGCTCGCAGCAGGAACAAGAGGATGTTCATTGTCCTTAAGAGAGCGCTGGCGAGCAGTAGGGCGTTGATCATCAGAAGAGCGCTGGCGATCAGGAGCGCGCTGACGAGCAGGAGAGCGTTGGTGTGCAACTACGCGTGAACGCGCAGAAGGGCGCGCAGGGGAACGCTGACGCGCAAGGGAAGCGCCCACACCGTGGGTAACATCCCTTTGCCCCGAAGGGACCGGTGCCCGTCAGCTGACGAGATCAGACTGCTGGCCGTCTGCACAGGAAGTAGAAGGACTGGAAGGCGTGGGAGAACGTGAACGATCCCCGGAGAGGTCTAAGGACGCGGCTGCTACAGACTGCTTCTGGTGAGGAGAGTCCCCATCGGAGGATGGAGGAGGAGAAGACTCGAAAAGGCGCCTCTTGACACCCTTATAGGGAGACGGGAGGCCCCTGCGGCGAAGCGGACGATGAGCCTTACGGCGAAGGCGGCCACGAGGGAGGTCGTCAGGATCATCAGTCCTCCGAAGAGGAATCTCAGTCAGAGTGCTCTCCCGAGGGGGAGACTTAGCCGCAGGAGAGCCCGTAGGACCCCCTTCATCCTCCGAAGGATGTACAGAAGGGGGAGGAGAGCCTTCAGCAACGTCATCCACATCAGGAGCTGCAGAGGTTTGACCAGACTCGTCGGAAGCCTCTGCCACCACGACGTCGATGATAGACAGAGGATCTACCTCTGCTATCACCGGCGACTGCTTGACAGCGGCCCCTAACTGAATAAGGTCAAACAGGGCTTCCTTGGAGGGCAGGCCCTTAAGCCCCAAGGAACCCCAAGGCTGAAAAAGATCATCATTATACATAGAATTAACATTATCCTAATCCTCCCCCGGAGGAGGAGGGGGAACCGCCCTGCTATGGGAGGCGACGCCCTCTCCCGCACCCCGAGGTCGGGAAACAGAACTAGGGCCTGCGCTCCCACTCGGCGGCCTCTCACTAGGAGCCGGACGAGGGGGAGCTTCAGAGAAGGTTTGGGCGGCGGAAGAAGAGTCCCGAGAGCCTTCCTCCTTCAAGGCAACCCTCGAAGGAGAACGGTCTCTCTTGGACTTCTTCTTACGCCGGCGGGCAAACCCAACACACAAAGCTGAGGAAAGCAAAGAAAAGATTAAGGCTATCAAAAACAAGGACGATAGACGGACACGTCTGCACATCGTCCGAGCCAAAAGTGAAGTGAAGCAATTCACCGGTGTGGGGGGGGAGGGGTAGCAAGCTACCCCTTCCCCTACCCCCGCTAACTAGCGCGGGGGTAGTTAACCCTCGTTAAAATCTATTGGCTCGTCAATTTCAGCTACGCCGAAAGGTAAACCCAATGTAAATAGCGTGGTTTGTATTTCGGTTTCGGAACAACCAATTTTTTTAATTACCTTCAGTGAAGAAGTGTCTTTAAATCTTGAATGTAATAAAATGTTCAAAATGAAAGAGGGACTTCTGTTGGTTAAGAAATGTATAAAATTACTTTGACCTTTAAAGTCGATGATATCTTTGAATGAAGTGAACATACTGTATACACGATTTAAATTGTATTAATTCAATAAATATTTGCACAATAATAGTATTGAGCAGTTGTACTTTCGACTAGTTACCGAGACATTCTTACCAGTGAAGAACTATACTTTTCAAGAAAGTGTAATAAACCTCCAAACCACCGCAATTAATAATTTTCCAACATAATACTAGACACTTCAAAGCATCAGATCACATTTTGACTCACAGGCAGTACATTCCATACAAGTGCCTATTAAATACATATGTATTAAGTAGCATAATACTGCAATAGTGACTCCTAATATTGTATGCCCTGTTCTCTTATGATTGTCCCACCTTACAAGAGATACAGGTTCTAGCATGTAGCCCATCAAAGAAATGTAATCTAGATAAGGAAATTGATTTTAGACGCAAGTCATATGACTTATGGAGTTGGAAAGGTTTCAGAGGCAAATTTATAATCAAAAGTATTTAACCAAATGAAAAAGAAGTATTTTAATTTTCAGGGATATTAAATGCAAAATAAAGTTAAGAGTTATATGCAGGGACTACTGTGGGCAGGACGGCTGCGTAAGGGCAAGAAGGAACACAGCAGGGTAACTGCCGGGTCCTTGTAGGTCCACGAGAAGGAAGGTGACAGACGAAGTGCCCTCAGGAGGAGAGAAAGTGTTATAGCAGTGTCTCCCAGGGAAGATGTATGCCCTATAATGTAATATAAAAAACTGAACATTACATGAACTTGAACAGTAAACAAAATCTTCATATTTACACAGATTACGTTATCAACAGACATACGGCTCTAGCAAAGTTAATTTTGATTCTTATAAATACTGTACAGTACTCTGTAATAAGAAGATAAAATATCTTTTTAATACTCTCATAATTGAAAAATAACTGAATTCATGGATAGAATGTCAGACATGTTAAGCAAAGGTTCAATAACAAATTGCATATATCAAAATAATTTGATAGAGGACAGCATGGGTTAATTTAATTTAGATCGAATTAATAAGTTTGCAAAGCTAAACCATGGTTAATTTATTTATGTTTTAAAGTAGCTTCAGCCATCAGATGGAAGGTATACTGTACGGTATTAGTTTTCCCTTTCTTATTTGAATAAAAATACAAAATTGTTGCACCTTATACAAAAGCTTGTCCCTTTATTTCATTAATAGGTTAGAGCAATTTTTCTAGTCTTACATTCTTGCTGATCACCACTCTCGTTGCAATGTGTGATGCCTTTAAAAGTTTGGCTACACCCAACTTAGAAAGGAATGCTAATGGTGATTAGAAACAGAACCAACTCTTTTCTTTCTATTTCAACCAAGTATTGGTACATTAATGCCCTAAACAATTTTACAGGTATCTTTATTTTCTTGTCATTCAAGTCTTGATCCCTAGGTTATGCAAAACTGGAATTCAACTTGGAGAATACTGCCTAACTACCAAGGTTTTCTTTTTCTAGTTTGATGCTTCATCATGTTAAAAGCAATTCATCATACTTCTCATGTTCAGGATTGGGTCAAATCCTTGGTTACAACTACAAAGAGCATTAAAGACCATAGTGCTGTGACTCTGAAGTGAAAGAGGCTCATACCCTTAACTGGCTGAGGCTGAAGCTGTCCGGATGGTGATGCAGACGCTGCTACGAGTGGCCATTGGTGGTTGCTGAGGAGGGGTTGGGTGGGAGGGAGCTATAGGGTTGGGCATTGAGTTGGGAAAGGTTGTCTTCCACAGGAATGTGCCACACCAGGAGGTGACTAGCGGTATCACGGTCCTCTTCACGCTCATCGGCTGTGAGGCACAAACGTCAACACAAGCACGCAAAAAAACCCCAGCAGGTTGCACAATACACACATTATATTCTTAAGACAGCAATATGCAGGATGCAATAGAGGCTCTTCACTTATAGAGGATTTACTTGACTGCATGATATATAAGAGCTAAATTATTCTGGAGATTCAAAAAGCAGTTAAAAAGTGTACCTATGCTAAGCTACAAACTCTTTTTATTTACTTTATGTACAAAATACATACCCAGGCATGAAGAATTTACTAACAAAACAATAAAGCACTGCAAAATGTTTAACTCATTTCAAATTCACTTCAAAACATAAAAAATACAATAAACTGACCGATTCTGAAGTCGATGTATCCCTCACCACCAGAAATTACCAGCATACTCTTTGGCTTTCTATCTGGTTCCTCAGTCTGGAGGTCCTTATCCGTTATGGCTGGCAACGACGCTGTCATCGGTGCAGCTGTAAGGGTATTATACCCACCTAAGCCTGTGAGGTGTTTGGTGGACGTTAACATTTAAAATGAATTTAAAATAAGCACATGCGGCCTGGATTTTCACTTGTGAAGGTTTGGAGGGGCGATGGAGCAAAACTGATCACAACAGCTGACTTTTACACAAAAAAATCACATCCACAATTAGTATGAAAGAGTGCTACGGCAGTGCGGGAGGTTTTGGGGGGCAGCAAGTGAAAGAAGGCAACTGCACATGTAAAACTTCAAAAAGTAAAAGCAAACAGTACAAAACAAAGGAACTGCAAAATGAGTCTGAAATGTCTTATTGATTATAAGTCATTTCAGTGCTCAGACTTAAAAAAATGCTTATATAGTATTAATGACTAATGATTTAAAATTGGACAAATATTGCAGAAAAATATTTTCCTATAACTAGAACAAAGTTACTAATATCAAAGCAAAGATAAAAGAAAAAAAAAACACTTATCTTTGGGTAAATACATTGCAACAAAAATGCTCATCCCTTCAAGTACCATGAGAAATAACTACAAAAACTATAAAAAATTTACAAAAACACCCCAAAAAACTTTAAAACCACAAAGGATCTATATTGAGAGAACACAAAGTTTATCAACTTCAAGATTTAAAGAGACAAATACAGCAAATGTGTTAACATTCTAACAAGCAATGTATTTACAATAAAAAAATATCCTCAAAGCCTTTAATGAAAAATCAACCTTAAATATATACGTATTAAATTATTATTTTGATATTGCTTACATCAAGGTCACATTGCTTGTACATACAAAGAGCGAGATTTTGATATTCAATAAAGCCGGCATTATATTGGTCATCTCTCAATCGAAGCACCAAGAAATTTTGTCTGCACTGAGGTCATCAACATCCCAAAGTCTCCCAAGGACCCGACAGTTTTTCTTTCTCCAAAAGTTGCCTAAAAGACCCCACAAAATAGGAATATCCCTTGGAGGCCTTAACCCTTTCATTATGCTTCTTGAGAGTTGGGGTAAATCTAATATTCAGGCTTTATGTGATAGAAACCCGGGTGATTCTCCCTGGCGGGAGTGTGTGATTGTTGCATGAAGCCAGAGAAAGGAAAAAATTAGGATATCTTTCCTTATTCCTTTCATACAAAAAGAGTCGTAGTGTCCCCCCAACTAAGATCAGTAAGGCAAGTTATTCTGATCAATGCTAGTTGTTTTTGTAAGGAGAGAAAAATATGAAAACTGAGCACCACCAAGTAACTATTTCCTTACCCCTCTTGCTTAAGGGTACACTCGGGTGCACTATCATTTCTTTTCTCTTCCTCTTGTTTAAAGTTTTTATAGTTTATGTAGGAAATGTTTATTTTAATGTTGTTACTATCATATTTTTTCTTGTTTCCTTTCCTCACTGGGCTATTTTCCTTGTTGGAGCCCCTGGGCTTATAGCATCCTGCTTTTCCAACTAGGGTTGTAGCTTAGCAAGTAATAATAATAATAATAATAGTAAGACAACCAATAAAACTGTTAAGAGAAAAAACACTTCTTTCTAGTAATCAGCACATACCAACCTAACATTACCAAGATGATAAAGTTACATACATACATACATATACCAAGGCACTTCCCCCAATTTTGGGGGGTAGCCGACACCAACAAATGAAACAAAAATAAAGGGGACCTCTGCTCTCTACGTTCCTCCCAACCTGACAAGGGACTCAACCAAGTTCAGCTGGTACTGCTAGGGTGCCACAGCCCACCCTCCCCCGTTATCCACCACAGATGAAGCTTCATAACGCTGAATCCCCAACTGCTGCTACCTCCGCGGTCATCTAAGGCACCGGAGGAAGCAGCAGGGCCTACTGGAACTGCGTCACAATCGCTTGCCATTCATTCCTATTTCTAGCACGCTCTCTTGCCTCTCACATCTATCCTCCTATCACCCAGAGCTTTCTTCACTCCATCCATCCACCCAAACCTTGGCCTTCCTCTTGTACTTTTCCCATCAACTCTTGCATTCATCACCTTCTTTAGCAGACAGCAATTTTCCATTCTGATCCAATTGTCAAACAAGAAGAGAATAACTCCAAAATAAATTTAACTGTTCATGTCCTTGGTAGCCATACAACACAAGGAGTTTAAAGGGCATTGCTGGCCTACAACTATTATGGTGGAAATAATAAAACCTAATTCCGGAAGTGCGGGAAATTTACCTGAATAATATAGCACTAAATAAAATCTGAAATTACAAAAAATACCATATGATAATAATGTAACACTTATTTAAAGGAAAAACTACTAGAGCAATGGGAGAAACGTTACTTTGAGAATGTAAACATTGTGGATCAGAGGTGGGCGGGGTATGGCTTGTAGGACATAAGAACCCTTCGGGTGCTTCTAAACTGGCAATCCTCAGAGGAGAGGGTACGTAAATATTTTGTTTTTGTTCAAGCCTCACTCTTCGTACATATAAGCACTGTGACCAATACGTAAGTATATCAAAATAATACATTTTATAAAAAAAATTCAAGTTTTATGAAAAGTAAAAAAAATATTCTTCCCATACTATGAACAATGAGAGATTAAAAAAATTATTATTATAGTTAACTTAAAAAGGTCTAAATACATTATATATTAGAGCTACTAAAAATATTTATTTCTAAGAGCCTTCCTTAATGTTTGTAATACTTTTATCTCGAAACTTGTTAAATGTTGACGTCTATCCTATAACTAAAATATTTTCAGTTTTCTTTCCTTGTAATAGCTCAATTTCTTTAGTGGAGTATTGATTTTATATGGCGGCGTACAGTAGAGCTATACTAGTGCGTGTGCAAATAGTATAGCATTTGTATTTTCAGTTCTCTCGATGCATTCAATCATCAAGTCCTGGCATTCTGACTGCTGTAAAGATTATGATTGTTTTATGATTTAAAAAGATTAATGAGGGATGTCTTCATATAAATTTTCTAAGAATGGCTGTGTGTGTTTTCAAAGAGATTTATTGCTGTGTGATAATGATTATCATTCTCTTCCAGAGGTGAGGACAAAAGTGAGATTTGTATAACTAACCATTGAAAAGAATGTAATTCTGCAACAGCTCTTCTTGAAACATGTTCAGCTAGTGGCTGAAGGACTAAAAGATTCCAATCGTAAAAGGAAATTAACTTTGGCATTCTGCTGTGAGGATTGTGATTTTTTTTTATTGAGAAAGATTAATATGGGATGTCTTCATAAATTTTCTATGCATTGTTATGTGGGTTTTTAAAGGAATTCATATCTGGGTGATGATGATCATCATTCCCTTCCAGAGCTGGGGACAAAATTTGTATAACTATTGAGAGGAATTTAATTCCTTAACAGTTCTTATAAAGAAACATGTTCAGCTGGTGGCTGACAGCCTAAAAGATTCCAATCGTAAAAGGAAATAAAGTTTTAGTTCAAGGGAAACTCCAAATAAGATTAGGCTACTCGATTATAGTGAGCATGAGGATGCTAACATCACCAAGCTTGTTGAGGTTGATAGTCATTAGTTTTATAAGACTTTTACTGATTTTGCAATCTTAAGAGGCCAAGAAGTGTTTTAATTCTTTCATTCTACCCTGTTTTGAGTATTGTTCTCCTGTCTGGTGTTCAGCTGCTGATTCTCATCTTAATTTGTTGGACAGAAACTTACGGTCTATCAAATTTCTTATTCCTGATCTAGATATTAATCTTTGGCACCGTCGTTCAATTAGTTCATTATGCATGTTGCATAATGTTTTTCATAATTCTGACAATCCTTTACATTCAGATCTTCCTGGACAATTCCATCCTGTTCGTAATACTAGACATTCAGTTAATTCTAATAGCCAAGCCTTCTCCGTCATGAGGCTCAATACTCCACAGTATTCTAGAAGTTTTATTCCAGCTGTGACCAAGTTGTGGAATGATCTTCCTAATCGGGTAGTTGAATCAGTAGAACTTCAAAAGTTCAAAGTTGCAGCAAAGGTTTTCATGTTGAACATGCTAAATCTTTTTATAGTTTATATATGACATATCTGTTTTGATGTTACTGTTTGTAGATTGATTTATTGTTAATTTGTTCTCATCATTTATTTATTTCTTTTCCTAACTGGGCTATTTTTCCCTGTTGGAGCCCTTGGGCTTATAGCATCTTGCTTTTCCAGCTAGGGTTGTAGCTTGGCTAGTAATAATAATAATAATAAGGCAGTGATTCTAGCCTTACCTGCCCTGTTCCATGACATATGCTAACTTCTCAAGTTGTGTCAGCAAGGGTTCTGTTGGTAAACAGTGCATTATAGAGTCGATACCCTCTCCTTGAGCCTCAGACTCTCGAATGACTTCAGGTCATTCTATCACGGAACACTTCGCTGAAGCAAGCACACATGAGCAACCATTTTATACCTTTATCAATAAAGTGGCATATCATATGATGCTTGAGGAACAGGGGATGAAGATTTTAAGGAATTCTTGAAAATCTTGGATGGTGCTGAAAACCAGCTGCATCAAGTTTCATATGGCTTCGGGGTCCTGCTTAGTGTAGGCTTCGTCAGTTGCTCCTCTGTAATTTTCTATAGCACCATTCATGTAGGTACTAGTACCTCAACTTTTGAAGTGAGCTCCTGGCATAGTTTGTGCGCAAAGGTTCCCGTTTGCAGTAAACAGAAAGGAAAACCTGAAGTTTACAATATGGATGATTCACCAAAGCAAGATCCCGAGGATGAGGATAATACGAAGGAAGACAGACTCGGATGAGGTATCTGTTTCATTCTTTAAGAAAACTTATTGTAGAAATGTATCAAAATAAATTAAAAGTGAAATTTGACTTGTAAGCACTGATAATTCATTTTCTACTATGTCATCTAATGCTGCTAACTCTAGGATGATTTATATTCCAGTTTGTGATCTTTTCAGTTAATAAATTATTGCCACATATGGAAAGCAAACCTACAAATTCTCATTCCTGTTGAATAAATTATTAATGTGAACAAAAGGAATTGGTTGAATACTGGTTTTTCAAGTTGTTTAGGTAAAGAAATGTCTGTTGGCTGTAAAACATGGATAGAGACTGTGTTTATGGCAAACCTATGCATAAATATCGCAATACACCACCATATAAACTTATTACTCCAATAGAGGGAGAGGGATATTACAAGAAAACATAATTTTTTTTTTTTTAGTTTTAGTTTTGGGGTAGACATCGACATTTAACAAGATTCGAGAGAGAAGTATTATGAACATCTGGTGAGTATAGAAATTAATAATTCTATAAAAATTCTACTATTCACCAAGCTATTTGGAGTTAATTCTGTGGTGTTCTCTGACCCTTTGACACATGTTAGGTCACCTTTTAGAATACAAATTCTACATTCCAATGAATCATGGTGAACCACAGAAGCTTAAGCCACCTAAACAGAAAAAAGATTACCAGATTTACCCCCTGTAACAAAATATCTAAACCACATAAAAGGCACTAAAGCGACATGAATTTGCTCCTTTAATTTTATGTACAATTCCTACTGCTATTAAGAGGATAGAATAGCCCATTTGCAATTGCCATTTTTTTCATTTTCATCTTAAGATCTCAAAACTAAAATCCATTAATGGAAGTGGTACATAGACAGCAGGGGAAAGTAGACTAGTAAGTAAGCTCGAGAAACAAAGGAGAAAGACGATAGATGAAGACCGAGATCAGATGATAATTTAGGATGAAAATATACGAAAGAGAATGGAGAGATTAACCCTTTTACCCTCAGGCTATTTGGAACTTTTCAACCCTTAACCCCAAGGGGTTATTTTTTTCAAGCACATTTTGCAGTAAATTTTTTTTAAATTGCTCTAACAGCCTTAATTTTCATCATAGAGAGGTCAGGTTGGTCTCATTCTCTTAGAAAATGCCTGAAGTTTCCTAAAAAATTATCAAAAATATGCAAAAAAAAAATAAAAAAATGTAAATAGCAGGTTTTTGCAAGGACGTACAAGTACGTCCATGGGGGTAAAGGGATGAGTTTTGTGAAACGTACCAGTACGTCCTTTGGGGGTAAAAGGGTTAAGTAAGAGCCTAACTATAAAGAAAACTTTACCATAGCAATGATAAAACAGATGCTATAGAGAAGACTGTATTTATTGTAACTGACTTTTTTCCACTGGCGCTAATGTAAGTGATTGAGTGAATTTTACACGGAGCTAAATTTTTGAGAAATTTTCAGATGCACTTTCTCCAATATTCCACAAGAAGATAATTATATTTGCATACATCTATCAAATATTTATCACCATACTCTACATTCATCAGTATTCACCAGTCCTTTTCTTGTTTATAAAAATACATTTTGGTGAAAAATAATGCTTATAAAAAGATTGCTGGGCAAAACACCTTTTTAATAGTAGTAGAGTATTTTACATTTTTGCAGAAAAATAAATTGCGCAAGTAATAAAGATCTTTGGAATGATAGTAATTTTATCATGCAATGGAGGGAAAACAACCATTCAAAACTGAACTAATCACAGATTTCACTGAAAATAAATCTTTAAGGGATGGGAACAATAGCAGTACCTTTTAGATACTGCTAGACAAACTCTTCAATCTTTTTTTAAGTATAGTAATAACAACAAAAGAGCTCCATGACTAATATAGTTGAAGTTTCCCAAGTTTTTATATCTTACTGAAATAATGCATTAGTTGGCATTCATCCATTCACTAGTAAATGTAAATCTTTAAATAAAGGATCAACAAATGTGTACATGAGTACAGGATTTCTCAACTTTGATATGAAATGATTTCCTTAATTCTGTTAAATGTTTCTGGGCAATTCCTTTATAGGAAATAGTAACTGAAATATAAACTCGGTGCAGAGATATAAATGACCGAAAACCAACCTGGGACTGCGACAAAGAATTTGACAGCATCTCTGTGACCATGGAATGAGAGTTGTGCCTGGGCCATCGAACAATAAGGAACAAAAGATCCTGGTGTGACTTGGTCGTTTGTATCTGCATACACTCTGACAACAGCTCCCGGCATTCTGGCTGGTGCCCCAGTCACTGGATTCAAGGGACCCGCGCTACCGCTTGCCCTTGAACTTCCGGCAACAGTCCCAGACTCACTGCTGGCACTGCTTGCTGCTGGGCGAGGATTAGCATCTGTAACGTTGTGTGTTAAATGTACTTATCAAACTAATCATGCACATAGCAAACACAAGCAGGCAAAAGAGTTGAAAGGGACAGAACTGATGCATGAAAAAAATACACTTTTGACTGTCAATCTTCAGTGATGCGGTAAAAAATTCAGCAAAACAACTAATCTATTACTTCAATTTTAGATAAAAACTTATATCAAAGTTTTCAACACTGTCATGTTTGCTGATAAACAATGAAATACCATGCTCATTTCACCTTAAAAATATCTACTCACTACCCAGCTTATAACAGTGATCTAGTAGCAGTAAATCATAACTGAAAGGCTGATTTGCATTGTATACTTAAATTTTAAAAAACATAACAAAATTGATACATGAATTACAAAGAATTAGGAGAGTGCATAACAGCACAAATGGCAACCTCTCTACACACAAATTTCTATTCATTAAAGATATCTATTGGTCTAAATTTGTATGGCATCTTAAAGGCTGAGAAAACATGACTTTTACTTGGAGGAAGAAATTATTCTTTTTCTGTTAATAAAATTCAGTTCAAATATATAGCTTTAAATTTCAAATGGTTTGAATAATCATGATAAAAAATAAGCCATGATTGGCATGAACCTTGAAACTTTATAGTCTTCTGTAGGCAGACATGACAAACAGAAAACATGTTTCAAACATTGTTAGAAGGAGAAATAATAAAAATTAAAGCAGAGGCAACGATATTAAAAACTTACTTTCAGAGAGAGGCACTGAAATAATAACGCCATTGCCAGTTCCAATCCATAATCGATTCGAAGAGATCAGCAATGCTGTTATCCTTACAAATGAGAAACCCAGTTTCCCAGTACCTGGAACAATTACCCTCATTAAATTCTAACACATAACATTTAGAGTATAAACATTAGAACTCATTACAATTCCATTTCAATAATAAATCTTTACTGTGTAAGATCACAAGTTGTTTAATAGTCTGTTTCATTTTACTTAGTTCTCTTTATTATTTCTCTTATTGTTGTTTAAGATGGCAGCCAGGAAAATATGCTGACTTGGGATCTTGCCATTTGGCAGCTAGCAAGTGAAGATGAAATGGGGTTTCAAGGACCCAACAACTGGACTGGCAGACCTAGAATACCTAGATTTCTTCAGATTTCTGAAAAGCAGTTATGTTTTTTATACGGATCTGACTATCCATCTATTTTTCTTTGAGAGCTTATTCTTAAGCTCTTGAATGACTAATTCTAAGCATTTATACACAAAGTTTACAGTACTTATGTGCATAGAATCATATGAAAATCATAATAAATATACAAAATAAATGCAAATTAAACTTCAACTTGATAGCATAAGTAGAAGGCTGCTTTGATGGATTAGACATGAGCACACCCTCCTCTCAATTCTATTCTTATTCAGGTTATCACTATCACTAACCTTCTTGGACCCTATTTTTTGCCATCCCTACTTTTCGCAAGGGTTATGTTCCACGACCCCTCGTGAAAAGCAAAATCTAGCGAAACGGGCAAAGCTATATTTCACAATTCTTAAAACAACTCAAGAAAATCTTTCTAGTCTGGCAAAAAGACGTGATTACGTTAAATCACTTAAGATTCTATGTCTTAGCCACAAAACCCAGCAATGGAAGGGAAGAATAACATCATACACAAATCCCCTTCATATGTGCATAAGGGAAATTCCATCATGGTCTTCACAAGTCTTACCTGGTCATTGAAAATTTTTTTTTATAGTTACATGAGATATGGAAGTAAGCCCATGGAGTTATGATAAGTTTTGACAGCTTTACCTGCTGATACCTTTGTATCTCAAACTAATACATTTTTCTCACTTTCTATCATCTTTTATTCAACATAAATTTTCCTAAACAAATAGGACAAAAACACTGTAGTACTTATGATAATAGATATTTGATTATGATAGGACAAAAACACAGTAGTACTTATGATAATAGATATTTGATTATGATAGGACGAAAACACTGTAGTACTTATGATAATAGATATTTGATTATGATATACTGTACATTAAAACAGCAAGAAATATCCTAAACATACACTGCTGTGTAATTAAAGAGGAATGCAGCATACGTGCCGACAAAATATTTCTGGAATAACACCCAGGTCCTTGTGGCCCATTTGCTTTGATGATATGCTTACCTACAACATACAGAGCACTTATATCTATAAGTGCCGTCCAATGTAAATGCCCAGAAATAAATACAGCAATGGATTATACAACATAAAGGAACAAGAACAATAAATATAAGAGCTAACCATGCTAACGTTCACAAACAAGGGTGTAACAAACACAAGCGTAAATCTAATTCTAACCGACATAAAAGCTTAACATCAACATCAATTCAGACACGTAAATAATCATTGAACAGTAAAGAAATTAAGAAAAATTAACTAACATTCCATAAAACACCATAAAAATTCTTACTATATGTGTAACAAACCAACAAAAAATTAGTGTATACTTGATGAAGTCAGCAACTGTTTATGAATTTATCAAGGGGGTTTATCATCTGGCAAGTTTATCAAAAAAAAAAGTCAATTATAAACAAGGGTAAGTATTTACATAACCTCTACTATTCCCCTACATAAAAGATTGTAGATTACTTCACTATGATGCAAAGTAAATATTCAAAATATATTTATTATTAACCCTTTTACCCCCAGGCTATTTGGAACTTTCCAACCCTTAACCCCCAGGGGTGGTTTTTTTTTCAAGCACATTTTGCAGTATATTCTTTTTTAAATTGCTCTAACAGCCTTAATTTTCATCATAGGGAGGTCAGGTTGGTCTCATTCTCTTGGAAAATGCCTGAAGTTTCTCAAAAAATTATCTAAAATATGCAAAAAAAAAATGTAAATAGCTGTTTTTTGCAAGGACGTTCCGGTACGTCCATGGGGGTAAAGGGATGAGTTTTGTGAAACGTACCAGTACGTCCTTTGGGGGTAAGGGTTAATACTGTGAAATAAAAAGCATATTACTTCTCATGGAACTTGCGATGCATAAACTAGAACTTAGCAACTAAATAAGGAGAGGAGAATGTAGTTCCTTATCTTATATCTAACCTATTTTTCAAGTTTCCTTTAACTATTCCAAATGGGTCTAGTCTATCTGGATGAAGTCCATAAATTATAATATCCTACTTGACAGCATAGAAAGATATGTTGAGAAATAACTTTAAAAAGTTTATCTGATGAAAAAAGGTAATTAACATTATCTCAAACTTTTCCAGAATTTGAGTCTTCAAGATACACGAAAATATATCATTTGGTAGGTACCTAAAACAAATTAAATTGTCAAGAAAGAATTAAAATCATCTTAAAAGAGTATCATTTTGAACCTCCCTGATAATCATATTGCTTTTGTCTCTGGAAGCTTAGAACGTCAACAATACTCCTTAAAATAAAAAAGAAAATTTCCGTCTTGTTTCCAATATACTAATGCCCATGGTTACTTTATACTTATAAATTGTCTGTAACCGAATCTCATAAAGTCTCGTTTATCTTGAAAATCTGTTAAATTATTATCAGCCCATATTTGCTCACTTGTTTCTACACTAATCAATCCTGTTTAATTTTACAAGCTAGATCGAAAGACCACACGTTGCGTGGATCTGCAGGTAAGACCTAATCAAATTTTTAACTACTGTATTCATGTGGTCTGGACACTAGATAGCATGATAGAGAAGGCTTGGAACACAAGAACTCAGTAAAGGCTTTATTTAGTTATTGGGAAAAAACTATTATGTAAAAAAAAATATTTACAACAAGTTCTTCAATCTTAATAAGCTCAAATTGTATTTACAACAAGCTCTTCAATCGTAATAAGCCCAAATTGGGAATCAAAGTTGGTGAGTAAGCCCACGTTGTTTGCTTGTCTGAAGGATCCAGGAGAGCTCTTAGGAAATGTGTGAATCAAGAGATCAAGGCTCAGTTAACTCAAAGGTTTACCAAGGCAATTACATAACTTGGAGACAAAGTTCCAGGTATGGTGCAAAAATCAACGTAAAGTACTATCTTGTAAAATGTTGATGCTAGTAACCCTGGATGAACATCTCAAATAAAAGAACAATGGCAGTATCGAGTAACTGCATTCAAAATTTAAGCTATATTTATAACTATGCACTTTTACTTTCGTCCGATTCTATTTACTATCTAAAACATACCCATGACTCTGAATGACCAAATATTAACCATACACACCTCATGAATATTGAAACGCCCTTATTAACCAGACTAGATCACAAAAACCTCAATCAGAGAACATGCAAGGAATGATAACATGAGCAGTTTTATCATCATAGCATCTCATCACTTTGATTTTTGTTCATAAAATCAGGGACATACAAAAGAGTAACTGATAACCCATTTCTGTTGTGTCACTGACAGAGTGCACTCAAGTTTACTGAGCCGTCTCTAAAATACTAATGATAGAAGGAAAAGAAGTCATACTCATGACGACTAGCTAACAGGAATCTTCATGAGACTTTTCGGAACTAGAGAGACCCCAGCTTGAAAAAAAAACTAAACAACCCTAAATTTACTAGACAGTTTCCAATTCAAAGCTGGGATTTCTAAAATTTGCAAGACAGGAGAACTATTTAATAAATAGTAGACCAACAACTTTTTGCAATAGCAATAGAAAAGGGGAAATTTTTTTATCATATAAATAACAGACTTCAGATTGGAGTCAAGACCTTACTACACCGCCTACAAGTTTTGGCAGGATTTTACAATGGCCACAGTTGACGCATAAATTTTTTTTCAACCTCTAAGACTATACTGGATAACCTCCTGCCATGAGGCTTCAGTATCCCAAGCTTACCTTGGAACTTCAACACATGTGGCTGCTTCTGAAACTTTTCTTTCAAGGCAATGTACTTTTCTTGGGTTATCCCATTCCATTTAACATTCTCATGGGAAATAATCGTCTAAAACTTATCTGGAGTAAATACACTTATTCATAGATTAATGCATATGAATTCTTGCGATAAACTGTTTTAATTACAATCTTAAGGCTTATTTCATATGATATACTCCTTATTCTGGATTCATTTGAGAGCTGAATGGCTATACAATATTTAAAAAACAAATGAAATATGATACTTTAAATCACTATAGGATAATACAATTTGAGTCTTATGAAACCTTTATGCACTAAATGTATTGAAAACATGATACATATACATATACATATATATATATATATATATATATATATATATATATATATATATATATACTTGTATATATATATATATACACAGTATATATATATATATATATATATATATATATATATATATATATACACAGTATATATATATATATATATATATATATATATATATATATATATATACAGTATATATATATATGTATATACATATACATATACATACACATATATATATATATATATATATATATATATATATATATATATATATATATATATATATATACACACACACACACATGGACTGAGCCTTGGTCTCAAAGTTGTGGACTTGAATACAACTTTGGCTTTTGCTGTAAACCTTGATCCCAAAGCATGTAACGGTGATGGTTCGGCTTTGCTAACTGTTGGAATAATGTTTCTGCATTTTTGCAAGCATCAACATAAGACCCATCACAAAGCATTCTGGAATCTCCATCAGATTAGCATGCAAAGATTATGATTTTGACAAAATCATTTGATTTTTCAAGACCTAAGGTACTATCTGTCAAGATTTTGAATTTCAATAAATGAATAATGTTCAAATTTTCTGTGTAGGGCTTAACATTCAATTAGAAATCTGTCTAAATGCTCTTGCCTGCAAAATCACCGATACAGAGTCACTAATTTAGTTTTCTTGGACTTTGCAGTCTTGTGTACATTTTACCTTGCACCTAAGGGTTAAACAAACACATAAGACAGAAAGATAGATTCTTTGTCCCCAAGGGGTTCAAACAAACACAAGAGATAGACAGATTCTTAAAAAAACTATTCTGTAAGCTAAAATAAAAAAGTAAAAGGTGAAGTTCAAATAATAAAAAAAATAGCAATACCTCCAGGGAAGACACCTGTAATAGGCGCAAAAATTTTGGCAGTCACCAAACAGCATCAGTGGATAAGCAGAAGTAAGCAGGTACAACAGTAGGGAGTAAATTCAGTGGCCAGCATCAACAGCATCAGTAGTGGTACAGCAGTGGCAGCAGTTGGTGGTGGTGGTGCAGCAGGGTTAGCAGGTTAATTCAGTCAATAAATTAGCAGTGATGCAAAGTTTGGAGTGGATAAAAAAAACTCTTCAAAATAAGAATGAACTGATGCTGTATCTGTGCAAGAGGCAAACTTGTCCTACACAACTTAACAAAAAGGTGTCTGAAATGCTATGTTGTAGACAAAAAATAAATCCACTTCCAATCTGTTTGAGATACTATATAAAAAATAAATTGACAGCTATAAAAGGAAACTCAAGGTGCAAAATACTAACATTAACATAAAAATATGGAAGAACTTAATCATATAAATAAAAAATGACCAATCTGATGATAATTCAGTCACCCATGCTTTTACATAGAAATAAAATCCTTATAATATATATTTGTTCAGTGCAATATGGTAAATGTGAGGAAAAAAACAAAGTAAACAGAATGTTGAACCTCCTGTGCAGCTCATTCATTCCAAATAAGGAAATATTTTCTAAACTAAAACACCAACTTAAAAAAATGGTACGACAACAAAAGCAAGAAGTTTTTTGTAACTGGTAGAAGAACAAATAACTCTGAAAGACTTTTAAAACTGAACTCAAGAATTGATAAATTTTGGTGCATGTCACTTCAGAACTTTACGAACAAATTTCATTGCATCATTCTTCAGAGCTGAAAAAGATAATTTCTGATAAGGAAAAAGACACCATTGCTCAGTTTGCGTGTTCACAAAAGCATTGCAGTGACATGCATTTGAAGAATGATGGAAATGAAAACCAAGTTGCCTACAAATAAGTAGGTCCAAAAGATGTAGCCTGCTGCAAACAAAGGCGAAAACGAAAGATCTAATCAGCAAATATGTGCTTATGAAATGAAAGTTCTTCCAGTGCTCATGTATACACATGCACACCAACATCATATACATATCTTTAGAGAAAATTGTCCTTCCAATAGGTTTGGTACACAAGAAATGAGCTCCAAATGCTGTATACTAACAAGTTAAAGATTACAGAGAATGAATGTATATCTGTCTGTATTACACAGGAAGAAGAGAACCCAATAAAGGTAAAATCAAGAAAGAAATATAAATATTAATTTCCAAATATATATGATTGAATAAATATCCAGTCAATAACCTTATTGAAAGACAATATATGATAAAGTGTAAGCAAGCTGAGAGCATACAATTTCTTACTTAATGTTATAGGAGTTGAACTGCATGGAACATTATCTTAGTCATCACTTTAAATCATAAAAGACTTTTTTAGAAATCTTTTATCCACTACAAAGGGTCCGATACATGTTTTCTACACTCTTTATGGTAATTTAAATTGGAATTAATTTCTTAAAATATACAAGATTCTTTGACCTGACATTACCATATCTACTGCTAGCATGACTTAACTGCTCCTCCCCCTTCGCATAAAACAACCAAGACAGCACAATCTTTGGGATCTTTGTATAG
Source organism: Palaemon carinicauda (assembly GCF_036898095.1). NCBI lineage: Eukaryota > Metazoa > Arthropoda > Malacostraca > Decapoda > Palaemonidae > Palaemon > Palaemon carinicauda. Next base: position 90,188,430 of record NC_090750.1, read on the forward strand.
TATCTTACCCTCCTGCTAGAGGGTACACTCAGGCACACTATTCTATCTTATTTCTCTTCCTCTAGTTTCGTTAAAGTTTTAATATTCTAATGTGAGTTATTTTAATGTTACTCTTCTTATAATATTTAGTTTTTCCTTGTTTCCTTTCTTCAATGGGCTATTTTCCCTGTTGGAGCCCCTGGGCTTATAGCATTCTGCTTTTTCAACTAGGGCTTAGCAAATAGTAATAATAATAATAATTTGGATAATACACCTTTCACCAACTACAGTATTTTATAAATCAACTCAAATTCTAAAAATAAAAAGATCCAAAATTACCTGAACCTTGAAGTATGCTAAAATATCATCACTTGCAAACATTTGGTGCCCTCTGCTTTTGCAGTATAAATCTAATTGATTTTCTTGGTACTACGTTAAATTCTGCTTTTCCAGTAAACTAGTTTATATTGTTATGACAACTGTTGGTTTTAATAACTTTTCTCAACTCTTCAGCATCACCTTTAATACTTTCCTAAAATGTTCCCGCAAATTTAATATCACAACCTTTCTGAGCTGTGTAGTGCTTCTCAATTTCCTTTACATAAATTTTGTCATTTAAGGAATCTTCTTTGACAATGGTGAGCTTATCGAGACCCAATTCATCATATTTTCTTCTCAGAATGATCCCCACTTTATATTTTATACTTTGCACCTTTCAAACACAATATGAAAATGAAAATTTGGAAACCTATACAATATTACTATTGCTCACAAATAAGGTAAACCATGATATAAAAGAAGAAAGCCAACACTCGAAATGTAATGTTCCCCGCCCTTCACAATGTCAGATTAACTTGATACCTCACTACAGGTAGATGTATAAGATGATATTGAACAAAAGTAACTATTTTCATTGCAAACAAATTACTTTTACTCAAGTTTCTTAGTACTTATGCAAATTCAAATACTTAAACTTGGAAGAAAAGGTGGCAGGTAATCATCTACAAAGTTATCTTTTGAGATGAGGACTTAGCAAAAATGCACAAAATGCTGAATAAAATGTAATGATTTTCAAGGAAAAAAATTCTTTGTTGAAACAAGCAAACCCTCAAAATATTAAAAGAGTAATCAACCTTAACTCTCATTCCTGAATACGTTATCTCTTGTGAGCACAAAATAGAAAGGCTACATTCTTCTAAATACTGTATTGTTGATTTGAATTCCTTTACCCCTCAGCACCTATATTAACCCTTTTACCCCCAGGGTATTTGGAAATTTCCAACACTTAACCCCCAGGGGTTAATTTTTTTTCAAACACATTTTGCAGTATATTTTTTAAAAATTGCTCTAACAGCCTTAATTTCTGTCATAGAGAGGTCAGGTTGGTCCCATTCTCTTGAAAAATGCCTGAATTTTCTCAAAAAATTATCAAAAATATGCAAAAAAAATTTTAAATAGCATTTTTTTTGCAAGGACGTACCGGTATGTCCATGGGGATAAAGGGATGAGTTTTGTGAAACGTACCAGTACGTCCTTTTTTGGGTAAAAGGGTTAACAAAATGAGGTGCAAGAGCTGAAGACTGTCCCTTACTGATGCTAAAAGTTTGTTTGTAATTCAAACTGAATTTTTGTCTTTCTGTGCGGTACTGGGGTTCTAAATCCAAAAACCTAATAAATTAAAGCAACGATTATGTTTGCCTGGTTTCTTTTTTATGTTAGAAACTCGCTTTGTAATGGCTTTGTTCTTTAAACATACTGTGTATGTATTATGGATACCATAAAATTATGATCGATTTAAGCCAGAGTTAAATTCTTCATTTAAAACATTGAGGAGACATGAAAGGTTTCACAGACTCCAGTCATAAATTATATCAAAATAATAAAATTGATTATTTCTGTTCTCACCTGATGTTCAGAGTACTTCTCTCAAAGCTTAGTTTAAATACAGAAATTTACACTACACTAAAACATCTTTCTTTCTTTGTAAAAGCTTTACCCTTCTAGCATGGTATTGAGACAAGTCTGGTGGTTAATGGCAATTATCGCAACATTGGCACTCCATAATTCCAAAGTATAGAGTGACCACGCTAAGGTAATTGCCATTAGACATCAGATTCTCTAAATACTAGATGGGTAAGGCAATTGGATATTTATTTAGTTTTATGGTAAATATTGGTATGAAACCAAGATTCGAGAGAGATGCACAATGAAAATCAAGTATGATTTATAGGAATAAAAGGGATTTATCTTTTTTATATATTTGGGGGATAATTATAAATTACATTGTCATTTGTGGTGAAGGCAAAACATTCTTTCAAGATTAACAAGACTAATGACATTTAATTTGACAGTCTTGCAGGCTAACACAGAGGTGGGTTCATAGTAATATTTTCCCTTTTAATTTCCTCATAAAATTCATTATTTATAACACCAATCTATTTCCAATATTATGTCTAAATTATCGTCAAAGCTTTTTCAATACATAAAAAGTGAATATTCTATAAAAAAAAGGAAGTCCAGAAGTATAAAGTTAAACCTGGAATTAGACATTTGGACTGAATGAAGAATATCAGGGGATTTAGTTGTTTATAACTCATAAATAATTGGGGAAAATTAGTAAACATAATATTTATTCGACGTTACATCAACAACACAAGTAGAAGCACTCCTTTGGTCAAAATTCTTCATCAATGTGCATTAAAAATTTTACTTTTGATATTTTAAATATACATCCGTATCTAAACCAATACTTTTTTTCTATTACATCTAGATTTTAAAGTTTCTTCCTTCCATACATCATCTGTTTACTGGTAATATTTCTGAGGAGGCAGTCCAAGAACTTTGGCCAGTTACTTCACATATAGCCTTGTATTGTATTTCATGACTGGTCTTGAATTAACAACTTAGGAGTAGTGTTCACGACAATTTAATTTTGCCATGCAAGAGTCTTTGGAAACTTGCAATATAACAAATTTGTAAGTAATTTGTATTTTTCCTAGTATACAAACCTGGAGCTATTTATAGGGTATACTTTCGGCACAGCTGAAAGACTAGCCATGATAATTTTAGTGAGGGATAATTACCACATCCGATAGTTAGCGGGTGGGGGGTGGGGTAAACTGGCTACCACGCTCACTCACACCTCTCGGCTAAGTAACCAGTTTGCTTTATGGCAGGACTTCTCGGGGGACAGGGTGGTGGGCCAATTTGTATAAATAGCTCCAGGTTTGTATACTAGGAAAAATACAAATTACTTACAAATTTGTTATTTGTTCCGACGTAGATACAAACCCTCCGCTATTTATGGGGTGACTTACTCTTAGGAGGGAGGAAGTCCTCACCAACAGGCCTTGGTCATGACCCGGGGTCCTCTCTATTTTGATCTGTGATCGATAGTAGAAGGGACCCTACCCTCGCTAAAATCAAGTGCCGATATGAGCTAATGTACTGATAGCGGCCTGCAGAAGTTTGTGTGTGAGTGAAACTAACAGTGTGGCTTGTCTTTAACATAGGAACTCGAGTACAAAACCTATTGTTCTTAAAGACATACCCAATACCCTCCCTCTAAAAGGTATTGGGGACGTAACAAAGTATTCTTCTACTTAGGAGGCACAAGGGAAATGGGTCTTACCTGCAGCGAGGTGAGATCAGCTATGCTGAGGCTTGCGGAGCTATTTTCCCCAGAGGGGAGAAGGTGAAAGGAAGAAAGGAGCCAGGCCTTCTTATTCATTCACCCCAGATTAATCCGGGTAGCCTCAGCCCTCAACCCTCTGCTACTTGTCCATCTAGGAGCCTGAGGTGTTTAGACCATTTGTTATGCGACCACCACAGGACCAATGGAAAAGGTCTCCATGTTCATGTGGGTTACGTCTTTGTAGGTAGTGGGCCGTGAAGGTCGATTGACGCTTCCACATGCCCACTTAAAGTATCTGCACCACAGAGTAGTTTCTTGAACGCCAGGGACGTAGCAACGCCACTGACGTTACGAGCTCTGGGTCTTAGGATGGAGGAGAGTCTAGATTGAGAGTAACCCCAATTGCCTTCCAATCCCAGAGGGGAAGGAAATCCTTGAGGTCCTCCTCTTGACCTTCCCTGTGCTGGTCAACAGTGCCGACACACGGGGGCAAGCTGGTATCGTTCTTTTAAGGTAACCCCACAGACTCCTCACTGGGTAAAACCCCAGTTGATGGGTTTTCCGTTACCGAACGAAGACACTTTATTCGTAATGGGCTGCACCTAGGGTACAGCACACTTGGATTTGAGTCTTGGCAATCCACTCAGGGATGCCGCTGAGGATTACTTCTCCCAGTCTCCTAGGGTAGGAGACATCAGAAGATGGATCATACAACACACTAAATCTCTTGGTCAAAAGCCCAAGTGAGTAGAAAGGCCGTCTTCCGTGTAAGGAAGTGATCTACTGCTGGGCATAAGGCTTGTAGAGAGGGGCCTTCAGAGACTGAAGGACCTGAACCGTGTTCCCAGGAAGAGGTTGAGATCTGACGGGGGACAAGTTATCTCACACTTGTATAAGTAAAGGCATCGATGGGAGAGAATCCCCTTCCACGACATCAGTCACCAAGGCCCGAACACTTCGCCTGGAAGACCGACGCTCAAAAGTGTCTGAGGTGCCTAGACATCTTTTCCGTAGCTTGTTGCGAAAGGCCTCTCTGAGAGGGGTGGTGTAGGATCGTCCCAGGCGAGAAGTCGAAGCAAAAGATACGGCTTAGGAAAGTGTTAGCATGTGGCTGCTTGGAAGATCGTGCCGCAGAGGAAGATCCCTCGGAACTCCGTCAGGAGCTGTAGAAGGTCGGGGAACCATTCTGCAGGTTGACATAGCGAAGCTATTGGAGCTCTGTCAGGGGCTGCAGAAGATCTGGGAACCATTCTGTGGGATGCCATAGCGAAGCTATTGGAGTCATTGATAAGATCTAGCTTATCCTGACTTGGCTGAGGACTTTTTCACCAGACCAAATGGGTGAAAAAACCAAGGCACACCTCTAGGCTGCCCCACCGATCTTGTTTGAGGGCCTGGGGTATTCCGGGACTGGGGAACGGTCGAGTGGGAGCCTGAAGATCAGGGCCGCTGCGAGCATAACTACAGTCGGGGACCTCACAAAGTTAAGACTTTGTTGGATACAAGATGATTCCAAGACACTAGGAGCCCACTATCTGGGTGGTTTTGCAAGCACATTCCTGTACCAGGAATGACGCCAGCAGATGGGGGAAACTAGTTGTCCTCTGTCTAAGAGAGGTGAATGCTGGTACCTTTCTGAATCAGGCCAACGGACGAGGCTGGAATGGTGCAGCATATGCTGCCCCCACCTCTCTTTTGATGCATTAAAGAGAGCATTAGATCCAGAGGGAAGACGAGAAGACAGGCCTCTTTGCAGAAGCTCTCGTCTGCCACCCATCATCTGCGGATTGTCCAGTGGTTGGGGGGGGGGGGGAGGGAGGGGGAGTGCACAGCAATAAACACATCTAGAGATGATGTCAAGACGTGTAACTAATTGCACGTTCTTGCAACAAAGGGGAACAGCCTGTTCTCCCTCCAACTGCCACTAAACCAGTATGGTTGGCCGAATAAGACCGATACCAACCAGAAAACCAGTTAATCAGCACAGCTTATGTTATAATAGCGAATCTCCATAGAGATTGCTTTCCGGACAAGAGACTGTACGGTAATCACCGAACGCATCCAACCAAACCCAAGAGGGGACTGAGACGTATCTTCGATCTATTGTTGGGTGGGTAAAGAGCATAAGTCTACTACGGAGTAGTAACACCGAACTGTGGGCATGACACGCATACATGCGTAGTTCGACATAAAAGTCGTGTTCGGGACTCAGTTGGAGAATGTTGAAAACGTTCGTAACGGAGGTTTCTCCTTCTTAGGACAAAAAACGTTCGTACTTCTCCGTCTCCGATTGGTAACCTAGCATTTATATTAAATGTTCCCTACTAGGGAACAGATATGCTAATGATTAGTTTCCAGCCAAAGCCTTTGTAGGAGACTAAGACTTCCAATCGGGGGGAAAGGAAAAAATGCCTATAAGGAGGCAGAACGTAAATGCCGTATGCCTGGTTACAGGAAAGTAGCCAAGTAATGTACTGAATAACCTGGTTTCAGTAAGGGATATAAATATACAACTTAATAGAACGGAGTTCTAATTGCAAGACGTATATAGCCCTTATTGGCAGAAAAATCGCTTGCACGCATACATGTACTTGTCTATTTGCGCTAGCGCATGCGTATTCTCTGCCTCCAGGAAACGTTTGCAACGAATCCGGTTGCGGGAATAATGTATGTGCGACGAATTGCAACATTATTGCCGAAAGAATTTTGATCGTTGACTAACTGTAATATTTTCTTGAATTAGAGCGAACATGTTCTCAAACAAAAATATACAGTTATAGAGACGATCATTTCCCCTTTGGTTTACCCCTCCTCTTTATGTGAGGGGCTAGCCAGTGTTCAATACACAGAAACGGATGTCTGGTTACCTGTGGGCGGAGTTTGAAACCTTCGTAAACGTAATGAAAAGTTGCCCACGCTTTTAACGTCAGCTAACAACGTTCCTTCGGGACTAATTGTTCGAAACAATAACCCTGTAAGGATAGAATAAAAAGTCTCAGAAGCCAATCGTGTAAAAGGCAAGTCGTTATACCCATGGTACGATGACGGGGGAGGCTGCCTCCATCAAACGGTAAAACCAAGTTAAAGACAATAACCTCGCGGTTTTGTCTTGGGTAGAGCGCATGCTCCGGGATGGCCTACGGCCTTCATAAAGTTTTAACAACACCCGTTAAAGTTCTGTAAAAACTTCTCAGGAACGAGCCTCCCGAAAAGGGTGAAGTCTCGGATGTAGGAGTTTGCTTCAAGAATGTCAGACATAATTGCCATCGACCGCTTACCCGAAAGGGTTGCCATCGAACGCTTTCTCGGTAGTGAGAAAACTACTGTCTAAATCCGGCAAGGCCTGCAAGGGGAAATGAACTGGAATGTAAAGAATTTTTTCATTCCTCGCTCATTTCCATCTGCTAACCAAACCACTCGAAGTGGGAAGGTGGAGGAAAGATGATGGTGGTTCGTTCGAAAACAAAAGGATCGGTGCTCGCGAAACCAGACTAGCTGATATAGTAATCAGCTGGGAGTGTAGAGTGATGTATCAAGTCACACCTTTGGAAGACCCATCCCGTAGGGGGGGAGGTCAACCATAGAGTTTTCAGAAAAACTCTGGATCGTGGAAACTGAGAGATTCGGATGAGAACCTAGTGGTTCAGAATCTATTTATGAATTCCTTTCTCACAACCTTAAGGGATGTTGTGCCAAGAACCCGCAGGAACTCTGTTGCTGATTCCTGATGGAATTTTCAGGAATCGTGTTACATGATCAGGACCCAAAGGAACTGTGTCATAGTTACCTGTAGAGATTTGTAAACCCTTAAGCAGCAGGCATCCCTCTGTCATCAGAGTAAAACTCTTGATGACGATGGGTCCGCGCGAACAATTCACGGGATGAGAGTTCGAAAACTCTGTCATAAGAGTTGTTTGCGCACTTCAACTGACTGCGTGCGCCCAGGTGCTCATGCGTGTCAATATGGTCGTGCGCGCCAATTTGGTCGTGCATGGTAATCCAGTCGTGTGCGCCAATTTGGTCATGCAAGCCAAACCAGTCGTGTGCGCCCGATTGTCCGTGCGCGCCAGAGCTCTCAGTGTGGCGAGAGTACTCACTACTACATTCACCCGAAGATTCACGATAGCCTGTGTTGTACGAGTGCGAACGGTCAACACAATGAGTCCCCAAACTCTGTCGTACAAGTATGGCTATGATCACGAGAACCCAAAGGTTCGGCGTGAACTGCGTTGAGAGACCCCGAAGGGTCAGCGCAAACGAGAAACGGAATTTTCTCTGTCACGTCACCCTGAAGGATCAGCGTGATTAAGGGCACGAGACACCATAGGCCTAACGTAGCCTGTGTTGCGAGACCCCGAAGGGTCAGCGCAATGAGAATCCGCAGTTTCCCTGTCACTAAACACTGAAGTGTCGGAGTGACTAAAGTTACGAGAGCCCAAGGGTTCTGCATAACTAATGTTACGAGACCACGAAGGGTCAGCGTAACGAAAAACCGAAGTTTTCTTGTCACAAAACACCGAAATGTCAGTGACTAAAGTTACAAGAGCCCTAGGGTTCAACGTAACTAATGTTTAATGTTACGAGACCCCGAAGGGTCAGCGCAACGAGAAACCGAAGTTTCCCTGTCACAACACACCGAAGTGTTGAGAGTGACTAAAGTTACGAGAGCCCAAGGGTTCAGCGTAACTAATGTTACGAGACCACGAAGGGTCAGCGCAACGAAAAACCGAAGTTTCCCTGTCACAAAACACCGAGGTGTCAGAATGACTAAAGTTACAAGATAACACCTCCGTATAAGAGGTTTGTTCTCCCGAAGGAGAATGTCGCTTAAGATAAGGCTATCGCTCCGCCCCTGAAGGAGAACCATAAGCGTAACAGGGGACCACCGATGCCCTGAAGCGGTCTTCTCTCGAGGACGAGACTCATTCCCCGAAGGGATAACCTGCTTCGGAGAAAGCTCTGCCACCGCCCCTGGTGGATCAACAAGCTCCTACAAGTTATTTCTTGCGAACAAGAGGGAAGTTCTCTCGAAGGAGATCGCCTAAGACGAGCTTTCTCCCAGCTCTATGGGAATAAAGCGTAGGCGTAAAATATCTCTCTAGCGAACGAGGGAGAAGTCCTCCCGAAGGAGGACATCGCCAAAGACAAGCTTTCTCCCAGCTCTATGGGAAAAAAGCGTAGGCTTAAAAATCTCTTTCGTGAACGAGAGAGAAGTCCTCCCGCAAGAGGACATAGCCTAGGTAAAGCTTTCTCCCAGCTCTATGGGAAAAAAGCATAGGCGTAATAAAAAAAAAACAGTCTCTCTCTCTCTCTTTCGCGAAGGAGGAACATCAAGTTGAAGGTTGACAGCGAATGCTACCTCGTAACGAGGGCAGCTCACGAGCTACCACATGGAGCGCAGGATAACGAACAGGGCGGCCGTAGCACTCGGCCTTGTGTTCTATGTCACTGGTACCTGTGAAAAAAGGAAGTTGTGATCAATTACAATTCATGTTCCGATGCACACAATACACTATTCGGGGAATAAGTCACCTTCCTTGTGAGATAATTTCTCGAAAGGGAGCTGAACTGTTATACACTTTAATTCAGTAATGAAGCAAACACACGGCAGTGTTAAGAACCTGCCGACCAACAGTCGCAGGGAGGGCAGCAATGACAACTCCCTTACGGCGGAGGCAGTCGGATACGTTGTTAACAGCAAAGTTACAAGTATCTAACCACGTATATTTCCATTATACATATATACACTCATATATATGTAAGATGAATGAAAACACACAAGAAAACAAAAAATAAAATAGAAGGAAAGTGGTTACTCAGCCGAGAGGTGTGAGTGAGCAGGGTAGCCAGTCTACCCCACCGCCCACCCGCTAACTAGTGGATGGGGTAGTTATCCCTCACTAAAATTATCATGGCTCGTCTTTCAGCTGCACCGAAAGTATACCCTATAAATAGCTCCAGGTTTGTATCTACGTCGGAACAAATACTTTTTTTAAGAATCTACAGGAAATTAAAAGTGAAAAAGTCAAAATAAAGTCAAACTATTTCTCATCACGGTCAAAGCCAATGAAATTGCAAAACAAATATTAAGACCCATGAAAAAAAAACACGTTCAAACCAAATGAGCTACTATCATCGCCTAAATGTATCGGCATGCTCAGTAAATTAAAATACAAAAAGGAAAGATTAATAAGTCAAATAATACGATTATCTTCCAAAAGTCTAATAATGAAAACGCTTGCACTCAGGAGTGATCAGATTAAAGATACGACTCCCATGCACATTGCAGCTACTCATTCTGATGTGAATAAAAAAATTGGAATCAAACGAAACAAAAACAAATGATTTACCTAAAATGACATATATTTGCTGGATGGAAGCTAGGAAAATGCTATAACGTTCATTCAGAAAAGCAATGTTACTCTGTAACAAGGATATGCTAGTTGATTGCTACGACAAAGCTCTAACAGTAATTTAAGAGGATACTGTGCAATGCAAAAAGTAGCAGTATCTTAAAATGGATGTTAACATTTTACTCAACTTGCATACCAATTACATCAAAAGCATTCAATTACATAGTACTGTAATAAATTCACATAGAACCCTACCTTTTTTGCAGAACATAATAAAAAAATATATATATACTAGATTCTACCCGTTTCACTGGGCGACACAGGTTCCTCGCCCAGAAATAGATTTTTCCTTTGTCAAAATCCCTTATGTATACTACATTCTAATGTCAGCCAAATAATGCTTAAATTGTCAAACAAGAAGCTGAAACAAATAAAAAACATCTTACCTAGCATTTTTGATACGTATGGTTCTATATCCACATCTTGCAAGTGTTGGTACGTATGCGCGTGATATAACCGTAGCGTAGAATCTAAACGGATGCTAACCCAGACACCATCGCCAATCCACGCCATCTGCCTTACTTGTGACTCTTTACGTGGATGGGCATCAAATGATTTCTGCAATGATTTGATGTCCATCATTTTCTTATAAAGATTTTGGTTATGCATTCTTATATAACTAAGAAGATAGCCATAAGTTAAATATTTTTACCTTGCCATCAACAAAGTGTTGGGGGCAGTTAAGGGAGTAGTAAAAAATAGATGGTTGGGCATGAATGTAGATAGAGTTCTATATGAGAAAGTGACTGTACCAACTGTGATGTATGGATCAGAGTTGTGGGGAATGAAAGTGATGGAGAGACAGAAATTGAATGTGTTTGAGATGAAGTGTCTAAGGAGTATGGCTGGTGTATCTCGAGTAGATAGGGTTAGGAACGAAGTGGTGAGGGTGAGAACGGGTGTAAGAAACGAGTTAGCAGCTAGAGTGGATATGAATGTATTGAGGTGGTTTGGCCATGTTGAGAGAATGGAAAATGGCTGTCTGCTAAAGAAGGTGATGAATGCAAGAGTTGATGGGAGAAGTACAAGAAGAAGGCCAAGGTTTGGGTGGATGGATGGAGTGAAGAAAGCTCTGGGTTATAGGAGGATAGATGTGAGAGAGGCAAGAGTGTGTGCTAGAAATAGGAATGAATGGCTAGCGATTGTGAAGCAGTTCCGGTAGGCCCTGCTGCTTCCTCCGGTGCCTTAGATGACTGTGGAGGTAGCAGCAGTAGGGGATTCAGCGTTATGAAGCTTCATCTGTGGTGGATAATGGGGGAGGGTGGGCTGTAGCACCCTAACAGTACCAGCCGAACTCGGTTGAGTCCCTTGTCAGGCTGGGAGGAACGTGGAGAGGAAAGGTCCCCTTTTTTGTTTCATTTGTTTGATGTCGGCTAACCCCCAAAATTGAGGGAAGTGCCTTGGCATATGTATGATGTATGTATCAACATAATTTAATGATCTAATTAACTGACACACGTGGTGATCTGATGGGCATAAGCACATGTCAATATATCAACTCTAGTCTCTAGGCTATTCACTAACTATAAAGTTCACTGTTATAAGTAACTGACTTGTGAAACTATTATCTTTTAAGAAGAAAACTCAGTTCTATACATTTTTCTATCATTTGTTAACAAAACAGTGGAAATATATTTAAATTCTGGAAAATCTCTTTCACTTCACCAAGCAAAGAAAAACCTCTCACTGAAAGTCATGGACAAAAGGAGATACTTCCTAATGCTACAATAGTAAAGGCAACTGCTTGTCACACGACTTTTGCAATTACTACAAAAATATACAAAATTGACAAAACTACATATACACATCAACAAAAAACTTACTTCTACGTTCATAATTTTAGGATCTACGACGTGAATCTTGTTTCGGTATCCACACCAAACTTTGTTGTGCACAACGTGCATGCAGCGAATGGAATGATGTGGTTTTCCAAGATCAAGTAAGTGATAATTAGTTAAGTCCCACTGGCCATCACCTTGCCGATGGAAAATAGCGACAGTTCCATCAGCAAGAGCCGCTAAAACGCGACCTTTGAGGTGTCTGTGAAAAACAAAAACAAAAAAGCAATTATTTACTGTATATTTCGGTGTATAAGACGACTCAAAATTCTAGATTATTAACCATGTATTTCGGCGTATAAGGCAACCTACAGATAAGACAGCTCCAAATTCTAGGCAAAATTTCTTGATTTTAGCTTATATCGTAGGTATAAGACCTTTAACAATCGAAACTCCAAGGGTATTTGTAGTTTTGCTTACCTTGAGGACCCTAAAAATACCCAGTTGCCGGTATCGATACCTCACAGGATTAAAGGTTCAATTTTTGTTACTGTTAAGACGACCCCCTTTTTAGGGGGAGGATTTCTTTTGGTTCAAATGGTTCGACTTAAATGCCGAAATATACGGTATATCTTATGATGATTTTCACGATATTTTAAGTCAAATCAATATATTTTGTTAACTGGCTAATTAAAAAAGTAATCAATAATATTAGTAATTAACCTTATTCATATACAGTATAAAAATATAGTCATAAATTAAATAATTTTCACCTCATAAAGATTACATATTACTTACACAATTGATAACACAGAATCCTTGAGCTTGATAGAATGTAATGAACGCTTCCACTGACGAACAGCTGAGTGCACGTATATCGATCCACTCTGGGATCCGAGCCACATAGTTGCTAAAACAGACGACATTTTTTCAACTTCCTCGTGTACGACACTTGTGTCTGAAAAGAGAAAATCTAATGTTACATACACTGTGAAGAAAGGAAAATATAAATATATGAGGAAAGTTTATATTTAAATACAGTACTTTCATGTGGGGATAATAGTTTGGTGCAAATTGCATCACTGACTAGATACCACAGGGACAAATAAGAATATGCGAGATCGAGGGAAATTAGAATTAATTGCTGATACCAATGGGGCAGATATTAAAAAACTACATTAAAGCTTAAAAGAGTTCGGAGCTTCACAGATGTCATTCAACATCTCTGCCAAAGGGAATCTTTTACTTAGAAGAAACCATTATTTAACTTCCACTATTAATATCTATATTACAGAAGAACAATAATAAACTTTGAGGTAATAATTAAGTGGATATGTTCAATTATCCTACAGAAATCTTGTTTGCTGGCAATAAGAACAACTTTGGAAGACAAAAATTACATTATTGGTATGAAAAAGAATGGAGGAAAAAAAACTTGCTTGTCATCATTAGTCTTTCAAATTACACGATATACAGTAAAATTAACACTGACTTCCTTGTTTAACTTATTGACAAGTTTCTTTACAGATAACCTATAAAAAGACACTATAAATTCATGGTGGTTTATTGGATCAAATGCAGCTCAGTATGTTTCTACTTTTGTTCTCCTTATTTAATTTTTTAAGAGGTGAATTCAATGTCTACCATGAGTTGCTCTTAACCCTTTTACCCCCAGGCTATTTGGAACTTTCCAACCCTCTACCCCCCCGGGGGTTATTTTTTTTCAAGCACATTTTGCAATATAATTTATTTACATTAGTCTAACAGCCTTAATTTTTGTCATAGAGAGGTCAGGTTGGTCTCATTCTCTTGGAAAATGCCTGAAGTTTCTGAAAAATTATCAAAAATATGCAAAAAAAAAAAATATAAATAACAGTTTTTTGCAGGGACGTACCGGTACGTCCATGGGGGTAAAGGGATGGGTTTTGTGAAACGTACCAGTAGGTCCTTTGGGGGTAAAAGGGTTAAGTTTGAGTTCTAAATTAAATTTTGGACGTAACCAGGAACAGGATCAGCAGTCTGGATCAGATGCAAGTCAAATAAATTTCTTCTTGTGTCAATGTCACCCTTCGGCGAAGGTAAAAACTCTTTTATTCATTTTGCTTCAACTGTTATTGGAATCCCTAAGGCAATTCCTGAAATTTTCCAACTATGAAAATTTCAATTAATGATGTTTTAAATGTCTTTAATAAAATGGAAAACTTCAAGTTCTTAATGTCACAGATTTCTGCAAACGTTAAAAATGTGCTCAGGAAAAAAACTGTACCTTCAGTCGGCTGCGCTTCCTCCACTCCATCCTTAACCACACCCTCTGGGTCCTTGAGCAATCTTCTTGGTGGAACCTCCTCTTCACCCGAGTTATCCATTACTTCAGCTCTGTCTGCATCTTGTTCTAGAGAAAAAAAAGTACGACCAAAAACACTTAACACAAAAATTAATATTTTTTTTTTTTTTTTTACTATGAATTTACCTATTATCTTTATATCAAATTTCAAAGCATCTCATTTGTTCTATCATAAAAATCAGGAATATTTTCAAAACCTCTTCTTAAAACTGTAACCGAGGCTTTAATATTAAAATGTTTCATGTTACACCTTCAATTATGCTACTGTTGTGTGAATACAAGTAACAAATTTATATTTTCTTCATTAATCATGGTTTTCTCAATCAATGAAAATTAAAAAATTTCTTGTTTCTAATCATCCACATACACTTTTATTTAGTATTCCCACTATATTCTATTTGCTCCAATTTTATTCAATGACAAAGGTTAAACTGCTTCTTCCATCCTTCCTTTTTTGTTTCCTCTAAAATTATACTTTTAATTCCTATTATTCACACATTTCTCTCTCCATATGTTTTACTAAAAATAAATTCCTTCTTCACTGAACACTTCCATACTTGGCTGAGGGCTGGTGGTCCCAGTAACTATTTCCAACCTTCCTACCCTATCCACAACAAATTCATGTTTATATATATATATATATATATATATACATATATATATATATATATATATAGTTTGCATAAATAAAACTATTAATTTCTGATAAGGTACTCTTCCACCTCTTGAAAAATAATGTAAAAAATTCAGAGAAAAACAAAGGAGTACAGCTAGTGCAAGGTAACTGCACATAAAAATGAACTATATCATTACGGAGTGTGGAATGATTGATAAGTGGTGTAAAAGACCTGAAAGTAGCTTAATAGTTTGAACATATTTGATAAGAGAAAAATTTTGAAGAACACTATGATCAAGCGTAAGATTAAACAATTAATTCTTAATATGCAAGACTCATATACTGCACGTACAGCAATCCTTCAATACCCTGCACTTCCAGTATCTAAAATAATCCTATTACCATGTTTTATTCTATAACTATCTTTGGTATGCAATTGCGTTAGTATTTCTTAAATCCATTCCCGACACCTTTAATTGCAAACAATATTTATACATTTGTTTATTTCATCCTTGTTTTCATGCTTTTGAGAGAGAGAGAGAGAGAGAGAGAGAGAGAGAGAGAGAGAGAGAGAGAGAGAGAGAGAATTAATTTGGGTTGTGAAATTTATATGTGTATTTCCTGTTACATATTCTCTTGCTGGACTGCTTTTATGTTTCAGCCTATACCGCTCTTACTTTTATGGATTCTATACACTTAATTTAGTGGATATAACATCAGCGAAGCAAGGTGGGGCTGGGATTTTAAGGTAGCCTATAGTCAACTCTTTTTAGTGAGGCATATTTGCACCGACTCACAGGGGTGCCCTTTTAGCTTATTAAAGTTTCCTGATCGCTGATTGGTTGCACAAGATAATTCTAACCAATCAACGATCAGGAAACTTTTCCGAGCTAAAAGGGCACCCCTGCGAGTCGGTGCAAATATGCCTCACTAAGAAGAATTGACTATAGTTTAAACTAGATTACCGTAACTACAACATATTACGCAGATATCAAGGGAATTTTCCACATCCTCATTTATACTATTGTGGATGATTGGGGGATCAAAGTCTCTGGAAATAAATACAACTAAAACTGGTAGGAAGATAAAAAGAGGCAAACCACAGAATAGCTGATGTAAAATATAGCAGATCTATTGTGTAAGTCAAAACTGTAATGTATAAAAAGGGTTCTCCATTATATGAGAGAGAGAGAGAGAGAGAGAGAGAGAGAGAGAGAGAGAGAGAGATATATTATCTAATTTTTAGACCCATCTGTTAAGCAATTCACTACCATCACCACCACCAAGGCAATATAACCCTTCAAGCAGAAATAAAAATTTTAATAGTACCCCAAAAGGGTCCACGTCCAACCCCTACTTATAGCTAAACATGAATATAAGGTTCCAATGCAAGCCACTAATCGCCTTACAATTTAAAATCAAGGAAATATACCATATTTACTTTATAATTGCATGATAACTATTCCTAATATTAATCATAAAATTGTCTTTCCAGGCAGTTTTTATGATGAAATTCAGACCAGATTTTCTCTCTGAGTCAATTGTTCAAGTTCAAAGCTTCAACATTATGCATAAAATTTTGCCTCTAGTAACAGAATGACAAAATTAAATAATGACTACTAACTTCTGCTTCAGTCTCTAAAGGAAAGGCATGATTAAAAAAAAATGTAGAAAGTACTACTCAACACCCTGGGCCACAAAACATCAAAATGATAAAATACTACCCGTATAATTTCAACATCAACTAACTTGTACAGAAAAATACAATAAAAATGAAGTGTAGTTATTCAAATCATGAATGTCATACTTTAGCATTTTGCATACAGTATACTGATGAAAGGAAAACTTTGAATTCTGAAATTTCATGAAAATGCTAATACAAATACCATAATTTGAATACCATAAACACTATGAAACATCTAAATCATGTTCTACAATTTGAGTGAAATGAATATTTATAACTGTATTCTCAGAAATATATAATTGTTACTATAAATGGAAATTATAACCAAAGGGTAAATTTTTCATATCAAAACACCGAAAATAACCTTATTTAATAAAAAATCAGGATATTAGAAAATATTAAAAAACAAGATCAAAATGCATTTTTAAAATAAAATAAATGTTTAAATACCTCCCTGTATAACTAATGGTGCCGTTCACTTGCTCAGAGAAAAGGGCACTATTAAGCTATACAGGATACGTATGAAACATAAGTATTTAATTAAAGTAGAATACTGAAATAACAATCGGGTCATATGACAGCAGAGGAATAAAAAGGCAAAAATCAACCATAACGGGGTGAAAATATAAAAAAAAAGGGGAAACAATACGAACTTAAAATAATAATAATGCTTCCAACACCAACCCAGGATGCACATGCTCATGCACTAAGTACCCACCTGGATCTGTACAGGCGATAGTTTCTTTTCGCAGGACAGGCTTAATTTCTGCAAAGACAACCACACAGTACTGCATAACAATGGCACGTAGGACCTTCAGAGTACGCTTTCTGATATTAAGAGACATCAATGAAAGGTGGCACAGGACAAAACCCTGATAATAATTCAACACATGACAGTAGAATCAAGAATTGATTTAAGCTGAGAAAGTCCCACATCAGATGTTTAACCTGTGTCAAGTTCAGTAACCTTTTGTTACAGTAGTCATTAATATGGATGGGATAGTCTTTCAGCTGCCAGACTACTTACTACACCTTACCATGCTCTCCCTTTACAGCTTTTCTATTCGAGAACAAAACAAGAGCTCTTGCACCTCTAGCTTACACTTTTCTGTCTTTATAATGTTACAGTAACTTCTACTACTGTCTTAGATTCTAAATATTAGTCATTTCAAAACTTAGCCTAGAATTAAAACTACTGTACAAGTACATGCAAGTATGAAAAGGACTACCTTCTCTGTACATGGGAGCTGTGATCTTGACTAATATGTTAATTATGTTCTTATAATGATAAAAGTAAAAAACTAATTCAAAGGTTTTCACAACCATTTTTAATTTCTCTTCTACATGCAACTATTATACAGTACTGTATTACTAAACCAATCGATACTCAACTACCTGGCTTCCAACCGGTAATTCTCAAAAGCTAAATTGGACATAGAGTTCAGAAAGACACTAATGTGAAGATATTTATTGCTCTAGAGTAAGACTCGCCAGATCATCTATGCAATATACTGTATATACTCATTTAATAGCTGATCTCGCATGTAGTGTGACCCCCAAAATTTTCACCAATAAAATATTATTATATCATAGTATCTAACGTATAATGCGAGTTCGTTTTTACCCAAATTACAAGAGACTAACCTCCTTTACTTTATTTCTTTACCCTATCTTCTAATTGAATAAGTTAAAAAAAGGAAAACAAAATTATAAATGTATCATATCATTATAATGGCAATGTTTGGCGGATAGGAAAGATGGATGAAAGAAGAATGATGGCAGTGTGCTAGCTAACCATGGAAAAAAATTCCTAATTGTGATGGGCAATTAGTGACCGAAAAACCTAAATTGTAAACGAAAAAATTATCAAGATATTTTATATTCAATATTCATTCCTTATCAATTTCATTACAGTATTTCCCTTCCTCACTGGGCTATTTTCCCCTGTTGGGCTTGAAGCATCTTGCTTTTCCAACTAGGGTTGTAGCTTAGCTAGTAATAATAATACCATTCAACTTCTCGACTCCTAAGACAGAAATTGGATGTGGCTACAATTATGGCATACCTGTGGGAGCATCCTGAAGAATTTGCCAGCTTGTACCTCAAGAATGAGATACTGAAGGGAATTGTTGGACACCACAATAGCAGTGGACAAGTACCCACAACTTCAAGTGTGGTTTCTATATATGTAAATATAATACTGTATATCTAATCCATCAACCTTTTTCATTTATAAAATTCTCACAAGGATTTTTACTTGTAGGAATGACTAAATGGAGTAATTTGAACACCGAAAGATTTTATTTGATTATTGGGCTTTCTGCCTTTAACACAACACACAAATCCCAACATGTATGTGAAAACAAAGGTTTTTAAGTTAATACCAAAGAAATCCAATTGGATCCCCACAGGTTTCAACCATGCAATTTTTTTTTTTTTTTGCAGCACACCAATTCCCACCTCAACCCTTTTACCCCCAGGCTATTTGGAACTTTCCAACCCTTAACCCCCGGGCCTTTATTTTTTTTCAAGCACATTTTGCAGTATATATTTTTTAAATTGCTCTAAAAGCCTTAATTTTCGTCATAGAGGTCAGGTTGGTCTCATTCTTTTGGAAAATGCCTGAAGTTTCTCATAAAGTTATCAAAAATATGCAAAAAATAAATGTAAATAGCAGTTTTTTGCAAGGACGTACCAATACGTCCATGAGGGTAAAGGGATGAGTTTTGTGAAACGTACCAGTACGTCCATTGGGGGTAAAAGGGTTATTTGATATTCGGAGATTTGGGCTAGTCATAGGTAATGGCTTTGTTGTTGAACAAGTGTAACTTTAAAGGTCTTCTTTCCTTTATTTCAAAGTTATTGTAGCATCATTTGTGTCCGATTTGTATTTTTTTTTTCTTTTTTTTTTTAAATCTATTACAGTACAGGAGGTCCTTGAGTTGCGACTATCTTGAGTTAAGCCAATTTATAGTTGCGAACGGGCTCCCATTAGGTACTTGAATAAATCCTCATTACTCAATTTCGAGTTATAACGTTTGGTTCATTGATATGACAAACTACTTGCCGGCGCGGAGAGCAATTAAAGCTACAAAGTAGCGCGTGTCACTTAAGCATAAGCTCGCCATCTTTGTTTATAATACATATTCTGGATTTTGATTCCGCTCATTTCCGGATATTTCTGAGCCTTTTTTTTTTGTTGTTGTGCATTATTGGAAGTGTGAGAGACTCCTTAATGCAGTGGGCAGGCCAACCACAAGAATCAAGGTAAGATATTGTTATATATACAGTATGAATTATTGTCTACTAGTACTGTTTAATTGTAGGTATACTACTGTATAGGGTACAAGTATTTGTATGTAAAAGGTACAGCAATTTATAAATGGCAAGAGATTGTTTTCTCTTTTTAAAGTATATACAGTATATATGCATGTTAGTATGTACAGTATGTACGGACAGTACAATATGTTAGGTATATAAATCTGACATGATGAAAAAAGGCTTCTGGAGCATCGTAAGAACGGATCTCATTCATAACCTGAGGACCTTCTGCATGTGATATGGCATGAAAATTACATTTCTTAAATTAGGATAAGCTTAAGGAAAAATTCTCAGAGTGCCACATTCCACACAAGAGCATTATGTAGTCAGAAGGATATATAAGCTGTATCTTTGTATATTGGATAGCAGTAACCTCCAAATTAACTTTTTTAAAATATCTTGAAATACAAAAATGTTTGATGGAATTTGAGACTTTTTACAGAAGAATTTGTCCCCAAATCTCTATTTATCGAGAGCTAACTGTAGCATAACAGAGCTATACCTGTACTCTTTAACTTGGAATTATTAACAGAGCTATACCTGAACTCTTTAACTCGGAATTATTAACAGAGCTATACCTGTACTCTTTAACTTGGAATCATTCTTCCGTTTGAGTTCAAACGTACAGGAGCTACAATAACTTACAGTATGCATTTCTTAAATGGAGAATAGCAGTCTGGCACCCTTTTTTATTTTTAGGAAATTTAACTTTGTTTTTCAAAAGATACTCAATATATGTAACTCGTAACACAGTAGCACAAATGTACATTATAAAATCAATAAATACCTTGACACAGGTTGCACTACATGAAGTGAAACAAATGGCAATAATTTAAACATGATTGAAGCAAAATAGATGAAAACTTCTTAAGCGATTCAAGTAACACTTGAAAATTAAATCAAAACTCAAACTAAAAGTATAACCCGATTTATAACCTTAACATTTAATTAAAATTTACAATACAGGTACATTCTCTCTCTGACAAAATTCTTAGAAGATCTACTTCAAGATTAGCATTTCCCCGCCAAACAAAATATCTGGATCAAGAAATATTCTTTAAATTAGCAATCAAAATATATACAAATGTTATCCTTTCAACTATAGGCATCACTATTAAGCTAATTCATCTTTTGTTATTTATTTAGCTTGAAGAATACCGTATCCTTAAAATCTAGGGGTGTATGTATGATAGCAGCCACTTGTATGTATGACGATGGCCGGCTACGAATACGGCAGTGTAATGGGGTCACAGGGTAAGTAGGTAAGGACACGACTTGTAGGTTAGGTTAGGCGGGGAAGTTTATGTTAGTTGGTGCCCATTTACTATGCACGTGGGAGGAACTGGCCGCTGATGTAGAAAGGCCCCAAATCTACTTTAGGTAATTGATATACATAAAATTATTTACAAAATCACAATTTTATCATTCCCAAATTTTTAATATAAGCAAAGTTGAGTGAGT
Source organism: Palaemon carinicauda (assembly GCF_036898095.1). Taxonomy (NCBI): domain Eukaryota; kingdom Metazoa; phylum Arthropoda; class Malacostraca; order Decapoda; family Palaemonidae; genus Palaemon; species Palaemon carinicauda. The sequence goes on from NC_090750.1 coordinate 90,209,660, forward strand.
TTGTATAGTATTTACAACAACACCAGACAAAATTTATAAAATTAATTCCAAGGTAGCAAAGGCAGTAAGAGAGTATTTACAGAGCAGGTTCAGATGAAGGGTCACGGCAATGAATAGTACGAGGGGAAAAGACGCTTTAATCCTAAACTCATACTTTTTATGACATAATATGCTCGTCTTGTACTTTCAATATATCGTATCATTTTATTAAGACCTTGATACATTTCAAAGTACTGTAAGGATATACACTCCAGACAATTGCAGGTTACCTCCAAAAATATTCTGATACTGGAAATATATGTTTCCACAAATGCTAAGTCATCATTCCAGTTAAAAAAGATTTAGAAGAAAATTCCATAGGATCTTCACAGATAATAATATTGACAAAACATGAAACACTCCAAAATGCACAAAAAAATTTCATAATACTGCACTATGAAGTAAATGTTCCAGGTCTTATATTATTAAGGCTAAGAATGCTCAGGCTAAAAGATGGGGTTCTGCACAGATAAAGATTTGTCCTTGAGTTTAGGCTTTTTTTGAATATAGATGAGAGGAAGTAAATTATCTACGTAGTCTCAATACTTACCCAAAAATTGCTGACTGCTTTGTAAAATAAGGATAAATCATATATATATAAAATTGATAGAAAACCCTGAAATTTTGCTCTACATTCGGCTTGATACCTATACAAATCCAACCTAGGACCCACACCTTAAAACAATCATAAGTACTGTAATGTGTTTACAGCAAGATTTATGATCGTGGCATTATATGTTGTCCAAAATTTTTTGCCCTGTGCTGTTCTTGACTGAATTCTCATCTGGCCTAAATATTCAACTAAAATTCATGACATTTTGTTTTTCGGTTTCTATCTTGCTACCTCCTCATCTCTGATTCAGAATAAGTGCTCCTCCCATTTTCATGTCCATCTTTGAAATCACAGTTATTATCTGGTGTTTAAACACTACACTTTTCAGCAAACTCATCAATAACGTGACATTCCCAGCCAAGTAAATTACTCACTAACAGGATAACACGAGTTAATACTGACATGCAGTGTAACATGAGTTATTGATAACAACAAAATAACCTTTAATTCAATGTTAAATTAATTTCATTGGAAGATTATAGGATTCTTTTAGAATTCTTGAGAGAATGTACCTGTAGAACATACACAACAGAGCAAATACTTTCCGCTACCAAAATCCGTGTGGTTGAGACACTTTAAATAAAAAAGTTAGCAAAGGGCACAGAAGAGTTGATACTTTTCACAGTTTTTCTTCATAAAACTAAGTCATAAAAACACGAAAAATGCTCATATGCCATAATATTCATTTCGGTGCACTTTCTAAATTATGACGGTAAAATTTTAAAGTTCTTTCTATCTTTGGTGATAAAACAACAGACAGTTCTTAAGAACAGTAACAACATTAAATTAGATCTTTCATATACAGTATAAACTATAAAAACTTAAAAAAAAAAAAAAAAACAGGAGGAAGAGAAATATGATAGAATAGTGTCTGAGTATACCCTCAAGCAATAGAACTCTAACCCAAGGCAGTGAAATACCATGGTATAGAGGCTATGGCATTACCCTAGACTAGAGAACTATGGTTTGATTTTAGAGTGTCCTAGAAGAGCTGCTTACCATAGCTAAAGTCTCTTCTCCCATTACCAAGAAAGTAGTCACAGAACCATTACATTGCAGTAGTTAACCCGTTGAGCAAAGAAGAATTGTTTGGTAATCCCAGTGTTGTCAGGTGTATGAAGACACAGGAGACTGTGGAAACAATAAGCCAGACTATTCTGTGTATGTGTAGGTAAAGAAAAAAGAGCCGTAACCAGAGAGAAGGATCCAATGTAGTACTGTCTGGTCAGTCAAAGGACCCAATAACCCTCTAGCGGTAGTATCTGAATGGGTGGCTGGTACGCTGGCCAACCTACTACCTACCAATGGTTTCATATAACCACTACGGAGCCCCTGAATAATTACTCTTTGCAATCTATCACTTAAAAATTCAACAATGATGCTTAGAAAAGACACACCTATTCCCATTTGTTCAAGTTTGAAAATAGGGGCCTTATGCTTAACACGGTCAAATGCAGCACTAAGATCAAAGCCAATCTTATGAACTTCCTGACCAAAATTAATGCATTTCTGTACAGCATTGGAAATTGTAAGAAGAGCATCGGATATTTTAAAGCCTTTGTGAAAGTCAAATTTCAAATTAGGGAACATATGATTACCTCCCGCATACCTATTTAATCATTCTACCCAAATAAGTTCAAACACTTTGGCTAAAATAGAGTTATAGAAATTGGGAAGTAATCAGCAGAGCTAGAGCTACCACAAACACATTTACCTAATACTGTATAGTAAGATTACCATATCTCCAACAAGATCTTACTAACTTTTAAAAAATAACACATTTGAGGAACTAAGAACTCAGCTGTCTTTAGGAGAAACAAAGCAAAAATATTGCTTGGGTTTACAACCTCCATAAGCATCAAAGTCCAGTTAGTTTTAATTTCTTTGGACCAAAACGCTAAACAAGTTAGTTTAGCTTCAGGAAAACAGGAACGAGGAAGATAGAGTTTCTCAGTACTATGATTACTGTCAAATACATCAGCCAAAAGGATTGCCTTTTCCTTTTGACAGTGAGTGACAGAGCCATCTGGTTTAAATAAAGGAGAAACTGTTAAGTCTACACCAAAGAGTGCACATTTAAGGGTGGCCCTCCATTTATGTCCCAGGGTTATACCAGAAAGTGTTTCCTTTGTGGTCAAATTGTATTCCTTTTCATTTGAAGCCTAAATTCTCTTAGCAACATCTAAGAGAGTATACTTATTTAAATTCAAATCTGATCTGTTACTTTTCCAATGATTATAAGGCCCTTGTTTCTTCAAATAAGGAAAATTACAACCAATATTGAACCAGGCTTTGTCTTTAACATACTCACTTCCAGAAGTACAATTTCACAATAAATTTAAGTGTCAGCCGAGTTGGATAATTGGACATTATAAACATTTTCATGAATTACCTGTTCTGACGTTTTTACTGTTTTAGAATAATCTATTGTTAACTTGTTCTCATAATTTACTTATTTCCCTATTTCCTTTCCCTACTGGGCTATTTTTCCCTATTGGAGCCCTTGGGCTCATAGCATCTTGCTTTTCCAATTAGGGTTGTAGCTTGGCTAGTAATAATAATAATAGTAATATCAAAAGATCAATCTCCAACCCAATTTCCTAAGGATCCCACAGGTCTCAACTAAACAATTCTAAGGTTTTCAGCAGCACTATCCTTCGCAATAAAATAAAGAATTTTAAGTAATTTGTATTTTTCCTAACAGTACTTACCTCGAACTACTTTCTTAGGAGTATCTGGGATCTCCTCCCTAACCGACCAAGAAGGTTAGTAATAAGAATGAATTTAAAATGAATGAAACTACTTTCGAGTCTAAAAATAATTTCTTAATTGTGAGTGAACTAAAGAGGGTTAATAAGCAATGGGTTTGCAAGCAAAGATTTTTCCTGAAGAGGAAAAAAAAAATTTCTATCATGTTGAGATTAAAACTATGAATAGAATTTTTACAGTACAGCATGTTGAAAAGAATTATTACCGCTATAGCAAAATTATCACATGTTTAAGTAAGACTACATTCAAAACTATTACATCATAACCTAAAACATGGAATTTTAGTAGTAAAATTATTTTCTAGTCACCCGATTTTCATAATGCTTTTCTTGAAGCTTGGGCAATAATTACGAGCGCTTTCTTCAGCAAGTGGACGGATATTAGGATCCAGGCTACCAGCTGTTTTTTGCCTTGAAATCCAGTGGTCTAATAGAGCTGACTGGGTTGTGGTAAGGAGATTATATCACAGAAGAATCTAAAATAAATTTAGAGTGTGAGGCTCTAAGAGAAGTGTTCGACTCTTACAAAGCGGTACACTAAAATCTAAATTCATATTTTTCTCTCCTGACTGAATGTAGTAATATTTTGTTATCCTGTGACATTCCTAATAGTCACTAATAGCCTATTCAATTCTTAACGGTTCCATAATACGGAGTGGGGTAACGTAAGCCGACCTAGCACATGCAAGTGACGAGAAGACTGAAAATACAGAGTATCTGTGGCATACCTAATCCGAGATTACTGCCATCAACCATGAGATTGTCTAAATAATTTACTTGAGGCCTAACCTTATAAAGGAAAAGAAAAGGAAATTTACACAGTAATTTTGGTTTAAATGTCAATATAAACCAAGCTACGAAAGAAACAATATGAATATCAGGGGAGGTTCATAGTAAAAATAAATATCTTGCAATTCCAAAGATCACTATGTAAAGGAAAATAATTACCCAAATGATATTAAAGATGACCTCTGCATTTTTACTAACAAATTACAATTCTGTAATAACAGCAAGTATAAATCTGGTACAGATAACATGTCATTATAAAGTATGAATATAGATTACTAGACTATTCTTGCCTTCCTTATAAATTTCATTTTTGATAATGTAACCCTACACAATAAACTAAGTTCTTGAATGAAAATTGTGCAGAGCAAATATTCCCTGGCTTGACTGTGAGCAAAAATACTAATGACAAAGCACCAACTACCATTACTGAAAAGGTGAGAAAGCATAGTTTGGTTAGAGATTCTTTCAACAACACAATACAATCAAAAAGCAAAAAGCATTACATAGATCTGCAGATTCACTCCCATACAAAACAGGCTCCTTCTGAAATTATGGCAAATGTATAACATACCTTCGGGCTCCTTTTCAGGTGGAGACTCGGCTGCTCCCGTGTCACTCCCTGCTGCGCAACTTATGAAGGAGAGGGTGCCAACTGACGCTGCACTCTCGTCTTTTTCTTTACTTTCGTTGGCACCGGGGTCCTCGGGAGGATCGCTATTACTTTGTGGAGGATCATCGGCTACGTCATCTAACGAGTAATCAGATTCCTTGGCACCTTAGAAGAACAACAGAAAATCAATCGTAAGAAACGGACATGCTGCAATCTATTATGCATTTACGTTAATGGTGTAATTCACTATAGTACTTGATGAAGCTGTGAATTACAGTAAACATTAATATCATTATTACAAGTAAAGCTATAACCTTAGTTGAAAAAGCAAGATGGTATAAGCCCAAGGGCTCTCCAACAGGGAAAAATAGCCCAGTGAGGAAAGGAAATAAGGAAATAAACTTCAAAAATAAACGATTTTAAGAACAGTAACAACATTAAATTAGATCTTTTATATATAAAACTATAAAAACTTAAAAAAAAACAGGAGGAAGAGCAATAGGACAAAACAACAAGCCCGGGTTTGCCCTCAAGCAAGAGAACTCTAATCCAAGACAGTGGAAGGTCATTGTTATGTATACACAACTCATAGAGAAACAAAATTTATTTGTAAAGTATTTGAAAACTGAATACAGTAAACTAATGAAGTAATAAAATAATTCCATCAACAGCTGATATACATTTGAGTGAGGTAATACCTAGAAGATTGAATGTCCTAGGCTTTAACAATTCGGTGATCGAACAAATTCTAAAATGGTTTGCCCCAAATTTCAAACAAAAATTCAATGATCAAACAACTTGAAAGAACCTGTATGGGTTAAGACATTTAGCCAAGTTAACAGAAGTTTCTGATATAAAGGCGAATAGCTCTGTTTACTCATAGCCCTCACTTGGCTCAGATGCGCGAAATATCATTGTTATCTATTCAGCTAATTTACTTTCATTGTTTTTACTGTTTATTCATACACAATGGCTCCTTAAAAGGTTAGTGGTAGACGCGATAAAGCCAAAAGGAACATTCTGAGAACCACTATGGAACTAAGAAAGGAGATAATTGAAAATGCCGAAAATGGTGTCTGCAAGATTGACACTTCCAGAGTATGGTATGCCTAAATCAACAATCTGCATTTTGAAAAATAAAGAGGACAGTAAAGAAGTAGGAGTAGCAAAATTAATATCTTATCTATTAAAGAAAAACACTTGATGGGTGATAACGTTTTAGAGTAAATCACATGAGAAAAGGCGAAGCAAATACATTCCGACATTATAAATGCCATAGAAAAGAGTAATGAATTAGATTCTAGTGAAATTTTTACTGGCTAGCCAAGGCCGATTTCATAAATTTGAGCTAGAAGAAGAAGGCAGTTTTCACAATGGTTACGCATTAAGTCATATCAGAAAACCTAGTAAAAGAGAGGTTGAGACAATGTCAGTAAAATGGCCAGCAACTGAATCACAGTTTGTGCCATAGAAGAGGCATAGAAGGGAAAGAACCCCAGAAAGGCAGTTATCCAACATATCATGAAGGGAGACTGCCCTTCCAAGAAATGCTAACACCACCACCTCCTACCCTCCTTGCCACCTTACACTTAAGCCATTGACTTTCTGCGCAACAGGTACTACTGTACAGTGAAGTTCAATGTTCACTCATTCCATATTAATTCACTTATTTTACTAATTATATATTTTTATTCTTTAGGTATGCTTTTATATACCGTATCGTATTTCAATATTGATAAATCTTGCTTGAGGGTACATTCAGGCACACTATTCAATCTGAAATCTTATTTCTCTTCCTCTTGTTTTGTTAAAGTTTTTATAGTTTATAAAGTGATACTTATTTTAATATTGCGCTTTCGTAAGATATTTCATTTTTCCTTGTTCCCTTTCCTCACTGAGCTATTTTCCGTTGGAGCCCCTGGGCTTATAGCATCCTGCTTTTCCAACAGGTTGTAGCTTAGCAAGTGATGATAATAATAATAATAACTGTGTAAATATGGTCAATAATGAGATTATACGAATCCTGCTGTAAACAGAACTGATATATTAACAAAATACATTTTTTTTATAAAAATACAAGAACATACCAAAGTTGCTGTACCGCTGAACTGAGAACAAATAAAACTTATTGATTAATATTGTAACCATACAGTGTCGGAATAGTAACTTCCAGCAAGTAACTTGAATGTAATGAAATTTTCATGACCTTACCTGGAACACTAGCTATACAAAGAAGGTGAGAAGAACAAACATGAAAAGATTCTAGAATGTCCGCTGGGTTGTTGGCGTCTATGACTGTTACTTTACTGATGGAATGTGTAGACGTACATATCCATACCAATGAAGAAAGGGTTTGCTCTAGAAGTTCACCATCTTTTCTATCCCTCTCATTTTCCTGTAGGGAAAAATATTAATGTTGTTCTATAAAACTAAACATAAGATATCAAATATTCTAAACAATATTCAACTAAAGTACTCAATATCCAAAGAACAATGCAATATTATAGATATACTATATACTGTAATGATTTTATTGAAGATAAAAAAAAGGAAAATTTATGCTGGCTTGAAATAATAGTCTATTCAATATTCAAAATCTCCAACATATACAAGAATTAAAATCACCAAATGTTTTCAAGGTCAAAACTCATCAGTCACTTTTTTAACATCTAAAATGACAAAAGAAAGTTTTACCTTGAGCTCTAAATCTAATTGCTCTATATCATCTCCGGGTTTGAGCTGTGTAATTTCAGTATCACCAGAATAAAAGACACTTGCTCCTACAATACTTCCGCCATCTTTAGTTCTTCCTCCGGTAAGATTAACACCTGCTGCACACCATATCTGTTGCAAAAATGATATTGGTTTTGTAATTAGAAACAAATATTGTATAATCTGGATACAGATATAATTTTATATGGCTTTACACCATTTTTATTTGTTATGGGGATAGACATGAAGACAGTTCTCTCTACATTCCTCTGTACTGTAAACTTTCTGACTAAATTCCAACCAGCTTATGATTCCATACTTTCCTTGGCTTTAATTATAGGTTCTTTTCTTACAGATTCTATATCTCTTGTTTATCTGATTGACTACTCATCATCCCTTCTCTACGTATCACATCATCATCCTCACCTCCTACGCCTATTGACACAAAGGGCCTCTGTTAGATTTCACATATAGTAACCAAACATTTCAATCTTGAGATCTCTCATCTTCCCACCATCTAAAAATATCTATAATTTCTTAATTTGTATTATGATCTCAAGAAAGCATCAGGCCATGAAGCTTTCCACTCAATGGCCACACCTTTTAAAAATTTTATTCTTGGTCAGTGCCCATATTTCAGAAAAACAGGTTTAATATATGGATAGTTCGTCTTTATTCTCTATTTTAAAAGGGATAACTTATATACCAAATGTCAAGCCAATTTTTTTCCATTTCAACAAGGTTGAAGATAATTTTATTTCCAACTGCCTCTCAATCCGGGCTCCATAGTTCACCTTGTTGCTTACTTAAAACTATTCTATCCATTCTAGAACCTGTTCACACCTCTCTTTCATTTGTTTCTCTTCTATTCTTTTACAATTAGGGAAATGAAATTCTGACCCCTAGTATATTTGCTTTCCTCAGCCCTTTTTTGCAACACCGTAATGTCACCCACAGCTGCTACATGGCTATTATGCTGCACAAGCGTTTTTCATTTTGGTCACCATAAGCTTTGTTTTACTTTAATAAAAATCATCATCGGTATTTTTGTAGTGAATTACAGGGCAATGTAACCTAGGAAAAAAACTATTGTTTCTTATAGAAAAAATTACGCTCTCTTCAAAAATGACACTCGTTTCCGTCGCAAATGAATAGTTTCAGAAATATATATACATCTATATCCTACGATAATGGGGGACCCCCAGTGGGAACTCGGGGTTTTGGGTGGGGAAAACATACTGGGGAAACGATATATAATTGTTTTCCGTAAATAACGTGAATTAACCGAATTTGATGTTCATTTCAATCGGAAACAAACAGATCAACCAATTCGGATAACTTTGAGTTCTCTTACGAACGAACGAACGATAACATTAGCAACGTTACCAATAATACATAGTGTTACCAACGATGACGTATGGTACACAGAGTTACCAACGACATGCTGACATTACTAAAGATAGTAATGGTAGATATTTCCATATGTATTTTAAATAATTTCTCCATATAAGTTTTACTCAATATATAAAAAGTACAAAAAGGGCACAGAACCTAACAAACCCACCTAACCTAGCCTAGTAGTATGACAGGTCACAAAATAACATTTGATCTACATCGGACGTTGGCAGCACTGGTTACTGTATTTTTTCATGACACAATCTTTGTAACGGCGCCTCCAAAGTTTATCCAGATATACTGTTTTGTATTTTCCTCCGGTTATTATAATTTCAAGAAGGTAATGTATAGAAAAGAAAAGGCTTGTTTTACGTTTATATATCGATTCCCCACCCAAAACCCCGAGTTCCCACTGGGGGTCCCCCATTATTGGAGGATGTAGATGTATATATATTTCTGAAACTATTAATTTGCGACGGGAACGAGTGTCATTTTCGGAGAGCGTAATTTTTTCTATAAGAAAAAGTAGTTGTTTTCCTAGGTTACATTGCCCTGTAATACACTACAATGAAACCTCATCATCTCTGCCTTTTAAACATTTCTACAGCTTCTCCATCAGATTTTATTGCTAACATTAGATTATCTATACATGGTAGCTCCCAAGCTATAATTTATGCAGTTTCCTCAATGGTCACGATAAAGAGCAAAAGACAGTAAAGGGAAGACCGGAAAACTCCTCTATAAAAATTTTTACCTGTGGGCTTTAGCTCTCAGACCAGCGTCATCTATTGTTAATGGGGACAACTAAAATTCACTGAAAACCCCTATGGGCGTATCCCAACCATTTATGAACTTTAAGCCTTAACAGTAGTATACTACTGTAAGTATTGTTTTTCTACAAAATATGCACTTTCTAAATTATATATGTATTTATTGTTCAGCAGTAGTGATAAATGTAATTCATATTAGGCATTCTTTTACTTCCAAGTTGAGATGTAAACAAAAGACTGAACTTAATCACTGCACCATGACTCTTGCTCTTTGCTGACTCTCGACAAAATAAGGGGCTCCAAAATTAAGAAGAAACTTCATACTAATTATATGGTCTTAAGATTTACTTCAGCATGTACTAACCATTTAATGAAATTCCAAGTGGAATGGTTGGAGCTACCTTTGTAAATAAATATTACAGCTGAAAAAATTCAACTCGCACAGAACTCATACCTTCATTCCAGGTTCTTTTTCCATCAGCGGGCGGCAATACACAGGTACTGGAACAGGCACATGAGTTGAAGCAGTGCTCTTTGGTTGTGCTTGTGGACCTTCTATGGCTTTCTGACCCGTCTTTACGGGTAGACTCCACCCGTACGCATGCATCCTGCCGTCTTCTTTCTTGACGTGAGCACGCACTTGTTTGTACTGCTCCCGTCTTTCTGTTGCCCGTCTCTGTTGGAGTTTTTCCGAGGAACTGGAGGAGGGGAAGAGGAAGCTAAGGGGTGATGGTTCCCGACTCACATCCTCTGGACTGTCATCCCTGTGCAGTGTGTGTAAGGTGTTGCGTTGCATGCAGGATTGGGGTGTTACGCAAAGCAAAAAGGTGGTAATAATGGTGTAAGCGGTGCATAGCAGGTTATAGCACAGGATAAAGGAAGGGAGAAAAATTACATGTAAAATAACTTCTTAAAACAAAACAAAATGAGACAGGACGATTCAACATACAAAAAAAGAACAAAAGTGAAACCACATGCTATTATTATAATTTACCAAAGGAAAAGTGTGAGCTAATCTCCCAAAACTATAACGGATACTAAAAGAGATACGAGTACCAAGTAACAACAGACACACCACGATCTCTACTTTTAAATCTATGAATTATTTCATCAAGGTGTAAAGAAAAGGTATCTCAAGATTATGTTGAATATTCAAAATGAGTTTCAATATTTAGTTTCCATAATACATTTATCCCATCACATTCTTTTACAGAAAATACCTCCAATAACCCAAGATCAATGCCAAAGAAATCTGTTAAATATAAAACTTGGAGATTACTGCGTCTTCCTGTGGTTCTTTGGGTAATCTTGCTGACTTTTAAAACATAATTTCAAAAAAATTTCAAATGTCAAAGTACTTCTTGAGAAATATCTTTTGTAAGAATTTTTTCCTGCTTAATGCTAACAAACACTCTCCCAGATTTAATGGCACTGTACACTACAATCTCGCTAATCCAGACTTATGGAGGAGGGATCCTCAAATGAATAGACAGATAGTATGGATATACCAAATATAGGTTAGGGTTGTATCAACAATAATAGCCTAGGATATCTGTTAGATGGAAAATTAATTAAAATTTATTTCTATGCAAGGTACACTATTGAATACTAATTCTTGTAACTAAAACAACTCATTTGGGAAGTGAATCTAAACTAATAAGTTGCGTATAAGTACCGTAGTCTACCTGAAATTCACGCTACCTCGTACTAAGCATCTCGACTCTCGACACAATTCTTCTTTATAATTATTCCCCATTTCTCAAAATCAATATACAACACATTTTTGTTGAAATTGAGAGTTTTGGTCATTCATTTATGAATAAAAGATATCTTCTCACAAGTTTCTTGGTGGTAGTTCTGTGATACAGAGATTAATAGTGAAATCACCTTTCACAACAAAAGTTGATAAAAGTCACAGAAAAAAACTACAAAACATATTCATAAGACAAGAGAAACCATAATAAGACAAATCAAATAAATACACACATGAATGCAAAGTGTACAGCTGTCCACAACATGAACTAGCAAATAACAGAAAAGGGTAGTAGCTTCTATAAAGGGAATGTAAAAGAATGGAATTTCAAAAAGTCAATTCATATTCACAGTTTACTCACCTGACATTCAATTTGCTTCGCTGTCCATAGCCTGGTCTTAAATCGATATATACACTAAAACTAAAAATTTCTCATTTTCTTTCCTTTCAATTGGGTTAGTCCTCTGGTAAAGTATTGAGATAATCTGGCTTTTAATGGCATTTGTCTTTTCATTCTCGAACTAAATTAATTACGTTTTACATTCCATGATCAGCTACTGTCTTTACTTTCACCTGGTAGATAGATAGTAAGTGATCATACTCTTCACAAATATTACCCTAATAATAATATTCCAGCACAAAACAAAAAGAGAATGAGGACAATGATCTCACAGTAATAACTCCCTTGACCAAATCTCACAGGAATTACTAACGCTTCTATTATTATTATCATTATTATTACTAGCTAGACTGCAACCCTAGTTGGAAAAGCAAGATGCTATAAGCCCAAGGGCTCCAACATGGAAAAATAGCCCAGTGAGGAAAGGAAATAATGAAGTAATAAACTATGAGAAGTAATGAATAATTAAAAATAAAATATTTTACACAGTAACATTAAAACAATCTTCCATAAATAAACTATAAAAAGACTTAGATCAGCCTGTTCAACATGAAAACATTTGCTGCAAGTTGTACGGATTCAACTACCTGATTAGGAAGACCATTCCACAACTTGGTCACAGTGGGAATAAAACTTCTAGAATACTGTGTAATATTAAGTCCCATGATGGGTAAGTAACGACTCTTACAATCAACTGCATACCTAGTATTACGAACAGGATGGTACTGTCCGGGAAGATCTGAATGTCAAGGATGGTCAGAATTATGAAAAATCTTAAGCAACATGCATAACGAACTAATTGAACGACGGTGCAAGAGATTAATATCTAGATCAGGACTAAGAAATTTAATAGATAATTTCCTACAGTAAGGGATGAGAAGACTTGAAAGACAAAGGGGCTATTACTATTATTATCAATTGCTAAGCTACAACCCTAGTTGGAAAAGCAGGATGCTATAAGCCAAGGGGCTTCAACAGGGAATATATATAAACGAAGGACATTCCTATTAATCACCAGATTATTTCAATACTGTCCTAGAGGCCTAAGTCTATTGAAAGGAAAAAGAAAACGGTTAACCTTCAACTTTAGGGTATACACCGATATAAAACCAGGCTTCGAGAAAGAAACTACATGAACATCAAGGGAGTTTCATGAAAATAATAAACTTGCTATTTGCTTAAGGAATTTTTGGAACTCGACAGAGCGGATAAAATTTCATGAAAAGAGATTATGACTTGAAATGTTCATAACTCTTACATGAAAAATGTGATGTGAGTCTGCACCTTGACAATTCCAGTGATATATAACATAGCTATCTACAGTACTGTATTTATCATCAATCAACATTGAAAAGTAATTCTTGAGTGATATAGCTTGAACAAAGAATTTGTTCTAAATGAAAGTATGAAACTGGATAAAAAAAAAGCTTAAGTGTGTCAGCTATGTGGGATGAAGTAAATGACAGTTAGCATGTCACTAAGGATTCAATTGGTAGTTAAAACCGTTAGTGCTTCCCCATGCTGGAAGTAAAGAATAACTTTCAAATAATGCAATGGTTCCTACGTCAGTAACACTACCCAGCTAGCTATACACCATACTATTCATACTTGCGAAAGGAAGATGTGATTGATAAAAGACAGAATACTCAACAAAATGTTACTTGGTATCATTAAATGATTCTATAGTAACATCTAGTACTATACCATTAAATAACACTACAGTAGAAGATTGCTATGGAGAGAAATGCATACTAGGCCAGATGATTATGAGTAAGGTTGCTCATTCCTTTCACACCAGTACCCATTTACATTGAACCATTGATCTTGCTTGCAATAATATTACTACATTACCAACTTAAATACACAGCCTTATAAAAACAATTTGAATTAAGCCAATCTGAATTCAAGTACCTTATACTGTATATACTTTCTAGAAAAAGCAGATAAAGTTTCAAATGCCAAAATTACATATTAAATGTTAAACTCTGCTAGGCTTCATAAAGATTCCTGTCATTAACATACATCTAGTGAATATAGTGAATGAGAATGGAGCCGAAGCTACAAAAAACCAGGAACTAAAGTGTTCAACAGAATGTTAGTGCCGAATAATAGCTATTGTGTTCAAGATTACAGCATCTACTGGTAAGATTGTATGTGCATGCTTGGATTTACAGTATATAGTTAACCAGAATGTCATGCTAAAGCTTTACACCGATCTATAATACTATCCACACCATAGAAAACTAAATACTTCAGTTGTGAACATAATTATTAGACCCGTAGAAACTCATGTGGGTGCTTCCCAAGTTCCCCGCACTATTTCTGGGATAATGGATAAGTGTTGTGTCTAAAAAAAGTGAAAAGTATGCAAATACACAACAAATTAATAGTTTAAGGTAAAAAGGCAATAAATTACATTTGAATTACAGAAGCAAAATCTGAATCTATGCTCTATAGATGGGTTATGGCTATTTTACAGGAATAACAGGCATAATTGGCAGGGTGATAGTATTTAACAATAAAAAGACTACTTAAGACTACTTATTTACTCCATAACAATAATTTACTTTACGTTACCATCAAGCAAACGTTTGCAATCCTATTCATATATTGAATCATTATGAATACATATATACATTGCATTTCATCTCAAAATGTTCAGCAGCCATGAGAGCTATGATTCTCTTTATACAAATGTGGAACCCATATTGGCAAAGCCTTAAAAACAACCATTAAGGTAATATACTTACAATTCTGCGTCAAAGAATTCTAAGCCTTTCCGCCTGTGGTCGTTAAGATTCTTACGACGCATAGTGTCTAAGGCTGGCGTGACCTGATGGCCCGGAGCGTTATACCTCACCCCACCGCCGTAGGGTAAAGGTTTTCTTTGTGGCCTTTCACTAGTGCTAAAGAGGTTACTGAAGCTGAAAAAGACACAAAATAATTTCCTCAATCAATGTGATACTATGATACCATTTCAATATATTCCAAACACAAATTGAGTATGAGTACAGTACCATTTATCGGAAATATACTTTCAAATATCTATAATTCTTTTACAAGTTCATTATAATTGTGTCATTAAAAGTTTATATTCCCTCAATAAACATAACATAAAAACAATAAAAGTGAATTTAATTTATATCCTAAAGACTTATCTCAAAGTTATGCTATCAGAAAGCTAGCTCAGCACAAGTCAGAGAAACTATTAGTTATCAGGTTTTTTTTTACTGAGTAATACTTTCTTCAAAATTTATGATTGTCCAAAAAATTTACATGGAAAATTCAACAAATTAGAAGAATATTTGTAAAATGAAAATTTATCACTCTAATAACTCTTCGAGTCACAGGGGTAACAGAGTGGGATTTCTAGACCTTAAATGAAAAATCAATTTCTCTATTCCTCCTCTCTACCACCAATCTCCCAGTAACTAGTCAGCACTTCATTTCCTTCTAATTTGGGGGGAGGGGAGAGATGCGCCCCCACAATCCCGCATCTGCCAGTTTCCCGCAAGTACACCCGGTGCCTCGTACACAATAAATTCTGTTTATTTCGATGATCTATATATGTAAGAGACAGTGCTGGCAACCACACTCCAAAACCTAAAAAATTCTGACAAATCTTATAACTTCTTCAGCCATGCCATGTTGGCTTGATTTCAGAATGCTTAAAAGAGATCTCTACTTGTATTTGCTAAACCATTAATAAAGTAAAGTTTATGAAAACTTTGGGACATCCAAGCAAACAGAATTAAACAATATCTCCTTTCTTCAACTTAAAACTCCCAACTAATCCACCATCGAGTTTTCAGAGGCAATTTGAAAAAAAAAAGTTATAACAACCATAAAAAACTACACTAGAAATAAATTAATTAACATGTCCATTGCCACTGAGGCAGAGCCCACAGGGGGAAAGTCTAATTTCTTTTAAGCTTATCTTTTTCAAAGATTCCAGACCTTTTTAAATATTTCAAAGCTATAACTAAATACCAATAAGGCTCAAAAGCCTAAGTAACAGACTCCTAATTACAGTACATAACCTTGACACCAATATGCAAAATAACCGATACTTACAACTTCCATATAGTCTGCCTTCCCTTCTTTTCCTCGCCATCGTCATTTCTCGAAGCGCGGATCATCTCCGTCCAACGAACGGCTTCTTGCAGCTCCATGAAACGTTCTTTGTACTGATTCCTCTCCATCAGCACTCTCGCCATTTCGACACGAGTGAATCTCTTCCGTTGTGCCATCGGTACGTCCTCCTGACAAAACTAACACTAAATGACTATGCTTAACCCAATGACCACTGGCTGTTCACTAGAGGAGTTGAAAAGCAAGCAACCATTTCGACAAATACTAAACACTGTTGAGAGAGAGAGAGAGAGAGAGAGAGAGAGAGAGAGAGAGAGAGAGAGAGAGAGAGAGAGAGAGAGAGAGAGATTCTTTTCATATCAATACAGTGATTAAAAGGGATGAAAAGCACAGATGAGAAACTAAAATTAGAGCATGAAAATCAGTGTGGAAAACAACTGAGCTATTTGTGTAGACTACCGAGGGAAAATTCATCCTCGTTAGAAACATTAAGAAAATTATCTCCTCTCCATCGCTACCAAAGTTTAGGTCTATATTATTAAGTTATTATTAATACAATTATTATATTTATAATCATCATTACTACTGTATTAATATCAAAATAATACAGTAATTATTATTAACATTATAATCCAAATTATCATCATAACAAACATTATTTTTCATAAATAGATCTAAAAAAAAAAACCATGCAAAATTATTTCAAATACAAATAAACTTCATACATAAAAAAACTCAAATACTCCATACAAACCTTTAAAACTATATTAAACCTTTTGAATGGTACAAGACTAAGATAAAAATTATTACATAGCCTCAGCAGTCAATCATTATTCTATCATTAATAACAGATATAAAAATAATCATAAAATCTCTAATTTTGAAAGTAGCTCGCTTAAAAGTAAAAATATATATACATCTTTTTTTATTTAGAAATTAGAGTTACCGTTTATCTTGAAACACACACACACTTATACTGTACATACACAAAGAGTGGCCCTCAGACTAAACTTGGACGACCCTGCATTATAACAATACCAATAGAAGTCAATTACCTCGTCATCCGATTTGTTAGCCTTGGTGTTCTTTTCTGCTTCTTCTTTGATCTTCTTAATTTCATCTTCTAGTTCCGTAATACGGAGCTTGAACCTAGACTTGACGGCATTTAGAGATTTGATTTCTTCTCGTAAAATTTCTTGCTCGCTAAAAAGGAAGACAGGCAACTTAAATAAACATTAAACAAAAAATCCTTTCAGATATACACTGTATGGCATAATGACCTATATAAAATTATCCAACATTAAAATTACAAGGCCCAATAAACAATAATGGGGAAATTTAAAACACAGTAACTTTAGTTTCTAATGAAAATTTTTCTATACAACCAACAACTTATTACATCTTAAAGATAACTCAGTTTATATACAAAGGAGTTAAGCAACAATATAATCAAATTTAGATTTAATTTATCATTTAAAATTATCCTCATACTAACATTCAATTTCTCAAAATATAGGTAGTTTCAATGTTGTACACAATTAAGCTTATAGAAATCTGTCTTACACAACTAGACATATACAAAATATAAAAAAATATTTCATAAAACTCAACTCACTCACCATATATGATTGTGTAATCAATACTGTTTTGTTTTTTTAGATCACATGAAAATTGTAGCTTTAATATATTAAGCATTATGTAAGAAAACATTCAAGTCAATAACAACTGTTAACCTGTTAAGTTTATAATAAAATCAAAATTTTGATAATAAAATTTAATATTTCTATACTCGCCTGATGTTCATAATGATTTTGTCTCTAGATGCTTGGAATGTCACATATAGCCTAGATTAAAGAACTAAAAATCTAATGAAGTTTTTACAGCAAATAAGATTGACAATATATTTTTTGAAATGTTAAAATTTAAAGAAAATCATATGATTTAGGAAAACACAGCAAATCTATATGAAAAGGTTTTAAGGAAAAGAGAAAAAGGTTTGAAAGGCCGAAAGATATAGAGTAAATCTTCACTCAAAACAAAATAACACACACATGTACTATACACAGGAACCCCCAGATGTTGGGAATCTAAATTTGAAGAAATAATGGCTTGAATGATATTTCTGAAACCGATTTGTTGAAGAAATCAAAAGATATTCACTAATTAAATGGGCAATACTGTAACGATATGCTAGAACCTGTACGACCGAAATATATATATATTTCCTACCACGACAAAAGTTTAACAGAGGTGCCCTTAGTTAACTCTTTCTCTCAATCCACAACTGCAAAACGCAGCTGGTGGCTTTTTTTTTTATTTGACTGTATGGCTTTTGAAAATACCAATAGAAAAAGAGATAATCAACAAATGAGTGCAGTGTATTTGTGTCTGATTTAGCAAAACAACCTTCCAATTAGGACATTAAATCTCCTTGATAAAGGTGAAGCCGTTATTTTAATATCTATTTTTAAGGAATTTATTTGTGTAAATAAGTACACTAAACTTCATGCAAAAATGCTTTAAAAAGGGATTTTGACAAAGGAAAAATCTATTTCTGGGCGAGGAACCTGTGTCGCCCAGTGAAATGCTCCTTAAAGCATCATTTCAAAGGTATAAATACTGCTAAATATACCAGAGAAAAAAAGTTGCATGGAATGCTAGGAATATATCCAGCTCGCTCACCCCTAAAGGGTGTCGGTATTAAAACTAGGGCGAGTGATACCACTACCAGAGATCCCTTTCCCATTAGACTTCTCCCTCCTCACCTCCTCCGTTACCCAATAGATTAATCCTATTTACAACACAGTAACCATCTTTAGTGCAATTAATTTGGTGTTAGAACAAATCTGCGTATGTATGGCCTTTCGTTACGAATAAAGTTTAACCACTGGGGTGTTACTGTAATATGATAAACAAATAATGAATAAATGTAAACCTAGAATTAACACCCAGATGTATATTAAGATCAAATACGAGTTCAAGCTTCACCTCCACCACCAGTCACAACAACTCAGTCAACTTCATTCATTAAAAGGATAGTATTAGTCACAATTCCTCAGCAAATTTCATTCATAAAGAGGGTAGTATCATTTAATGTAACTCTGCCCAGTTTTCTCATTAAGAGGATAGCATAAGTATGATATTTGAAAAGTAAAACCAGGGATAAGAATGGAATTCTCTAGCTATACAGAATAGGATACATATACTATTACTGTTCCACCATACTGAAAGCTTTCATTATTATTACTAGCCAAGTTGTGACCTGGGTTGGAAAAGCACAATGCTATGAGACCAGAGGCTCAAAAAGGGAAATTAAGCTCAATATGGGAAAATAAAATACAGTAAACAGATAACCAGGCACCAAAAAAAGCACTATAGAGGCTACCAGAATAAAAAGCACCAGTTGAATTGTCAAACATTTTCTTTCACATATCAATGTTTTGCACTTTACTAGGTTTGCCCTGAGGGGAACTGGAAAAATGGAGTTTTTAAGATAAAACAAAGTTTTATGAATACTTACCTGGCAGTTATATATACATAGCTAATTATCTCTATTTCGGCAGAATTTTTCTAAACTAAGCAACCGCCTTGTGGTGGTTGGGTGGTAACACCCGTTAAAAGGTGGTAGGAGGAATCATTCCCGTTTTCTGTTCTTCAGTTCATCTATGCACGACCTGTCTCCTGAGGGGAGGTGGGTGGGCCTTCGAATGTATATATAACTGCCAGGTAAGTATTCATAAAACTTTGTTTTATCATAAAAACTCCATTTTTATGAATAGAAGTTACCTGGCAGTTATATATACATAGCTGATTAACACACTTGGAGGAGGGTGATAGACAGTAAACATCGTTGGGGAAACAACAAAAAAAGCTGTAGGATAAATAAACACCTTGATTCCTTACCTGCTAAGGTAGCCGACTTCAAAGGTTCCTGCCTCTTGAGTCGCTTTCCCTTAGGAGTGTCAGCCAGGATGTGACCTGCAGTGCTGAAAACACTCAATCGAGTCTGTCAACGGGGTGAGACCAACAATCTGACTAGACTTCAGGACTACCTACTGCCCAAAATAAAAACCGCAACCTTACCAAACCAACCACCTAACATTTGCAAAGTAGATAAAAATTATCTAACTAGACTGAAGTGACTGTACACAAGTCGAAGTCCTCAGACAACCAATAAAAAATACACCAACCTATGCACAAGTAAATAAAACTAAGGTTGAGGGGAGGTAGTAACTCCTTTGCCTAATACAGAAGCCGTAGCTACGTATGGTCCCAAGGTATAACATTTCTCATAATCCACCCTCACCTCTCTGAGGTAATGAGAGGCGAACACAGAGTTGCTCCTCCAGAATGTCGCATCCATAATTTGACGGAGCGACATGTTCTTGCGGTAAGCAAGCGAGGTCGCAATGGCCCTCACTTCGTGAGCTTGCACTTTTAAACGTCCGAAGTGTTCCTCCTCACACAAGAGATGCGCTTCTCTTATCACTTCCCTCAGGAAAAAGGACAAAGCGTTCTTGGAAAGGGGCTTCTGAGGACCTTTCACAGAACACCACAGGGAGCTAGAAGAGCCTCTCACACTTTTCGTGCGAGACAAGTAGGTCTTGAGGGCTCGTACTGGACAGAGCAGCCTCTCTTGCTCTTGACCCACTAGGTTGGTCAAGTTAGGAACCTCAAAGGTCCTCAGCCAGGGCTTAGAAGGGTTCTCGTTCTTAGCGAGAAAGTCCAATCTCAAGGCACAAACTGCCATATTCAGATTGAAGCCTACCTGTTTTTCAATTGCATGGACTTCACTAACTCTTTTAGCTGTTGCTAAGGCCAAAAGAAAGAGGGTCTTCTTGGTAACCTCCCTAAGGGGAGCCTGTGAGATGGGCTCAAATCTCTTGGTGCACAGAAATTTAAGCACCACATCAAGGTTCCAAGAAGGGGGCTTTAACCGGGTCTGCTTGGTCGTCTCAAAAGACTTCAAGAGGTCATGTAAGTCCTTATCCCGAGACAAGTCCAAGCCTCTATGCCGACAGACGGAAGAGAGCATACTTTTGTACCCCTTGATAGTGGACACAGCTAGCTTAGCGTCCTGCCTGAGGTACAACAAGAAATCCGCAATCTGGCTCACAGAGGTAGTGGATGAGGAAATCTTGTGCTTCCTACACCAAGCTCTAAAAGTCTCCCACTTGGACTGGTAGACCCTCTGCGAAGAGACTCTCCTCGCTCTGGCGATAGCTTTCGCAGCTTGCGCTGAAAAGCCTCTCGATCTGACGAGCTTCTCGATAGTCTGAAGGCAGTCAGATTGAGAGCGAGGGGGTTTTGATGATATCTCTCGAAGTGGGGTTGTCTGAGCAGATTTGGACTTGCAGGGAGGCTTCTTGGAAAGTCCATCAACAAGTCCACCACCTCCGTGAACCATTCCCTCATCGGCCAGAACGGAGCTATCAGGATCATCCGTCCCGAATCGAGGAGGGCGAATTTCCTGACTACCAGATTGATCTTGAACGGGGGAAAAGCATAAGTGTCCATCCCCGTCCAATCCATCAAAAAGGCGTCTACTGCTATTGCCTCCTTGTCCGGAACTAGGGAGCAATAGATGGGGATCCTCTTGGATAAGTTGGAGGCGAAAAGATCGATGAGGGGTCTCCCCCACAGCCTCCAGAGACTCTGACAGACCTGTTGGTTGAGGGTCCATTCTGCGGGAAGGACCTGCCCTTTCCTGCTGAGCATGTCCGCCCTCACATTCTTCTGTCCCTGAACAAACCTCGTCAGCAGGTTTATCCTGTTCTCCTTCGCCCAAAAAAGGAGCTCTCTTGCTGTCTCGAACAGAGACAGAGAGTGAGTCCCTCCTTGCTTCCTGATGTAAGCAAGAGCTGTGGTGTTGTCTGAGTTGACCTCCACAATCTTCCCAGACACCAAATCCTTGAAGGCCTTTAGCCCCAGAAAAATGGCCATCAGCTCCTTGTTGTTGATGTGCCATCCCAGCTGAACTCCTTCCCAATAGCCTGAGACCTCCTTGCTTCCTAGTGTTGCCCCCCAGCCTGACTCTGATGCGTCTGAAAACAACACTAGGTCTGGGTTCTTCTTGTGTAAGGAGATCCCTTCCCCTAACAAGGTTGGGTCCAGCCACCACTTCAGAAGAGTCTTGACTTCTATTGGAATGGGGAAGGAAAAGGAGTCTTCCTTCATCTTTCTGTTCCACGTCTTCGAAAGAAAGTGCTGAAGAAGCCTTAGGTGGAGTCTCCCCAGAGAGACAACCTGTTCGAGGGAGGATAGAGTCCCCAGCAAACTCATCCACTCCTTCGCTGTGCATCTCTTCTTGTCCAGGAAAGTTCTGACTTTTACGAGACACTTGGTCTGTCTTTCCTGAGAGGGAGAAGCCCGAAAAAGAACTGAATTCAGAACTATCCCCAAATAGAGAATAGTCTGATTCGGTCTGATCTGAGACTTCTCCCTGTTGATGACCAGGCCTAGATCTTGAGCCATCATAAAAGTCTTCCGTAAATCCTCCAGACATTTCTCCCTCGATCGTGAACGAATCAGCCAATCGTCCAGATAGAAGGATATCCTTATCCCCTCCTGATGCAGCCAACCTGACACATTCGCCATTACCCTGGTGAAGACTTGAGGAGCCGTGCTGAGACCGAAGCAGAGAGCTCTGAATTGGAAGCACTTTCCCTGCATTACAAATCTCAGGTACTTCCTCGAAGTCGGATGGATGGGGACATGGAAATATGCGTCCTGCAAGTCGAGGGACACCATCCAGTCCCTTGGACGTACTGACGCCAGCACCGACTGAGTTGTCTCCATGGAGAACTTTGTCTTCTCCACAAATACGTTGAGAGCGCTGACATCCAGGACGGGTCTCCATCCGCCCGAGCTCTTGGGGACCCGAAACAGGCGGTTGTAAAAGCCTGGGGAGGATAGATCCCGAACCGGTTCTATCGCCCCCTTGTCTAGCATTTGGTCGACAAGGTCTACTAGGGCCTTCTGTTTCCCCGGATCTGAGTAACGGGCTACTAAGGCCAGCGGAGCATCTGCGAGAGGAGGTTTTTTCAGAAAGGGGATCTTGTATCCTTCCTTGATGACTGAGAGGGACCAGGTGTCCGCCCCTCTCCTCTTCCAAGACTGCCAAAAACCTGACAGTCTTGCGCCTACTGTCTGGAGGAGATGAACTTAATTTTCTGAAGCGAGGTCTGAAATAACCCCTGGTAGATCTTGGTCCTGATTCTTGCCTTCTCCCTCTAAAATCTGGTCTTGAAGTAGTCCTGCCCCGAAAGGGCTGCTGGAATCTCCTTTCCTCCCGTTTCAAAGAAGAAGGAGGGGCTGCCAAGAGCTTACGAGCAGAACGAGATAAAAGGTCTTGGGTGGCTTTTTGGGCCAGAGAAAGCGTAATGTCATTAACCAGGGACTCGGGAAAAAGATGTTGAGAGAGGGGGGCGTAAAGAAGCTCAGACTTTTGTGCAGTGGTAACAGACCTAGAAGCAAAAGAGCAAAGCAGAGCTCTCTTCTTTAGGACCCCAGCTGAGAACAGAGCCGCCAACTCATTCGCCCCATCTCTGAGGGCCTTATCCATACAGGACATAATACTGGTAAGGTCCCTAGATCCTTCCATCTGGTCAGTTTTCCTTGCGAGAGTCCCAAGCGACCAGTCTAGGAAACTAAAAACCTCAAAGGCTCTAAAAATACCTTTGACGAGATAATCCAGCTCCGACATCGACCATATGACCTTGGCTGAGTTGAGAGCATGCCTTCTAGCAGAGTCCACTAAACCAGAGAAGTCACCCTTGGAGGAGGAAGGCACTCCCAGACCCAAAGGTTCTCCAGTTGCATACCACATACCCGCTCTTGAAGCAAGACGAGCTGGTGGAAACGAGAAGGAAGTCTTAACTGTTAGTCTCCGCTCCTTCATCCAGTCATCAATCTTCGAGAGAGCCTTCTTTGTGGAGATAGACAGCTTCATCTTGATGAAGGCCGACTGTTTTTTGGCCTTCTTTCTGTTAAATTGGGACTGAGGAGATTGAGGGGCAGCAGGTTGGAATTCCTCTCCAAAAAGTTCAAGAAGGGAGCGAGAGAGAACTTTGTAATCTCCCGCAGCGTCGGCAGGATTATCATCGTCATCAGAAACATCCTCGAGGTCCTGATCCACATCTGCAATATCCTTCGAAAGAGAAGAAGGATCCTTAGAACCCGACAAGGGCAAATCAAAGGCATCATCCTGCAAAAGACGGGTTGCATCCTGGAGTCCCGCGCTAGAAGAATCCTTGGGACGAGAGGCAGTATCGTCCCGAAGAGGCAGGGTGGTATCGCCCTGGGACCGAGAACGAGAGGCAGAGTCGTTCTGATGTCGAGAGCGAGAGGCGGTATCGTCGTGGCGGCGAGAACGAGAGGCGGTATCGTCGTGGCGTCGTGAACGAGAGGCGGTATCGTCGTGGCGTCGAGAACTAGGGTCGGTATCGTCGTGGCGTCGTGAACGAGAGGAGGTATCGTCGTGGCGAAGCGAACAAGAGGAGGTATCGTCATGGCGAAGCGAACGAGAGGAGGTATCGTGCTGGTATCGTGAACGGGAGGCGGTATCGTCTCGGCATCGAGAACGAGAAGCAGCATCGTTCGATAAGGTATCGTCCCGGTATCGAGAATGAGAAACCGTATCGTTCTGGTATCGCGAAGAAGTATCACCTGGCGAAAGCACACATTCCTCATCCTGGAGTAGAGAGGGAGAAGTTTTCTTTAAAGAAGAACTCCGTTCTCTCTTAGAAGCAGACTTCTTAATCGGTAAAGAGTCGTCTTTACGTGTCAGACTGGGCGTGAGGGCGGCTAAAGGCTTGCACTAAAGTCAAAAGTTGTTCCTGCATGACAGACATAAAGGATTTAGCAACATCAGCTGGGTCTTGCGGCCCCGAAGGGGGGGGGGGGGGCTGACGAATAACACTCGTAGAAGGGGGAGGATCTTCGGCAGTAGGCTTCGCCCTTTTCACAGGCACGGAGTCGAAATCATCCTCCGACGGACAAGGTTCATAACTGCTAGAACCGGGAGAGAAAGAACGAGACCGTTCGTCACGGTTCCATCTCCTCTTAGTAGGTCTTGAAGCTTCAAACTTCCATTTACGTCTGGACGAATTCGGAGAAGAAAACAACACATCCGACACGTCTTTCCCGTGACGGTCAATAGCAGCCTGGGAATCGACAACAGGATTGTCTGAGGCGACGGCTGACTGAGGGTACGTACCTCTCACCCCCTTTCGGTCATCGACGTACCTTCTCCCTTGGTCCTGGGAGCTTGGTAGAGGTCTAGGCCTAGGGGTATGACAGATTCGGTCAGTCGCCACCTCCACTGCACTAACACAAGCACTTTCACTTTCCTTACCTTTAAAGGCCTCCAGTTGTTCTTTAATGGCCTTCAACTCGGCCGCCAGGCTAGCGTACCGAGGGTCATCCGTAGATACGGAACCTGTAGGAGGTGCAGGAGTTACTACCTCAAGGGAAGGATCAACTTCCAAAGAGGAATCAATTATAGGTTCAATAGATAAATCTACGCTAAGTTCGTCTTCCTTACCACTAACAGACTTAGACTTAGACCTAGAAGCTCTCCTAACTCTACCGAGCTCTAGCTTACGCACATAGCGCTTCATAATTAACCAATCTTTCTCATCCAAAACCTTACATTCCCCGCACCTATTATCAAGGGCACAAACAAAACCCCTACAATTAGAACAAACGGTGTGAGGGTCTACCGCCATTTTCGGTAGTCTCACCTTACATTCCTCATTCGCAGATACGGTAATGACTCTTTTCACTCATAATGAAAAAACAGCAAAAAAGCTAAGAGAAAACAAAATACACGATCGCCAAAACCCCAAATCAGAGTACTTCACCAAAAAAACAGACTGGTACACCGAGCAGGGAAAGCGAAGAAAAACTCTTAATGACGGACCAACGTGTTGTCGATCCGGCCAGCAGAGATGAACTGAAGAACAGAAAACGGGAATGATTCCTCCTACCACCCTTTAACGGGTGTTACCACCCAACCACCACAAGGCGGTTGCCTAGTTTAGAAAAATTCTGCCGAAATAGAGATAATTAGCTATGTATATATAACTGCCAGGTAAGTTCTATTCATAAAAGGAGGCTGTTGATATGGAGAAGAAACAAGGATGGAAGATAAATTAGTGGTAGGAGAATGAGAGGGAGCGGGGGAAAGAGCCCCAGTCGAATTGTGATTATCAGAGAAGCAGCTAAATCCTGATTGGAAAATTTTTGAACCCTCACATCACTTCTGCAGAATTAAGATCTTACTCCATTCCATATAGCAGTTTTACACAATGACTAAAACCTTATGTTACCAGGTTCAGATGAGAATGACATAACTTGTGAAAATTCAATAAAACAAATTACCACAATAAAGGGCAATGTAACCACACTGGCAAATGTATATAAATTATTTTTAAACATTTTGACATCCAATTATCTCAGAACTGCTAAAGAGCTGTTCCTTAGCCAGTGACAAAAAGCAAAGTGAAGATGGTTATGAAGAAATGCTAATTACAAACTCCTAAAAGGGCTAAGTTAAAATCAAGGAAAAATCTCATTCATTTTTCTTGTCAACAAGCTTATAGTTGAAGCACATAGCATATAAATACTGGGGAGGATTCACTGAAATAGTAAAAGTGACCTTAATACAAAAACATTACCAGATAGCTCCAGACATTTAATTAAATGACTTGGGTTATCATGCTGTAATCTGGTGAGATTTGGCCTGAGGCTATATAAAAGCCATACTGCACATACACAGCTTTATGTTCTGTACAATATACTCTTAGAATTATGTTTAATGAAAAGAGTCAATCTTTGTTAACTTACCTTGTTATAATCAGGAATCAACAAACCCACTTTTAACATGCAGCTATAATTCAAAGGATTAAGTTTCCATTCTGTTAAAGGTTACTATGGACTCACAATGGGGACATTACCTTGTTAATTCATCTACTTTGGCAATAAGGTCATCTTTCACAATGTTTAGCGCATTCCTGCAAAACAAAACATTCCATTAGTGTTTCAAGCAGAACAAATCTGGGTTGGTAGGTAGATTAATTTCTTTAAGTCACCACTGACGTGATATATTTACAGAGTGTATATATGTACACATTAGTACTGCGACATAAAACCCAGTGAAAACCTTAACTATTAGGATTTTAAATCATATCACATCAGTATTGGTTATTATTAAGTCCTCCCGTTTGAAGTAAAGACGGGGATAGCATAGGCAATCAGCACTTCATCCTTGAGTCATTTAATGTTGAATGTGATAACGTTGGCAATCAGTACTTCATTCTCGAGTCATTTAATGTTGAATGTGATAACGTAGGCAATCAGTACTTCATCCTCGAGTCATTTTAAATGCAAGAAATGAAATCTTTTCTTTTAACAAAATCTAGAAAAAACAGATGATTTTAACATTTGCTTTCAACTACTAATAAAAGATATACTGAATTGCTTAGTGTATCATAGGACTATTAGATAGAGATGCAATAAACTCAAGTTCCGACTAAGTTCTTTTGAGCACGATCACATGCAAAATGTCAGTTTTCAAAATATTCCCAGAAAACGCCACTCTGGCACTCATATTTCCCACAAATCTATTTAAAGTAGTTTCAAATTCTTAGAAACATTTCCCACCACCATCGAAAAACATCACCGCTTTGCAACACACCAAAAACAATGACCACAACTGCCACTAACGAGTCTATCATACGATTATATTTCTTTAAATGGTTCACATCAGACTAAAACGCATGCACTGTTGTAAATTAATAAAATTTTTATATTAAATTTCTGGTTCATTTAATTTCAGAATCCCATTACCTTACAGTACAGCATTCACACTAAAATGGGGGCATGGTATAGTAGTTCTTAAAAAAATTATACAGGATAAATATACAGTACTAAATATCGTAGTACAGTAGTTCTTTACATTCCAGTAAGTCCTCTAACTTCACACCTTAACTCTACTTTGAAAAGAGACTAACCTGTCTGGGAGACAAGAACACCCCAGACAGGAGATATCAACCACTTGAATGGCATATGAAGACCCAATAAACCTACAGCCAAACTTCATGATTACTGCATAGCATGTTGCGTCTTTATGGTGATTTCCTCCTCTCAAAATCAGTTAAAGCCACTTCAGCTGTAGTTAAGGCCTTGATTCATATCTATGCTGTGGTTTATTTTCCAGTAATCCTGTATTATCCTATCTTCTTAAATCTGACTCATCTAGACTTATCAAGAAACAAAGTTTAGGGATCCCACTCTCCTGCATAAATATAACATACTTGTGAATTTATTCACACTAAGTTTGTTGAACCAATAACACCAAATTAGTAGTCTATAATACAAAAATGTGTATATTTACATACACGTTTGTATATGTAAATTTTCCTTAAAGGATACTGATCGTATAAATGAAAGCATTAATCATTTAAAATTGAATATAAACTTCCATCAATTCTATAGCCAAGACATTACACTTAGGTGGTCCTACAACACCATGGAATGTCCACAATACAAAGATACACATTAAATGGACTAAAAAAAACCACAATTTCTAATTTGAATAAGCTAACTTAATGTGAAACTTCCATACATTTAAAATCTAAATTCAGGAATATGAAAACTACTTACTTTGTAGCTAATAGTTCATTATTTTCTGTGATGAGGTTCTCCACTTCCTTGCCCATACCTAGTCAAGAGGAAATAATAATATGCAATGAGTATAGAGAATGACTAGTTTTCAGTGTAGCTTTACTACTGTTATAAAGTATTCCACAGAAAACTAAACTATACAAATATATTTTAGCAGTGTACATCTGTCCAATCTTGTCTCCTTCACAGTGAATAAAAAAAAAAAAGTAGCATACACAATTTTATTCAATTTCACTGGGATAATTACATTTTTCATAGAAAATATCCCTTATTAGATGTACCTTTTGACAAAAATAATGCTTTCATTTCCTTATAACATATACCCTCAAAATATACCCAACCTTACATAAACACATAACAGTTATGTTCCATAAGGTGGCAATTTTTCAAATAAAATTAGTCTAAAGACATCTTGCAAATGTTTCTACACGCTGAATGGTGAAGGTAAACTGACTTGTGATTATTCATACATATAATTCTAATCTCTCTACCAAATTACAAAAGAAAAAATATGAACATAAACAACCCTGAAATAAGTCTTTTACATGAATGTCAATCCTTCACTGGCTCATTTAACATTGCATTATACTTATTCTGTAATTTTTTCCCATCACAAGTACCAATATATTACATTTTGTTTTTAATTTTCCTCAGAAAAATACTCTACATTTTTTAAAAAATAAAACAGCAAAAAAGGAAAAAGATTCTGTACAATTAAATGCTTTCTGATAAAGAGACCACTCTGCAATCAAACTCTCTCCATATATCAGACACTCTTATCGCAAAGTTGAAAAAGGCTTTCAGACATCTACTGATTTACAGATGCCTCAATAGGTTTATCCATCAATTAGTTGATCATCATGACCAAAATTGAAATACAAAGAACAATTATGTTCTGCCAAATACAGGTGAGAAAATAGCCTTCTTATACAGTTTTATTATTAGTAAAAAAAAAAAATTAATAATTCAGTTATAAAGGAGTCCTGCCCTCCAAGAAGATATATAAATGTCACTGAATCTTAAGCCTTTGTTTACGTATGATGTGCCTACAGATCTTGCCAACAGCCATATATTTTTATTATTGGTATAGGATCTTCAGATTCTATTCAGTTAAGAGTTTCTAACAATGCCCAGAAGGCAAGTTTCACATGAAAAATAGTTCATATGGTGGAATGATCTAATCAGGCAGTAGTATCTGTGGAAGTAAGCGGTAGTAGGTTGGCCAGGGCACCAGCTACCCGTTGAAATACTACTGCAAGAGTTACTGGGTCCTTTGACTGACCAGACAGTACACTGGATCCCTCTTTCTGGTTATGGCTCATTTTTCCTTTGCCCACACATATACCCAATAGTCAGGACTATTCTTTCCCCATTTTCCTGTCCTCATACACCTGATAACACCAGAGATTGCCAATCAAGTCTCCTACGCTCAAGGGCTTAATTACTACAATGTAATTGTTCTGTGATTACTTTCCTCTTGGTAAGGATAGAAGAGACTCTTTAGCTATATTAAGCAGCTCTTCCAGGAGTAGGTCAATCCAAAATCAAACCATTGTTCTCTTGTCTTGGGTAGTGTCATAGAATCTGTACCCTGGGCTTCCACAGCCTTGGGCTAGAGTTCCCTTGCTTGAGAGTACACTAGGGTGCACTATTCTATCTTATTTAATTTCCTCTTGTTTTTTGAAGATTTATACAGTAGTTTATATGTGAGGGATCTATTTTAATGTTACCATTATAAAAATATCTAATTTTAATAGTTCATTACTTCTCTTGTAGTTTACTTCCTTTCCACACAGGGCTATTTTTCCCTGTTGCAGCCCTTGGGCTTATAGCATCCTGCTTTTCCGGCTAAGGTTGCAGCTTAGCTTGTAATAATAATAACTTCAGAGGTTAAAATTGACAAGGAATGTTTTTTTTTTGTTTAATAGGATGACAAGAGCCTATCTTCACTGAATATATATGACATACCTAGTTTAACATTATTACTTATGATGTTCTATATTCTTTATTTATTACTTCTCATATCTAGTTTATTTCCTTTCCTCATTGGGATATTTTCCATATTGGAGCCCTTGGCCTTATAGTATCCTGCTCTTCAAACTAGGGTTGTAGCTTAGCCAGTAATAATAATAATTCAGCTACTCCATTACTCTTTGCATGCATCCTTTGAAAACATTCCAAGACCAGCTCCTTACACCTGATGAAATCTTAAGACCTTATTTATAAATGTAAACTAAAATATGCCCTTCTGCGGTAATGTCACTTGAGCAATCCTTCCATTTACTACTATAACAAATAAGAAATAAACTTTCAGAATTTAAGAAAACTATATTACATATCTTCCAAATACCTTAAAATTTCAATGTACAAACAAGTCCCTCTATAAACATACAATTATGAAATTTCTGTCTCGATACTAGTACCAGTCAAAATCAGTATTCTATGAATCATAAAGCCAGTATGATATTTGCAATAAACCTTCTACCATTCAATTTGATATTTTCGCTACAAATTATACTAATTTGCAAAAATCATCATCATCATATTCCTGTAGTGTAGAATATTCTCATAAATTTCCCTGATAAAAAGACTTCTCAAATAATTAAATTAATTCCAAATTTAATTTCAAGCACAATATTTAGAGTTAATATCAAATATTTATAAAATTAACCAGTTGAATGATACTGACTTTACATGAAGCCTAAATCTTATGCTAGTGTAGAATTAGAAAAAAAAAATTGCACATGCCCATTCATAATAAAATAAAAATTATCATGCTGCATTTTTATATCTTATAACATTATCTCTCCCTATCATCTACTACAAACAAGTTTCCTTCTACCTTTAATGTCTACCAGCATTTAAGGAAATGATCTGCCTGAAGCATTGCCTGTCAGAGCAACATATGAAAAAAGGAGGGCTCAGATGCAACTTAACTGTTTATAAGAAATTATTTAATATGAAAAAAGAAGCCTCAGCCAAATTTGAAGTTCGTGTATTGTGTGCAGCAAAAAATAATGTGAAACGGTGGGTGTACCCTTGTATCAATATCAGTGAGAATAAGTACTATATACAAATACCTTTACCCAACAAAGGACGACACAATTGGACAGAGGTTTACCAAATGATTCAGATTAATAAATGACAAACTAGAGAGGCAGCCTGATGAAATTCAAATAATCAGAAGTATGTTTCAAAATGACACAGGGCAATTTTATTCTTGAATGCGCAAATTCTATTACAGAAGATTTAATACTCCATGTATGTCTGGCTTCAATTGAGAAAGAAAATTATGGCACTATATACTGTATTACATACTAAAAAGTTACTAATTATTCTTTTACAAAAGCTTGAAATGCATATACTATAACAAATTCAAAGTATAAATCGTAAATATAAAGCATTATCTTTTTACTTTCTAGTTTTAAAATTCTACTTTTAAATTTTCGGGTGTTATTGTAATTTAACCAATCATGGACCAAAATTCTGCATATGAAGGGATACAAAATAAAAATTTACATACATTTGAATTTCAACTGCTGCTATTGTTAAAAAGTACATCTATACACTGTTTATATATCAATGTTGAATGGATAAAAAAAATAATTCTAATAAGAAAATTTCTTATTTCTAAGCTCACCCGATGTTCACACTGCTTCCTCTCCAGAAGTCAAGCTTAATCGCCGATTAAACCGAGCTCATGGGGGAAGAAGCGACACAAACATCGGGGGAGGTTCATAGAAATGAAACTTAGTGGTGTAAAAAAAAAACGCTTACCAAAGAAGTTGTCAGTAACTGATGATGAGAATATCCCAGTCCACGAATGGGCCATTTAGTGTGCAGGCAGTAAGTTGTTGAGTTTGTTTTTGTATGTTGATTGGGGAGGGAGATGCGGATATTGCAAAGGAGGAAATCACTCTGGTTAGTACACACGTAAAACAAACGGAACACAAAATAGCTGCCATGCTCAGGTTAATGCAATCAATTTCTTACTCTATGATGGCAAAGCAAATAAAAAAGAAAACAGCATGTCTGTAAAGGTTAATCTAACATTCCTTTTCCCCGGGAAATTCTAATGGTATTAAACACATTATTTACACGACAAACACATAATCATCATCTGCAAACCTGCAAAAAAAATCTAACCAATTTCCATGTTACAAAATACTTGGCTGTAACTTATACGTCAATAAGAAGTTACATATTAGTCTGATAAGCTGCATTCATTATTTCAATTACTCCATTCTTTTGTCATTGGGAGACTGTCCGCAAAAGTAAGTAACAGAACTTGTAATCGATTCCACAATGCAAAGCAAGACACCAACTTTGCAACTGAAGAGATTGCAAATTATATAACCAAATATTATTACTTTCATATCTTTTCAGTCAAGGCAAGAATAGACTTAAGGTTAATTAAGATATGGGAAAGATATCAAGGGAGCAGTGTATCCTTGTACGTATCTGTAACCCAGTGACATCTCCCTCGCATCCACGATAATACTTGACATGGATAAATTCAAACCAAGATGCTAGAAGACTTCAAAGAACTGTCTTAATACCCTGATAGCCAAAGTAGAGTGTCTCTTATCATAAACTGGCAGTGCAAAACCTTAACATTTTATAGTAGTATAAACTTTGTTTTAATTCCTGGATTAGCAAAATTCATGTCACTGCCTCTGATACAAATTATTTTCTAGACTGCCTCTTTGGAAACTAAATCAGATAAAATAGGGGGTTAAGAAAACCTTTTTTCTCTGTGGATATAGTGGACAGTCTCCATGTGGTTAGCTGAATATGGAAGCTTGCAGGAGCTACTTATGAAAAATGTTGTCTGAAAAGATTGGTCTTATAAGACAAACTTTTCGAGGAATCCGACAAAAGAAATCAAATTTGTAAACCATTACCTTTGAGGCCAAAAGGAAGCAACCTGTGTATTCCTGCTGTAATTTGTTCATCACCATTTGACACAGGAGGATCAAGAATAACAAGTAGACATAAGCCTCCATCTTCCTGTCGAGGGAGGCTGTAAACAAGAGTAAATTTGGCTTTCTACAGTAACTTTAAATTTCTTGACACAATAACAGATGGAGAGCCCATTCTTTTGGCAACATTTACCCTTTCCTGCATAAGTGGTTAGCATGGACATTCAATTTCCACAAACACAGTAATAGTATCCTAGGAAATGAGGAAAATCTAAGAGTAGAAAATCGGAGTGCAGCAAATCAGAGTGGAAAATCATTGAGGAAAATCAAAGTGAGGAATAAATCATATTTCAATAATAGATTTATTGATAAACAACGATAGGAGTGAGATTCGAGACACCCAGATCAACCACAGCTAAGCTTCACTGAAATAATTACAAAAAGAGAAGACATGAAAACTCCACATCCTCTTTCTCATTTCAGAAACACAGATTCCTGGAATATCAAAATTTTGAAAAGTTTAAAGAAGCAAAACTGCACCAAAAGTAAATAATATAATAAACAAGATTCTTTGGGAGGGCTAGAAGACTGTGATACATGACTGATCTTCAATAACCGAGGTCAACTACTCAACCTAGCAGGACGAGAGCTTGATGTACAGACATCCACAAGAATGACTGGTTAAAAATTGACAGCTTTCTGTTCTAATGTCATCTACAAATATGTTATAACATAACATAGGTTGGACAAGCCCAAACCTGGTGCCC
Organism: Palaemon carinicauda; assembly: GCF_036898095.1. Taxonomy (NCBI): domain Eukaryota; kingdom Metazoa; phylum Arthropoda; class Malacostraca; order Decapoda; family Palaemonidae; genus Palaemon; species Palaemon carinicauda. The sequence goes on from NC_090750.1 coordinate 90,243,977, forward strand.
AACCATAGCAATTCCCAGTAAACAGCCTTAGGGCATGACCAAGGACTCACTCTACAGTCCACACAAATGCAAGGACTCTGCAAATATGTTATATCAAAACATCAGTTGGACAAGGCACCCATCCCAAACCTGGTGCCCAACCACAGCATAAACATTCCCAGTAAACAGCTTAAACGATGGACCAAGGCTGGACTCAATCTGGCGTCCCCGCGAATGCAAGGACTCGGAATAAGTTACATCAAAACATCAGTTGGACAAGCCCATCTCTCCAAACCTGGTGCCCAACCACAGCATAAATATTCCCAGTAAACAGCTTAAACACATGGGCTAAGGCTGGATTCCATCTACTGTCCATGCGAATGCAAGGACCGAGCGTTTATATTGTACTAAACAGGCGAGTTGAAGGCGAGATAACCAGCGAGTTGAAATTACAGATATCTTTATCCATTGACCACTGACACACGTAGCCATAATTGATGGAAAATTGCTAGTAAAATATTTGGGTTTATATTTGTGTTCTTAAATATTAATGTTCTGGAACTATTAACTTCTGAATTAAATATTCTTTACTAAAATAAGCAAATAAGGTTGATAAAATATAATATGGCTATAATAGTGACATTCACTTAACAGTCAGGATTACCAGAAATACTTCATGACAATAATAATGAAAATAATCGGCAAAAGTAGCAATACTATTTTAATCTTGATAAAAATTTCTTAATAGTAGGGGTATATTAAATCTAGTAAGGGGAGATAGGAAAAACCTCTACACAAAATAAAACAAACTTTGTCTAAAAAAACACAGTAAATAAAAAGCATGCATGAAACAGGGTGCTAACAAGGCCACCACTTTTAATATCTAGCCACTGATGACAATAGGTACAAGACAGAACAATATCACACCAATCCAGTGCGTCAGATGTAAATAAGTTGCGTCTTCCATTTCCAGAAAAACTACATCAAAAACTAAAAAATTATTCCATGTCTATTTCAAAAACATCAATTTCATAAGGACTTTAGTTGATATTCAATAAAAATACCAAAATAATATCTTTAACTAAAAAACAAGATTTAAAATTATCCTTATTTGATATTTAATAAAAAAATATATTCAATGATCTGAAAAATTTATTTCTATAATGATCATTATTTGATATTCAATAGAAATACCAAAATAATATATTCAATTTTCTAAAAACCAGGATTTCATAAGATCAGTATTAGATATTTAATAGAAATACCAAACTGCTTTATTCAATTATCCAAAAAATCAGGATTTTATAATGATCATTATTTGATATTCAATAGAAATAAAAAATACTATATATAATGATCTTCGAAAAGAGAAAAATTTCATTTAAGCAAAATTGTAGCGTGACTTCAAAATCAAATTTCTAAAGCTTCAAAGGTCACTGAAATTGTCCTCCTCGACCTATGCCATCAACTTAGGGCTACAAAGCAATGAAGCGCACAAATCATACCCGAGTACGGAGGAGAGCCTCCACCTTCCTCACTCCCACTGTCTGTTGTGCAACCGTACACCCACGGGGGGGAGAGAGAGAGGAGTCACGTGCATATTTCAAACATCGGGAGGTGTAATGGCCAGATGTGCGCGGCAGAGGAAATGGCATGACGGATATCATGGAACCCGAGCACAGGAGGAGCAAGAATGTAACAACTAGTATGAGTAAGAAGCCATGCAAAATAATAATACATAATACTGCTGCAAAAAGAGCTTCCAAATCAATTTTGAAAAGGTTAAACAAAAAAAATAACACCTATCATTATTAGCTAGTGACATTTGAAGAGGCTACAAGAGCTATAGTGCATGCAGCCTTTGCAAGAAAAAAACATGAACTAGCTAAAACATCAAATACAGTACACAGCTACTTTCTTTGTAAATATTTCCAACACAAAACATGAACTAGTTTAAAATAACTGTAGTCTTCTAAATTTGCTGTTCCAGCCAACATACAATGCTATTCCTTTTCCAAATGTTCTAATTACAAAGAGACTTGCACACTATCATCTACATTAATAGCTAGCAACTTAAACTGGCAAAACCCTGTAGAAGTGTAAAGTTAAAAGGATAATAAAGGATGAAGTCATCATTTACCAGCCACAACTACAAATAATTGAAAGATGCCCTATTCACAACAATTAAAAAAAATGGATACAAAAAGCTTAAAACATTTTAATTTTTCACGATTCCCATAATGTGGAACATTATATATTCAAATCATAAGATAATGAAGCAGTTGCCAATATTTAAATAAAAAAAAAGAGCAACATCAGACAAGGGAATAATATTTGATAGATGGTTTCCTTCAAGTAATTAGTCAATTTATGATCTTTCAAACTCAAATACCTGAGTCGTTCATACTCTTTCCATTGTCAAAGCTATTTGCTCAGGCCCAATTTATTTCTTCTAAACTTAGGTCAGGGCAAAAGTTCTCTCATAACATTTATTCTCTTTATGAATAAAATACCCTTCTTTCGATACAAACCTACTGCTTTAGCATAGCCTATTCTTGTTTTGCAAAAGGAATCACAAACAGTCGATACACATGTAGAAGAATACTAATAAAATGTGGCTTAGGTCTCTGGTAGCTAATTTCATCTTATACATTGAATTTGAGCTATATAGTCCAATACTGCTGACAGTGAGGCCTTTCAACATTGAGGTACAGAAGGGGGAAAACCGAGCAGCTTAACTATGAGGCTTGACAGCCCGATGGAAGAAAGAAAATGTAAAAACGTGAAGTAGATAATCCATAAGAGGTGTAGTTAAGGGCCAAAGATTCTTCAGTAGTAACTACACTACATTCTGACTGTATTACCTTCCTATGTGCAATTAGATTATATAAAGTAAATACATTTCAAAATCTATAACAAACAGTAAAAATCAAAGAAACCAAAGTTCTTAATACTGAACAATATTAGCAGAAAAAGTACTTGCATAATTCTGCAATTATCACTGTTCCTGTTAAGTAAAAGGCCAGTGGTATACACAATAATAAGCAGAGGTTCACTGGATAAAACTCTGGTGTAACCAATGTTGCTATCTGAGGTTGACAAAATATAATTGAAATAAATCAAAACAATAAAAACAAAGTTTATTGATCACAAACTAATCCTGAGGAGATAAAAGAGTAAGGGATCTCAGGGAGCTAGTAACCATTCAATAAACACAAAGAATAATTCAGTTAACTACCATTCTACCTAAACCATCTGATTAGCATTTTCTTCTACTCGTGGATCGACATTTTGGGGATAGCGTATGAAGCCAGAATTGCCTATGTTGAAGAAACTGGTTATTATGAAGCAGTTTGTTGTTGCCTTAAATTAGCTGTGAAACAAATCACATTTACTGAGAATTGGCCAAAAAGAAACTATTGTTGTAAAGTTAGTAGAAATAATAGCTGAAGTTGGTAAACAAGTTCCTTGGGGTAGAAGACTTGCTCATGGTGCACCTCACACAACTCAAGTCTCTTTACAGTTTCTCTTGGGACCCTGGATGGAACTGTGTCTACCTTTTACTTCTCAATGATTCTCCTTGAACTACTTTATTATCATTAATAATATTCTTATCATCATCATCCATAATCATAATAATAAAGATACTGGATAGCCAAAATGTAAGAAAGCAATGGAAAATGTCAATGAATGACATAGCAGGAATTCTGACCAGCTAATTGGGAGATGTAAAATGAATGAAAGCAAGATAAAATGATGCTGGGGACCAAATAAATACAAAAGTATTGATTGCTGTGTTGGTAACACTGAAAGCAGTAGGAGCTTCCATTTAACTTTGGCAAAACTGCAGCACTGAAAATTAAATATGAGAACCATGTGTGGCTCAAAGTATGGTTCAAAGGTCTACTCAAAATGCTTTATGAAATATACCAGAGTATATTTTTTCTATTTTGTGCAATTGAAGAACCAGACCAAATGTGTTTCTCAAGATTAAATTTGCTATTTAGATCCAGACCTAAAGTTTTCAGAGTTGTATTGAGGTATAAAAACACCAATAATCCTATAATACAATGTCTTTCAATCTTAATTATTCTTAAGTTTTGCAATCAATTTTATATTGTTTTGGCTCTTACAAAATTCTATAGGCGTCCAAGACTTTCTTTAACCATTCCACTTTAAAAGTAATCATAATGTCATTTTTATACTGTATAAGGTAAATCAAACCCATTATAAAAAAAATTAAGACATTTTTCAGTGTTTCACAGTGCAACGACCTTTACGTTCTCACAAACTAATTCTACATTAAGCAAGTTTTCATATATCTTGAAATGAGATTTAAAGGTTACACTCATATTTCATTATAGTATTGCGTTGAAAATCGCATTGTTCAATTATTATTGTCACATGAAAGTGTATTTTCCTTAATTGAAATCTACTTTCAAATCTACATGGATTTTATCTTCTGATATTTCCAAAAATCTACAACCTTTAGAATAGCTTATTTATAACTTAAGAAAAATAAGAGATGCTTTACTTGGGTTTGTCATCCTTCACTATGAAAGCCTTACTAATTCCATTTACTCTTAAAAGTGTTTCAAGGAATAACACTTATGAATCCGGACTCCTGATTCATGGGAGAGTTTTAAAGTCCTAAATTTAAGGACATAGCAATGAAAAAGCTGTTTTAGAATCCTTAAGTTAAGGACATAGCAATGAAAAAGCTGTCTTAGAGTCCTAAAGTTAGGACATAGCAATGAAAAAGCTGTTTTAAATTCCTAAAGTTAAGGACACAGCAATGAAAAAGCTGTTTTAGAGTCCAGGACACAGCAATGAAAAAGCTATTTTAGAGTCCAAAATCTAAGGACATAACAACAAAAAAGGTACAGAGAAACTAAAAACCCCAAGCAAGAAAGAATATAATTTCTTTCATCATATCTCAATCTCCACTGTTCTTCATCTTTTATCATCATAATAAAAATTTTGAAGTTTCAAATATATAAAAAAATTACAATGAAACAATAGAGAATTTTACTAATTTGAATCTGATCCACTTTTGTGATTAACCCTTTAGTTGTTGACAGTTTTAAACAAAGTGAAAGATATTCTTCTTCTGTTAACATGCTTTTTCCCCATTTTTGTATGGGGTAAGCAATGTTGCCTTCTTTTTTAATGACTTTACTTTGGCTTTGGGGTAAACCGTAGTCCCGATAGACTACCCTGCCTGACATCGCTTTAGACCCCGGTAGCGTACGTTCGTGTATTGTACCGGTAACCAGCGCCCTTCCTGACACAAACGTGTCTAATATGCTGAAACGAACAGAGCTCAAAAGAAAAGTATGTGAGACTTGTCACATGTCTTTCCAATTTCAAGTTCTTTAAATGATATGAAATTATTTATATTTTGACTGCATTGCATGTAGAGTATGTAATCACTTCACATGAATGTGCCCACCTTAACGTTGGTTTACCTAATTTAACATTGCTTGGTATGTAAAGACCAAAGTACAATTTTGACAAACAATCAAATTATATTTGCTACTAATAAAACTAAATAAATGCGAGCTCATGTAATTCCAAATATTTCAATAGTACACATCAACTCTACACCAGGAGGTAGTAAATTAGCAGGAACAACAAAAATGATTTACACTTAACTCGCTAAAATAAAAATGAGAACTTATTGACTGCCATGATTCAATGCCAATACCAGATAAATAGCTTTTTAGGAAAAAGATTTGTTAAAATCTTTGGGTCATCCACTAGATCATACTCTAAAAAAATCATCAATAAATTACTAAATGTGAATGAGGCATCATAACCTTTGAGAAAAACTACGACGGAGATCTAAAGTGACTCCTAATTCATGCAGAATAGGTCTTTATCATGCAAAAAAAATATGGAAAAGCTCAGCTGATGCAAGCTACGGCATTCAAAATAACGATCTAAAAGTACACAAAAGTCGCAAAATACCAACCGGATGATGCATATTCTCCTGGATGTACCCAGCCACCTATTGTCCAGGTCATTTCAAAACAAAAAGAAAGCTCTAGTTAAACAGGCTGGACGTACATTAATTACGTTAAATGCTTTTTCCTTTCTTGCACATGATAGTAGTGGCATTCATTTCAATCCAAATGCTATGGGTTACCTTTAAAAAAATTAAGCTGCATAACCTACTTTTCATAGCTCGCTGACTTTAATATTCCTGGATACACAAACGGCGTTAATCATGCCACAATCTATAATGAGGTTTTTGTTAGATGCAGGAACAACAATTACATATCCAATTAGTTACAAAAAAATTAACAGCGTGTAAAATGATTAGGAGGTTACTATTCACTGACAACACACAAATTAATCAAGTGAATGTCCTTTTCACTCATACCATCAATAAACAATCTATAATTCAGTACACCAGTTTAAACTACTCTTCATGAACTAGAAAATAAAGTTGATTAAGTTCCTAAATGTTCAGATTTCACTGAACCTAGTCCAGAGACCTGGTCAATATAGTGAAGCAGACCTATGAATGTTCAAAACTCTGGAACCTCAGTTACGTAAAATTCCTTTTTTCCTTACCATATATGGTATTATTTTTCATAATATCCTAACAAAGTTAAAGAATAACATGTACTAATCCTTTTTTCTAATGAACATAACTATTTTTATTGTTAGACCTCATATATAATTACAGTACAATAAATCGATTTCATTTAAAAACTCAACATAAGCCAGGAGCTACTTATCTAACAGTAACTAACTGTAAATAAAATTTCTATCGTTCATTAATACAGTTAATGACTGAAGCTATCATCTAATCAATTTACAACCATGGACACTACAATATTCTTAATAATACATGAATAAATAAAAGAAAATTTGCTTTCATTGATGATACACTAAAAAAATGCTTGAATTTAACAAGCGTATGTTCAGCGGCTTACTAAATAACTTTGCTATATCAGACCAGAGCTGAAAAGTTCATCAAACCATATAGTTGTAAAATTTATCACAAAACTCCTATTCATTAAGAAGCATTAATATGACACAAAGAGTAAATGGTCAATTCATTCTTTAATATTCTTATCAATCTATCAAAGATGAAAAAATGAACACAGTTAGTAAAAAGATTGCTTGTACACCACCGGGGTTACACACAACAGCATACAGATATTCTTACGCACTTAAATTTCAATTAAACGAAGTAAAGTGGGACTAATCATACTTTATATTCATAAAGCTCAAATTACTACAAACAGTGATCAAGAGAGATATTTCTGCAAACTTTTATATCCTACCAAAGCTAACCACAAAAATGACAAATTACAATATTCCACGGTTGCTAATAAGACTGACAATAACTCAAATGCAAGGATTTTTTACTAGACTACTCCGTACTCTTTTTCAACTGAGTGGTTAAATTTCAAAAGGAGAGTCAAGCTACCTTACAATTCCAACGAGATATAGACAATCATATTGGACTTAAAATTCTACTGCGGATTTAACTTTATAAAAAAAAGAAAAACACATTTTTGAGTAATTTTGGGGATAAACAGAGCATTAGTTTCTAAAAATATACCACTTTACCTTGTTCTGAATACAGCTGAGTAACTGATTCATTCTTACCAATCAGGATAAAAGAAAACTTTACTCTGATAAATACAAGAAACCTAATACTGTAATACAGAAGACTTGCAAGAACTTCTAGTAAAAACATTCATGCCATCGCCAAACCCAAAGAGCACGTATATCCCGAAAGACATTTAATACAAAAGTAACACATTCACACTTCATGCATTCCGACTCAAACAATTTTTTTAAAAGCCCTTTAACACGATTGAGGCTTTCATTCTTAAGTTTCAACTAATTTCTTCATGGAAATTAGAATATCATTCCAAACTTTTAAATCTAATAGCTTACTGAATGATCAAGTCGAATTTGATAATTACTTATATACAACTCCTGCTCGTATGGAAACTAACGACTCAGGCAATCTCAAAGGCTTTAAAGCAATGATGATATGGGTTCAACATGCATGATAAAATAATAGTTGCCTATATTAATGCAGGGGAATTAATTTTAATTCCTTAGGGATACGAAAAAGTATTTAATTTTGTTGTAGATATAATCATTATGTAACTTTTCATCCCATTTTCTATTTACTACTATTTACAAGTTTATACCACGAACATTTCAAAACAAAAACATGACAGACCTCATTTTTCAATGTGATTAATTAAGATCAAGTTATTTTCTATGGATTCTGAACAAATTGCACTGAAATACTGGTTGTTTTATCAATTATCAATTAAACAGTTACATTTTTTTTCAAAACAATCAGCCGCAGTTATTACTATACAAAAATTTAACATTCAGCAGCAGTCCTTTACCATACAAAAATTTTACCATGAGATTCAAGGCATCATTTTCCAGATAGCTTGAAGTAGTCTTCACTACTGTATCCCTAAACTAAGGCTTAAAACTGTACATAAATATATTCAAGAAACCAGTTATCAGTCAAAACTTAAAACATTCCCTTTTATTCATGCAGAGATTCTAGTAGAGATATTTTTTGAAAAAAACTTTATGAAATTAGAGGAAGAAGTACCTATTCATGAGACTTAACTTCAAGCTAAACCCTGTGGACTATCTGCTTGATATCACTTGAACTTTTTCAGAAACTATATTTATAATAAACTCCTAAATGAAAAACACATACCCAGTAAATATTACCTCCGCCGTTTATCAAATGTTGAACGTCTGGGTTTTTATTACTATCAAAACCTAAAAGGTAATTGAACCACTAGTACAGTCCGCAAGTTGACAAAGATATTCCATACAAAATTAAAAGACGTTCAGGTAATTTACACTAACACAATTTATGATATTAAACAGTAAATGTAATCACTTTAAAATTCATCAAATTCTGGCAAGTTAGCCCAAAAAGCCAAGGGGATACAGCATCGGAAACTATATTAAGGGAAAAAATAATATACAATAATATATTAAACTCGCTACCTATTTCTCTTCAAGGACAAACTTGATTAATTTCCATCATTCAAAACGTGAGTGTAAGGAACTAACTTATCTATAATTCAAATGCATGCACACACTGCTATCAACTACTTTCCTATGCATGTACTTTATATAAATAATATTGTACAAAATTATTCTAGGAGCCTACCATTTACGAGAGTAAACAAATTGAATATACCTGTGATTTCGGCGCCTTCGTCCATTTCGGCCAATGCGTCGGGCTCCTGGAACTGGAGTTCTTGATACAAGGTATTGCCCGTTCTCTCTTCTCTGAAACCCAATATGGTTATGAATGACATATGATCTAATCAAATAGAAAATTGGAAAGAATGACAGAATTAAATCATATGGTGTACATGCAGTTGTGTGTACATGTCGGTGTCGGTGTACAAGAATGTGTAGGTGGAGGTGTATGTGTACGTGTCGGTGGAGGTGTATGTGTACGTGTCGGTGTACGTGTCGGTGTACGTGTCGGTGTATGTGTAGGTGTATGTGGAGGTGTATGTGGAAGTGTAGGTGTTCGTGTAGGTGTTCGTGTAGGTGTACGTGGAGGTGTATGTGGAGGTTTATGTGTATGTGTTGGTGTACGTGAAGGTGTATGTGTACGTGTTGGTGTATGTGTACGTGTCGGTGTATGCGTACGTGTCGGTGTATGTGTACGTGTCGGTGTACAAGGAGGTGTATGTGTACGTGTAGGTGGAGGTGTATGTGTTCGTGTAGGTGTGTGTGTAGGTGTACGTGTCGGTGGAGGTGTATGAGTATGTGTATCATTTTAATGAATATCATTACTATTTTAATTTTTTCATTACTTATTATCATCTTAATTATTATTCTAATTATTCTAAATTATAAATAAACTTTCATAAAATGATGAATCAAAACCTACATCTTGCCAACCTTCCCTTTTAATAACGATCAAAAGCTATAAAGCTATATAGAAAACAGCGGAAACCAACAACTAAAAGTTCTTTACTTGTGCTTTGTGGTCGTGGACTTCATCCTGCCGGGAGGTTTTCCTTCAGGACCTATACTAGTGTCCATGGATATGTCCTCCAGATCCTCGATTTCTGGAGACGTCATTATTTCAGATTCTGGAGTGAACCCGTCGACCCATCCTCCTTCTACAATATAGATGTAATAATTACTATTTAATGTAGAAAAATCAATTTCTAGAACTCTTTATAAATCGATAATGAATTATACAAAGTAGAAAAATTATATTTCTATGTCAGAATATATCGCAATCATACTTGTGGCTGTTCCTCGCTCTGCTTGTTCGATAGCGTCTGTTAGCTGCCCTTTATCCGACTGAATTACTGGCGTATCAGGTCCAACTTGTGCTTCCTAAAAAGGCAGTGAAGAATATATGAAAAAAAAAAAAAAATCACGAAAAAACAAAACTAATTTTATACAGTATATAAAAACTTCTAACACAAAATAAGTACTTCATAATTAAATTCAATATTCAGTTTCCAAAACATGAGGCATCAACCAAAGTAAGCCCCTATTTCTTTTATTATCATTATTACAATCTTCCATACACGTAGCACCTGATTTCTTCCTAATGTGATTGATCCTTTTGGCATGTATCCAATAATCAGGACAACATACCTGCAATTCATTCTTTAGGGATGTAATCTTCAACGTTCCATTGGAGCCGCTCATATCCACCGGCGAGCTCAACGACTTGTTAGGATCCAGCGAACTGAAGCCAAAGGAGAGAGGTCCCGACGACCTGAAAGGTAAACTGCCGGTCACGGACAAGAGAGTATCATTAGTAAAGATACTTCACGGTGCACAAGCATAGCCCAATTGTGTGAAACCATGCAATATACTCCTAAGGTAAACAGTACAGTACTCTACTTTACATATTTAGCCTTTACTTACACAAGAACATGCATTTTCAACTGTAACCTTTACCCAATATTCATTCACCAAAATACAAAAAATTTCCCAAAACAAGCATATCAATTCATAGAACACCAATATCTTTTTAAATCCAATTCATATGTCAAGACAGATTTCACTACGACAAAAATTTAGATGTTTCGATAAAATTACAGTACCAATACAATGCATACTCTTAAATATCAACTACTAATGTAGAATTAGAAATACCAGTAATACAATGTACCCGCAGCAAGCCTACAATATACACCAATTCATTTAGGGAGTGCAAAACTGCTCGAGGAAAAACTGTGCACGGAGCAAACATACAATACTCTAGTCACAACTTCTATAGGAATAAAAACTTAAGGCAATAGACATCTGCTCAGAGTATTTTCCCTACCAAATGTTATTCAGAATCTTAAGATTTGTATATACATTTCTGCAAGAGTCCATTGTCAAGTGTCATTCTATTGATACAAAATCCAATATCAAGAGATAGATTTAAACCTTTAAACAATGAAATACACCAACTTAGGTGAACACAAAATACTCTCCGTAGCAAATATTGTACAGATCTGACTGGTAGCCCTTAAACAGATCTGCTTCCCATATTTTCTCCCTTCCTATTACCAAAAAATGGAAATCCTTGCTTATACTTCCCTTGATTCTTTCACCAAATCTCATTCTGAGAGATAAGCCTATCTATCTACCACATCAGGCTTTCCCTGTTTGCTGCTTTTGACTTCAATTTTGTTTAAACCTCTGAGATGTTAAAACCACTGATCTTCGATAAAAAAAATTTGAGGACAACCCACAAGCTGTCATTTTCTTTGGCAAGCGCTTCTTGCCCGAGATGTTAACATCATTGACCTTTAAGGGGGGAGAAAAAAAAAAAAAAAAAAAAAAAAAAAAAAAAAAAAAAAAAAAAAAAAAAAAAAAAAAAAAAAAAAGAGGACGAGCCAAAAACTTTCTTCTTCTTGGGCGAGCACAAGAGGTGTGTGTAATAAATAATCTGGCAAGAAAACAATCTAAATTATAAGAAAGCTATGATGCCTGGGTAACACTAAATATTAATAAAAAAAATTAGATTAGCAGTGAATGTAAAGTGCATTTTATATCCAAATCCATGACTGATCCATAGATAAACCTAAGCGGTGATAATTGATTTACCTCGAGTATTTACATGACTGCCTCCTAAAACGATTACAATACATAATTCTCAGGGAATAAAGAGGTCAGAGTTTAATATCTTAAAGGAAGAGCGAGACATATGCACGTGGGTTACTTTTCAACATGAAACCAACGTCCTAGAAAAATAATCAAAACTAGCGGAACCCGTGTAAATTACTCAAAATGGTATTTTCAATACTAATTATCTTTTTTCTAACCTATACATGTTTGAATAAAATTTCCTCAGATTAATTTTATAATCTAGGTTATGGAAATTGATAGAACTCAATTTTTTGTTTAATATTTAAAAAAAAGTCAGGTCCTAGAAGCAAAATTTGGAAAACTATATAAGATTACTTTGGTTAAGTAATCAAAGCCTAATGTGAATTTGTAAGAGTATACCATGAAATTATTTCCGTTTTCCTTAAAGCGTGAATTTGTAAGAGTATACCACAAAATTATTTCCATTTTCTTTAAAGCGTGACACAAAATAAATAACACACTCGCTATCGTTTTAATATATAGATGAAATGATTGAAAAGGGCCTACCTACAGACTCATGGATGTAATACGAGAACAGGAAATATATCTCGATGTTCAATGCAGCACCATGCACTACAAAATGGAACCTCACACTAAAAATTTCTTTCTTATATCTCTTAACTGATTCTTGAATATGAAGGCTGTATCTGATACTGATGTCACACCAACAATTAAAAAATTTCTTAACTTTAAAACTCCACTAAAATCCTTTTGATAAAAGTCCAATTTCTCACGCGATATAATTTTACCCGTAAAGCGAAAACTACATCAATATCGGTATCCCTACATGCAAGATAAATTCACACTAATAAAGGAAAAATATTGCTGAAACTAACCAAAGTCGGAAAAAAATGATTGTGATCTATCACAACTGAGTTTTACTGAGGCTCACAGAATTCTTTATCAGAATTATTAAAGACTAATCCTTCGATACGGAAGATTTAACATTCCACAAGAAAAGTTAAAAGTTTTAAATCCAAATACAGTAGGCCTATATCACTTTTACAGTTTATTCTAGCATTTTCAAAAATTCCCAGACAAAAAATTCCTTGATAAAAAAAAATGGCACCAGCTATTCCCTCAAGGTTTTTGGGTGAACTGTAGTTGTTCCCTCACGCTTCTGCAGACAAATCGGATTGTTTATCAAGTAGTATGAAACAGATGCAAAAGAAGCAGCAGGTTTGACAGGCAGACGCTTTTTCTAAAAGTAACTGGTTTGTAATGAATAAATATTCCTAATCTTCCAACACAAGCCCATTACTTTCCCATAGCATAAAAGACAAACCTAAGTATGACAAAGATGAACAGCTGCTGCCCAAGGCCATAATGTGACAGAACCTGAAGGAATTAAAGTAATCTTCTAGGGCAGAAGAAAGTTTGTAATACAAGAGTTCAGACGACTAAAACAGTCAAATTTGACGAGTTACTTAAAAAATATTTCATGATAATGCACATGTCTAAATATGAAGTTACAAATCCTAGGTGGCCATAAGTGAAAAATCACAGAAAAATCTTGAAGTAATGATGGTACAACTAATCTCATAAAACCAGTCTGTATAAAAATCCTGAGAATTGATCAATTTCACAAAATACAGTGATGAAAATTTATCTAAACACTTACAGTACTCATTTATTTATGGAGTTCCTAACTACATATAGCAATAGGGTACTGTACATACAGTACTTTGAGTCCCCTTCTGTATAGCAAGAAGAGATATTGTTCAAACTACGAAGTATGTATCACCTTAATTTGATCGTTATGTCTTATACCATATTTCTGAACAGCTGCCTTAACCTGCCATGGATAAGATAAAATATATTTCCAAGCTTGTTTTAGATTTATATAAAATTCAGAGCTATGCTCAATTTTTTTTATTGAAGCGCATTTGCACCGACTCGCAGGAGTGCCCTTTTAACTCAGAAAAGTTTCCTAATAGCCGATTGGTTGGACAAAATAATTCTAACCAATCAGCTAGTTGGAAACTGTTCCGAGCTGAAAGGGCATCTCTGCGGGTCAGTGCAGATACGCCTCGTTGAGAAAACCGAGTATAGAATCACATTACTATTTATATTTTAGACAAGAATAAAAGTGCCTTCTTCACGCCATACACAAGACAACGACTAACAACAGCATGATGAAAAACTGATCGATAAGAAGAACAGTGACATCTTTAAATAACTATTTCGCTTAGTTTAGCATAATAGCCATTAGAAAAACTGAATTATCTATGCACATGTACTACCATGTACCTTGATGCTAAACAATGCAAAATGAAAAAGTTAACACCGATCGATAAAAAGTTCAGTGACGTATATCCATATAATTATTTTGCGTAGTATAGCATAATTGGCATTAGAATGATCTATGTATGTGTACTCCTATGTACCTTACAGCTTAACAATGCAAAACTAAAAAGTCAACGCATGATCTATAGCAGAAAACTAACCAGAAAAAAATAAGCAAATTTAGGCCAGGGGAAACTTGTTGGCTATAAAACCTTTAGAGGTAGAGTCAAAAGTCATTAAAATTATACATGTCACAAATCATTCATGCTTTTTAATGCTTAAAAAACATTTATAAGCAAGAGGGTTATTATACCAAGGAAATACATAAATATATATGGGGATATGGGTATTGCTCACTATAGAAGCAAAACAGTCTGTCTGTCTCTTAAAAAATCTAAATTTCATCAAAGTTGTTCTTCTGGCATCATATAAGGCAGAGTCAAATTCATGACGAGTAAGGCTTTGAGAAGCGTAACGCTTCGCCTATATTGCAGAGCAATGAACTAATAACAAACAGGCTATTTTGATCTCTCTCAGTCGGTAATCCTTCTTACCTCATATTAGTCCAGTGATTTTGAGCGGCAAAATAATTGCAATGCTAATGATATTGTCTTTTCTTATGGGAAGTCACATGATACATTTATAAGAATATATGTCTATTCTACTCTTCTCATCTTCTAAGCAAAAAATATCACAATTCACAAAAACAACAAATAACATCACAAACAAAATATCACATAAAAATTGTAAATTAATCACTTGTCATAAGGCCTCAAATGTAATGTGATAACTTGGTATTAAAAAAAACAATCAGATAACTCATTGTAACCATAACACTCAGCATAAACTGACCTAAAAAAGTTACCCCTTGGAATTGAAATTCAATTCCTTTAATGTAAATAATGAAAAAATATCCCTCAGGTAAAAAATTTAAAGAAATAAGTGTCTTTCTAATAATTAAAAAAATCAAAAGGCAAGAATAATCAGAGATTTTAAAAAACTAAAAAATATATGAAATCCTTGACACTGGAGGTGACTGATATAATAACCTTTTCATTACTGCTCTTTAAAAAAAAATCCCAGAGTAAGATTAATTATTTCAGTACTTACTAGAGACATTTGCTATTCCATCTTTAAATGAAAGAGCCAATCTGATAGAAAAAAGAAAAAGTGTACCTAGCAGCATGCAAATACTTTCTTCTCTTCAAGATTCTTAGGAGGAATACATGTTAGCAAAGAAACTGTCACCATCTTAATTCCTAAATCTTTAGAGGAATATGTATTGCAGAACAAAATCAAATCCATTGTGAGTGTGGAAAAGGGTGGGAACTTGATAGGATTCTCAGATTTGAACTGACACTGCCCTGAAAATCATGTGCGGAACACCACCATTGCCAAGGAAGAAGGGACAGGGGTCCATACTATCCTAAAGTGTGTATACAAGACAGTCTGAGAGGCTAAAGTTTTACCTTGAGTATAACTTCCTATCAACACATCTTTGTCTATTCCACAGTAAAAATTTTGTAATGGTTTATGGGAGAGATGATGAAGAGAGAAGAGAAGTAATATAGCCAAGGAGAGGTTCCCAGCAAGTGCAAAACCTCAGGGAAAACATATACAAATAATATGTTTGTTTTTACATATCTTTTCCCCCTTACAATCTAGCAACAATCGCAGCCCCCAACAAAAGCAATAATTATGACCATTTGTCAAAAGAAAAAAAAATCTAATCTGCGAAAAATGTGCGGCAATATGATTAAAAAAAGTACCAACAGAATCCAGGAATCATAAACACAACTCAGAATGATTATTTGATTATATATACAACCAATGACTCTCCAAAGTGACCATCAGTTTACTGATAATTAAATTATTTAAGATAACGAATCAAAATTATAGTATTAGGATTAATAAATTCCATGTAATTTCAGGAAATAAAAAGAAAAACCATCTTCAAAATTAGAAATAAAGTACAGTACTGTAATCAACGAAAGTCGTCATTCCACATACGACTGCTTATTAAATGCCTCAAAGATATTTAATGTGATTCCTTATATACTATAATGTCCCATTCATATCACAAAACAAATCCCAAACTCATTGACATTTTAGAGTAATTTCTGCTATTTAAAAGAAGGTACGAAAAATTACTTAATAAGTGTCACCAAAATGTTACTTTTTAAAAAATAATGCAGACAATAATATCTTAATTACTTTATTAAATGTTAATAAAATAATTTAATAAGTAACAATGATGTAATATCTATCAAAAAAATTGAAGATATCACAAATTTTAAGTAATTTGTATTTTTCCTAACATACTTACCTAGAACTACTTTCTTAGGAGTTACTGGTAACTCTTCCCAACTGACCAGAATTTTGTGTAGTTTACCCTATTCCCATTTTCTATGGGTGACCTCAGGTGGAGTGATACGCGCCCTGAGGCGACCCGGGGTCAGAGAGCGTGCTAGATTAGGTCGTGCTCCTCAGTAAGTTGCGTAGCCAAAAAGGGTTCTCCTCAACCCTGCAGGACCCTCGGGGAAGGATGGCAGGCCATAACCCGAAAGTAGTTCTAGGTAAGTATGTTAGGAAAAATACAAATTACTTAAAATTTGTGATTTGTTCCAACACAGAGTACTTACCTAGAACTACTTTCTTAGGAGACTTAAACTTTAGGAGGGAGTGTCCTACAGGGACTAGGGTCTGACGGTTTAGGAGCACGATCAGGCGAAAAAGGGGGCACCTCGAAGGGGAACTAGGTTCCGATGACCCCTACTAAAGGCTGAATGAAAATAGGGGAAACTACCCAAAAAACTAACTTAGTGTCTAAGTGGCTTACCTCTGAACCATTACTTCTGAGACGTATTTCTTGTCGAAGACGTACATCCTGGCCGCCAGGGCCTCTCGATTCACACCCACGTTGGGGATTAAGGGTAAGGGTAAGGATGATAGGGGGGAAAGGTAAGGGATGAACTTGTGTCTCATGGCTTACCACCCCCGGTTTCCCTGGGGCCATGACCTTTAAATCTTTTGCAGGGCTGATATGACTGGGCCAAGGTTGAACCCATCCCAGGATTTCCTAGAACAGTCCTTCAGGTAATGTTCCGTGAAAGTGGACTGTCTGGACCAGGTACCCACTTTCAGAATGTGGCCCACGGCCATGTTCTTCTCAAATGCCAGGGAAGTGCCTAGACCCCCTAATATCATGAGGCCTTGGTCTACCTGGAAGAGGGATTCCCGAAACCTCGTAAGCTCTCTTGATTACTTGTCGCAACCAAAAGGAGATTGAATTCTTAGAGACTGGTTTCTTCACCTGACCAGTTGAGACGAATAAGCTCTTGATCTCCGGTCGAAGCCTGGAGGTCCTTTCAAGGTATTCTCTTACTGCTCTGACAGGGCATAAGAGTAAGTCTTTAGGGTTGTCTGACCTAGGGATCGCTGGGACCGAAAAGCCCTCGAACTGAGGATCCCAACAGGCTGGGTACTGCGTTTTGGCCACAAAGTTAGGGACGAACTGAAAGGAGGCCTCCCGCCACCCTTTTGAGTGTGAAACTTTGTACGATAATCCGTGCAACTCACTAACCCTCTTCGCTGAAGCCAGGGCTAAGAGGAAGACCGTTTTGAGGGTGAGATCCTTATCCAGGATGTCCTTGAGGGGCTCAAAGGGAGGTTCTGACAGGACTTTGAGTACTATGGCTAGGTCCCACTGCGGTACCCTCACCTCCTGTGGGTGGCACGACTGCTCAAAACTCCTGATGAGCATCGAGATGTGCCGAGAGGATCCCAAGTCAATGCCCTTCAGGAGGAAGACTTGACCTAACACTGCCCTCACTCCCTTTATTGCCGGAATGGACGAGTCCAAATCGTCCCTGAGATACACCAGGAAGTCCGCCACGTCGTGGATCGAGGCCCCCAAGGGCTTGATATTACGGGAAGCGCACCATTTCGAGAAGACTGCCCCTTTCGCCTGGTAGACAGCGATAGAGGACCGCCTTAAGTAACCTGACATCCTCGTCGCGGTCCTCGATGAGAATCCATCCTTCTTCAGAAGCCGCTCGATAACCTCCACGCGTGAAGGCTGAGGGACCGAGGGTTTTCGTGAAACCTTTGGAAGTGGGGTTGATGAAGAAGGTCCGGCCTGTCCGGGAGAGGCCAAGGAGGAAGAAGGGCCAATTCTTTTAAGTCTGCGAACCACTCCCTCTCCGGCCACCAAGGCGCGACCAAAGTCATCTGAAGGTTGGCTGTTGTCCGTACACTGTTGAGGACTTAACGTATCATTCCGAAGGGGGGGAAAGCGTACACATCGAGGCCGTCCCAAGGGTGCTGGAAGGCGTTCTCGAACGCCGCTGACGGATCTGGAACTGGAGAACAGAACACGGGGAGTTGGGCGTTCAGACGTGTGGCGAATAAGTCTACTACTGGGGAACCCCACTTCAGTATGATTGACTGAGATGTGCTTGAATGTAGAGTCCACTCTGACCCTATTACTTGGCCTACTCTGCTGAGGCCGTCCGCCAGGACGTTCCTCTTTCCCGGGATGAACCTTGCTGTGAACTCGATCCCTTCTTCTGCTGCCCATTCCAGAAGTTCCGTCGATAACGAACATAGCTCTTTAGACTTTAGACCCCCTTTCTTCTTTACGTAGGCTACTACTGTGGCGTTGTCGCACATCAACGCTACCGTGTTCCCCCCGGAGGAGATGAATGAATTCTCGAGTCGCTCTCAGCACAGCCATCATCTCTAGCACGTTTATGTGGTGCTTTGCTTCTTCGCTCGACCATTTTCCCTTTGTCGATTGGTCGAGTAGGTGAGCGCCCCAACCTTCCTTGGACGCATCCGTAAACAATAGGTCTTCCGGAGGGTCGGGTGCGAAGGGCATCCCCAGCTCGGTGTTCTTCCTGTCGTGCCACCACTGCAAGGCTACCTTCGCTTCTGGGGAGACCGGAACCAGTTTGTGGGGGTTTCTCCCCTGGGACCAATGCTCTTTCAGGTTCCACTGCACTCCTCGAAGTTTGAGTCTCCCTTGTGGCACTAACTTTTCCAAGGACACTAGGTGGCCCAACAACCTCTGCCAATCCTTGGCCCTCCGGGGAAGGTCCAACAGAAAGGGTTGCAGAACACGCTCTAGGTTCTCCAACCTCTCCAACGAAGGGAATGCTCTCACCAGCTGGGTGTCCAAGACCATCCCCAAGTAGGTCATCCTGGTGGAACGGATCAGCTGGGACTTGGCTACGTTGACCGTGATACCCAACTGCTCGCAGAGACGAAGTAACTTCCCTCCTTGTTCGTTCAATTCTTCCTTCGAGGCTGGAAGAAGAAACCAATCGTCCAGGTACCGGATCAGACGGATGCCCTGCTCGTGAGCCCATACAGAGACTGTCGTGAAGACTCTTGTAAACACTTGAGGAGCCGTCGACAGCCCGAAGCAAAGGGTCTTGAATTGTAGCACTCGGGAATCCCACTTTATCCTGAGGAACTTCCTGCTGGAGGGATGGACGGGGATTTGGAAGTAGGCATCCTTGAGGTCCAGGGATATCATGAAGTCCCCTTCCCTCAAGGCGGCCAACACTGTCTTGGCAGTGTCCATCTTGAACTCGGTTTTTTTTGCCACGAACTTGTTGAGGGCCGACAGGTCTATTACTGGTCTCCATCCCCCTGTCGCCTTTTCCACTAGGAAGAGCCTGCTGTAGAACCCCGGGCCGGGCTCTTCGACTAGTTCCAACGCTCCCTTGGAGATCATGGACGACACTTGTTCCTGTAGAGCAGCCCGTTTCAAGGGGTCCTTGGGAATCAGCCACTCCGCTTGAAGGGCTGGAATAAGCGGGGGAGGTTCCACTAAGAAGGGGAGTCTGTAACCTTCCCTCAGGATTGTCACCGTCCAGGGATCTGCACAGTAATCCCGCCATGCTTGCCAAGAGTGTCTGAGGCATCCCCCCACCTGAGGCTCCAGTAGGGGTAGGGAGCCTCACCTCCTACCTCCTTCTGGAGGAGCGGCCGGACCGACCTCTTATTGCACTCCCGTAGGACGGTCTAAAGAGAGACTGGGGTGCCGTGGCACCTCTACGGGGGGGGGGGCTGAGTTGACTGCTGCCAGGGAGCTGCAGGTGGCTCTCCTCTAGGTTGAGCTGGAGAGGAACGGGAAGTGTGAGGGCCGTCCACGGAGGGCCTCCTGGGAGGTGGGCGCCTCATAGGGGGAGGTCTATGGTCTCCCATGTCCTTCATCTTCCTCACCCGTTCCATCGTCTCGTCTGCCAACTTGAGGGGGAAGATAGCCTCATCCCAGATTGAGGAGTTTCTCAATTTCCTTGCTTC
Organism: Palaemon carinicauda; assembly: GCF_036898095.1. Taxonomy (NCBI): domain Eukaryota; kingdom Metazoa; phylum Arthropoda; class Malacostraca; order Decapoda; family Palaemonidae; genus Palaemon; species Palaemon carinicauda. Next base: position 90,264,692 of record NC_090750.1, read on the forward strand.
TCGGTCCGGGAGTTTTCTCACAAGTTTGCTCAGAATAGTGTCTCTCTTCCTCAGGACCCAATTGGTAGCCTGGGAGAGAGATTGATACGATAAAAATTTTAGGGCCTTGCCCCCTGAGCTAATTAGGTCTCTCAGTAAGGTTTGATTTTCAAGCAGGGACAAATCATGAGAGGCCTGAAAACCAACTAACGTGCAGGCCCACCAGTCCAACCAGGAGGACACGTAGACTAGGTCCTGGGCCATGTCCTCCATCATGGAGGTCTCCGACGGGGAAAAACACACAGGGGCCATGGACGCTCTGTTTTCAGCGGCACCCTGGTTCAATGAGGTAATGGCTGTCTCCGTCGCGCGGGGTCCTCCCCCGACGACCTTCCGGTATGTAAAACCTCTTCTGCGCCTTCAGTCCCGGCAGCAGCTTCGAGGCACTGACTCCAAGAGGCGTCTGCTAGGGCATCCAGGAACTTATCAATATGCTCCATACCCAGCCTTACGTCAGGAGCTAAGGGTAGAGCTAAGGAGGGCCTTTGTTGAACCGGATTCTCCACCAACCTGCTAAGTCCGGAGAGCCAGACTTGTTCAGTGTGGGCATCGGTTCATCCAGCCTATGGTGCCGTTGTATGAGGGCCAACACTTTGCGGTAGGAGGAGATGTCATCGGACGAGCACTCCCCTCCTTCCACCAGGGCCTCCGTCACCCGTCCTTCCTCACGAGTCTCATCGGTGACGGTAGGGAGAGCAACGTTGGATGAGACTGCCCGTGTCACGGGCGGACCCGCAGAGGCGAAGGTATCCGTCATGGGATTACCTTGCCCTGCGGGCATCCTCGTATCTGTGGGAATATTCCTGGCCGAAGGGCGCCCTTGGAGCTTAATGCAGTCAGCCAAGGAGCCCGCGGCTGGCGTAACGCCTTCCACTTGACGGAGCGCCTCCCTCCGCAGAGTAGGGGGCGCGGAGGCCTTCGACAACTTCGGTGGCTCACGGGGAGCTAGGAAAGGCCTCCCTCGGTGAGGTTCTTGTCCGTAGGAGGAGCAGGAAGGGAGAGACGGTGAGGACGAGGCTCTAAGGAGCCGCCCGGAAGCGGCCGCGGCTGTGGTGACCTTAAACAGCTTGCTGCGGGGCACCGTGATCCTCGCCCAATCTTTGGACTTACTCCTCTTCACTTTCTTCTTAGAAGGTCTGGACTCCTTCTTCTTTGAATGGGAGCAGGACTTCTTCTTCCTGGACCTCTCGCGCTTCCTCCTCACGGACCTAGAATCATCCTCTGAAGATGAATCCACGGACGAGGAAGACGAGGAGAAGGAAAGGGAATCAGCCGAATCACCTGAGGCGTCCAACTCCGCGGGGGTTACTCCATGCCGAACCTCTGTTTCCGCAGGCTGCATGAAGACGGGCGGAAGAGTCGCCGCGGGCGCTGGGGGGGTCCGAGGAACGTTCTTGCGGCCGATCCAATGGTCAAACTCCTCTTTTAGTCTGAAGGGTGACCTGCAGGGTGTTCTAAGAATATCCCAAAGGACGGGGTCCGAATTTGACGAATGGCCTTTCTCGGCATCCCCCCCGGTAGCCGAAGTACCTGAAACACACGCCCAAGATGGGGGAGAAGAGGAAGTACCTGACTTCCTCCACATCGGGTCTTCGGTAGAGACGGGCACCAGGACCTCGTCTCCTACACACTCCACCGCACTTCCCTCAGGCCCCACACATGCCTGTAACACCTCAGAAACTTCCCCACAGGTAATTCAGACTCTTGGGGAAGGACAATGGGCCAATTCCCCGCAACGGACTTACCTCGACCCCTAACCTGGGTAGAGGAAGATGAAAGGGAACCAAGTTCCGACGAGGCATCCGGGGACACCAAAGCAGAGGATGCGGTAGCTTTCTTGGGCGATTTCTTGGCCGACTTCTTCTTCTTAGTCCCATAACGGACCCACTGAATCTCGCCCCAAGACTCGCACTGCGAACACGTGGTGGTAGGGGAGCATACTTTGCCCCTACATGACAAACAACGCGAGTGTGGATCAACCTCGGGCTTCGAAAGGAAAGCCCCACAAGACTTACCGGCCACAGGCCCAAGGCAACGGCGTGGATGCTCCATAATAAAAACACTAACACCAAGAGACACAAGGACACAAGGGAAAGGGGTAAGGATACGGGCACAGGAACCACGTGGTAAACACAAAGGGTCACACTGGGTAAGAGAGAGCGCGGCGGGATGTGAATCACGTCGCGACCAGAAACTTACTGAGGAGCACGACCTAATCTAGCACGCTCTCTGACCCCGGGTCGCCTCAGGGCGCGTATCACTCCGCCTGAGGTCACCCATAGAAAATTGGAATAGGGTAAACTACACAAAATTCTGGTCGGTTGGGAAGAGTTACCAGTAACTCCTAAGAAAGTAGTTCTAGGTAAGTACTCTGTGTTGGAACAAATAGGCATTAATTACTTTATGAAATGGAAATCAAATCAAACATATTTAGCTCAAGTGTAGTTAAATACAGTATTAGTTTAATATCATTACTTTATTAAATGTTAATAAAATAATTTAATAAGTAACAATGATGTAATATCTATCAAAGAAATTGAAGATAAATGCCTTAATTACTTTATGAAATGGAAATCAAATCAAACATATTTAGCTCAAGTGTAGTTAAGTATTAGTTTAATATCAATCACTTCAGTCACCTTTATACAATACCCATTTCATTTTGTTAACCCTTTCATAAAACATATAACAAAATCAGTGCTAGATAAAACATGTGCCAGTCCCCTAACCTTTGCAAACACAGTGCTCACAGCCATACCTGGTGCTTTTCCCAGCATGCACAAGCTTGCTTTCCAAAGCAAAAGTTTCTTATTCGACATGATTAACCGTGCACACTTCTTACCGTGAAATAGTTTTATAACTCGGGAATATGAACTGCTTTTAAACGGCTGCCTTTTTTTCAATAAAAATTGTGATCAATTACTCCATGCATTCACATGTATACAAAAAAATATTTGATTAACGGATATTTTCTAAAAGAACGTTATCTCTGAAAACCAAAAAAAAAATAAAAGCATGATCTTCAATGGGAAAAATAAAAATATTATTCTCTAAATATTGTAACCTTTCACAAAAAGTGAGACAGATAAGTACTGGTCATGACAATGCTATTTGAGAATCTGAGCAATTCATTAGTATTAAATGATTAAAAAGAAACAAATAACAATCATAATAAAATAAAAATAATAATAAAAAAAAAATTGAAAGTGTAGCAGCCTAAACTTAAATAAATTCATTTTTTCAATCTGCTTTGTTGATTCCTAAAACCTATAATATTTTTATGTTATATCCGACATGCAAATGGTAACTTTAAAAATAAATCTTGTACTGTATTCGGAATAACAATCCCCTTGAGTTATATAATTCTTTACCTTTTATTTAAAACATGAACAGAAACGTTTAATTCCAACTTTGTAAGTACTTCAACATAATTACTATTACTCGCAAAAACCCCAATATCACTTACTAACTTTCTCTACACACATACAGGAAGTTATTACTATATGACATGATACATTATCCTTCCTAGAAAAATACAAGAGAACTACAGTACTATAATTCTACGTCACTATACGTAACTAAGAAGACTGAAGTTTACATCTAACAAGTCAAGATTCTTTGACTAACCTAAATACTCCAAAAATTCTACAAATACAATTTATTTGATCTAATAAGATACCTTTGATCACTATGTAAACTATATAAATTTACAGGAGTGGATTAAATTGCCTCCTCGTTATAACAACTACCGTTTCAAATTACGAAACCCTGTAAACCATTCCGAGCTAGAGGTTGACTTATTTGTTATTTCAGAGGTTTAGATATATGATAAAGACTAACTTATAATGCCTGTTTCATATATTTAGACTTTAATAAAAAATCTTCCTCTTTTAACAAATTAACAGTAAGAATAAACAATGAAACAAAGCTAGAAAAGTTTTACTGCTGGTAATATTTCCCCTCGATTTCCTTGACCTACAAACTACAAAAAAGTCAAAATATAAAAAAATCAGCTAATCTTAAACTGTATAATGACAGATAAACGAGATGATGAAAACATAATAATCGTGCATCTTTTTTTACATAAAAAAGCATGAAGTATCGACGCCACGCCTGTTCTGTTTTGTGAGAAATTCATTTAATTCAGTCTAACACAAAAAGGGACAAGTATTGTGAGTGCTGCTTTAAGTAATATAGTAACTAGTGAAAAATATATCAACAACAATGTGTTTTGTTCATGCATCTCACAGTTTCTTATAAAAAGAAAATTTTTTTTCTTAGTTTGTACGGACAGTGTAATGGCACGAAAAAGGATAATGACTTGGAATTCTTAACGTATGATAAAGTGCTGTATGAAAGCCAATATTTCAAAAGGACACCTCACCTATTCAGATTTCCTAAGGTGAAACCAGGTAGCCGACCTCTCGACCCTCCCATCTGATCTAACCGGTCTGTTCCCATTATTATTTTTGTCCGCTCCATGTAGTCCATGTGGGTTTTGAAGAGCTCCGTGTATCGTTCGTGGAGCTTTGAATACTCCTTTTTAAGCTCCTCGGCCTTGTCCTCCATGCGATTCGCTGTGCAAGTAGATGTAGTTGTAGTAATCGATCATTTAAAAAATACATCATTACTATAGTACTGTTTACAACTTAAGATAAATGACAAAAGAAACCTCAGAATTTATATTGTCAACTGTATTGTATATACCTTGCAAATTCACCATACTGTACTGTTTTATTTATATGTTAATTTCAGCAATAGAATTTTCATGAATAAAACTTACAAAATAAATACAACAATGTATTGTATTTGTATTCATGTGAAATTTCTGGTTCTGCCTTAGTTAAACTTATGTCTTTTAATAATGGCCTTTTACAATAGCATGAAGTCATTTTAAAAGCAGAAGAATCCAGCTTGATAATGCTTAACCAAGAATCTTTCATATAGATTATAATATAAACCATGATAAAGTTGACATCATCACAGGGAAAGAGACAAAGGTAGACCAATACTCCACAAAGATGTAGATTAAATAAGTTACGAGGCTCAACTGACTCCTGCGGACCACTGTACCAGTTTTCTTGCCAACAATATGAAAATTATATAGTGCTGATTGGTCTTCAGTTGGAGACGGATATAAAGGCTTCTTAAATATCAATTATGACTCACGGGTAAGATTCATTGAAATAAAAGGTATGTACACATATCTATAACAAAGGTCCACAGGTAAACTGGGTACCAACCAAACAGACACAAGAACAATCAAAGTCAAGAGGGAAATTAACATCAAGCAGAGATGGTGCAATAGGAACTGCAACTGAGTAGTGAGCAGGTAAGAGTTAAGGCTCAGTAGTGAACAAAGCTATGCTGGAACAATGATACTCCTCTGAGAAAAGAGCAAGGTAAGATGGAAGGCTTAGCAGAGGACAAAGCTATGCTGGAACAATGATACTCCTCTGAGAAGAGAGCAAGGTAAGATGGAAAGCTCAGTAGTGAACAAAGCTATGTTGGAACAATGATATTTCTCTTCCCTTAACAAAGAAGATCAACAAGCCAACCGTGATCCAGACAAAGAAGCTTCATGCCAGCAATGATTTAGTTATCACTTCTTTTCTACTCCTATAGGTCAAACACTTTTAGCGTTATCCTAATAAGTACTGTATATGTACAGACAATCAATGCCAATTTATGAAAATCACAAATTATTAGTAATTTGTATTTTTCCTAACATACTTACCGAGAACTACTTTCATAAGAGTTACCTGGAACCTCCTCTCAAACGACCAGAGTTTTGTGTAGTTTACCTTACTCCCGTTTTCTGTAATGGTAGGCCTAGGCGGAAGGATACGTGCCCTGAGGGCAATGCCAAGGCAGCCCAAATGTGAGCTTGGGTCGCGACCTTCAGTAAGTTCTATGAGAGTAAAAATACCAAAGGTCAGTGAGGCACTCGGGGAAGGAAGGGAGGGCCATAACCCGAAAGTCGTTCTCGGTAAGTATGTTAGGAAAAATACAAATTACTAATAATTTGTGATTTGTTCCAACACAGGAACTTACCTCGAACTACTTTCATATAGGTGGGAGTGCCTACATGCCTTAAGACCCAACTGACGGGATGACACGTACCTAGACAGGGGACTAGGTACTAAAGGGTAAGAAACTGGATAATAGGATAAACTACACAAAGAGCTCATATTAGTGTATCAGTACTCACCCTTCGAAAAATCTGTGATGTAGTGCTTGAAGAATTAGGACATGGTTGTGCTGGACCACTGGTCACGAGCTCTCAAGGAAAGAAAGTTAAAAGTAAAGACAAGGGGAAGACAGAAAAGATCGCACCTGTGTCTGATGGTTTTGATATCCACGATTGAACCTGGATCTTGGGCCGTTAAACCGGTTGGAGCGCGGAGATAACTGTACCAATCGAAAACCCATCTAGGGACTTCCTTGTACACTCCTTGAGGTAATGAGACGTGAACGTCGACTGGTTTGACCAGGTGCCTGCTCTAAGAATCTGTGCTACTGACATGTTCTTTTCAAAAGCTAGAGAGGTACTAATACCTCTAACGTCATGCGCTCTGGGTCTCCCTGGCACTGGTAGACCCACACTAGTGTACGCTTTGAAGATGACTTGTCTCAGCCAAAAGGAAATGGTGTTTTTAGAAACCTGTTTCTTAGACGGGCCTGTGGAGACAAAAAGGTTCTTTATACCTGGGCGTAGACTGTCCGTCCTTTTCAGATATTTCCTTATAGCTCTGACTGGACACAATTTCAGGTCCTCCTGATTGACTGATGTGGGAATTGCTGGAATGGAGAAGCCCTCAAACTTAGGGTCCCAAACTGAGGAGTTTTGAGTTTTGGCCACGAATGAAGGTACAAACTTGAAGGAGACATCTCGCCAACCCCTTTAATGTTCTACTTCATAGGACAGCCCATTGATCTCTCCTACTCTCTTCGCTGAGGCCAAAGCTAACAAGAAGACCGTTTTAAGCGTAAGATTCCTATCCACTATATCCTTCAATGGTTCGAAGGGGGGCTTACTAAGCATATCCAGTACTCTAGCCAGGTCCCATTGAGGAGCCCTAGACGAAAAGGGAGGACAGGACTGCTCAAAACTCTTGATGAGCATCGAAATATGTCTAGAAGCTCCTAGATCAATTCCTTTCAAGAGAAAAACTTGTCCTAGAGCGGCCTGTACTCCTTTCACTGCTGGAATAGACATGCCCACCTCATCCCTGAGGTGGACGAGAAAGTCCGCTATGTCGGGGATCGATACTTCCAAGGGCTTGATTTTTCTTGAGGCACACCACCTTGTAAAAGCTGCCCATTTTGCTTGGTATACTGCTGTAGAGGACTGCCTAAGGTATCGAGACATTCTATCTGCTGTTTTTGCCGAATATCCCTGTCTCCTCAGAAGGCGCTGGATAACCTCCAGGCGTGTAGACGAAGGGACTGAGGATTCTCGTGGAACCTTAGAAAGTGTGGCTGCCTTAGAAGGTCTGATCTGTCTGGAAGAGGCCACGGAGGGAGTATTGCCAGTTCTTTTAGATCTGCGAACCCGTCCCTCTCCGGCCACCAGGGCACTACCAAAGTCATCTTTAGGTGGTTGGGTGTCCTGACTCTGTTGAGCACTTACCTGATTAGAGCAAAAGGAGGAAAAGCGTACACGTCTAAGTTGTCCCACTTGTGCTGGAAGGCGTCCTCCAATGCTGCCATTGGGTCTGGGACAGGAGAACAGAATACGTGAAGTTGTGCGTTCAGCCTTGTTGCGAAGAGATCCATTACCGGAAACCCCCACATCCGAATGATGAACTTCGCTACTTCCGGGTGAAGGGACCATTCTGTTCCTACCACTTGGCCTACCCTGCTGAGGCCGTCGGCCAGTACATTTTTCTTTCCCGGAATGAATCGCGCCGTCAACTTGACTTGTTCTTCTTCGACCCATTTTAGGATTTTCAATGCAAGAACGCACAACTCCTTTGACTTCAATCCCCCTTTCTTCTTTATGTACGCCACCACTGTGGCGTTGTCCGACATCAGAGCCACTGCATTTCCTTTTAGGAGAGACCCGAAGTGCAGACAGGCTTCCTGGGCAGCTCTCCTCTCCAGAAAATTGATGTGCAGGGTTTTCTCGACTTCCGACCAACTTCCCTAGGAGATGGGCTCCCCACCCCTCCTTTGAGGTGTCTGTGAACAGAAGAAGTTCCGGAGGCCCGGAAGCCAGTGGCATCCCTTTGAGAGTGTTCGTACGATCCTGCCACCATTCCAGGGCCTGTCTTGTTTCTGGGAGAACAAGAACGATTTTGTAGGGGGAGCTCCTCTGATCCCAGAGATCCTTTAGGTTCCACTGAATGCTCCTGAGATTCTGTCTCCCTTGAGGGACCAACTTCTCCAAAGACACTAAGTGGCCAATCAGCTTCTGCCAATCCTTTGCCCTTCTGGGTTGGTCCGCTAAGAAGGGGTGAAGGACCTGGTCCAGATTGTTCAGCCTGTCTACCAACGGAAAGGCTCTGACCAGTAAGGAGTCTAGGACTATGCCCAAGTACGTCATCTAGTTGGTTGGGGTCAGGTGAGATTTTTCCAGGTTGATGGTGATACCCAGGGTCTTGCAGAAGTGTAGAAGATCCGTGCCCTGTTGCTTCAAGACTTCCTCTGAGGAAGAAAGGAGTAACCAATCGTCCAGGTACCGAATTAGACGGATTCCCCATTCGTGAGCCCAAACGGAGACCGTCGTGAATACTCTTGTGAATACCTGGGGGGCTGTGGAGAGTCAAAAGCACAGGGCTCTGAACTGCAAGATCTGGGTGTCCCACCTTACCCGGAGAAACTTCCTGCTGGCTGGATGGATTGGAATCTGGAAATAGCCGTCCTTGAGGTCTATGGATAACATGAAATCCCCCTCCCTCAAGGACTCCAGGACCGACTTCGGGGTGTCCATCTTGAAGTCGGTTTTCCGTATGAATTTGTTGAGGGCTGACAGGTCTATCACTGGTCTCCAACCTCCCGTTGCCTTCTCTACCAGGAAGAACCGACTGTAGAAGCCCGGACTTGGTAGGTGAACCGTCTCCATTGCTCCCTTTTTCAACATAGTGGAGACTTCTTCTTGCAAGGCTGCTCTCTTCAAGGTGTCCTTGGGGGCCAACCACTCCGCCTGACTTGCCGGTATAAGGGGAGGTGGATCCGCCAGGAAAGGAAGCCTGTAGCCCTCCTTTAAAACCGTCACCGTCCACAGTTCTGCACCATGAAGTTTCCAAGATTGCCAAAATAGTCTGAGGCATCCCCCTACCTGAGGCTTGGGCAGGAGAGAGGGGCCTCTCACTCTACCTCCTTCGGGATGAACGTCCTCTCCTGCCTGAAGGGTAGGCTGTTCTAAACGAGGAAGGAGCTGCGTTGTTTCCCCTTCGGGTGGGATGAGTCGTCTGCGACCACAGAGATGCCGAAGAGTCTCTCCTTACTTGCGTAGGGGAAGAGCGAGAAGTTGAAGGAGCATCGGAAGCAGGTCTTCTAAACCCAGGCCTTCTCATCGACTGGTGTTTCGGTAATTCGGTCTCCTTCCTCTTAGCTAGTTTCTCAACGACCTCCTCCGTCTTCTTAAGGGGGAAAAGTCCTTCGTCCCACACAGTCAGGTTCCGAAGAGCCTTGGCTTCCCTGTCCGGGATTTTCTTAAGAGAGATTCTTCAGGACAGAATCTCTCCTTCTTAACACACAGTTCGCTGACAGTGCTAAGGACTGGAATGACAGGAACTTCAGGGCGCGGCCCCCCGAGCTGACAAACTCCCTCAAGGCATCACGTTTGGCAGGGTCCATAGAGTCTGTTGCAATCTGGGAGCCCACCAGAGTAGAGGCCCACCAGTCCAACCATAAGGTCCTTTGACATTTCCTCCATCATAACAGCCTCTGCCTGGGAGAAGAAAATAGATGCAGAAGAAGCCCTGTCCTCTGGGGCACCTTGACCCAAAATTTCCAGCACGTCTTCCAGTTTGCTGGCTCCATGAGGGCGTCCCTCCAAGGCATATTACTTGCTCTGAGACTTAAGGCCCTGGAGGAGCTTGGAGGAACTCTGTCCCTTTGAGGTGTCCTTGTTCCGGTTCACGACCTTATCGATATGGGACCGTCCCAGCCTAACGTCCCTCGCTTCAGGCAGGGCTAAGAATGGCTTCTTCTGGACCGGCTCATCCATAATCCTATTCAGGCCGGACCGCCAGACGTCTTCCTCCGCAGGTACAGGCTCCTCGATCCTATGGTGTCTCCTTATAAGGTTAATCACCCTTCTATACGCGGAGTCCTCCGTTGGTCCATCATCTGGGTCACCATCCACTTCCTCCATCCTGCGATGTGGAGTGTTGCTGACACGGGCAACTCCGCTCTGGTTAGGCTCGAGGTTGGACCTTTCAGAAAAGACGGGGGCTTCCGCCGTCTTTTGGGTTTTCAACAAGGGGACGGGCTCTTCCATGAAGGTGTTCGATGGAGGGATCCGTGCACGATGATCACCTGACTCGTCGCGGCTGCCCGTCCTCCGAGGCGACTCCCTCCGCTGGGCGGATTGAGACACCTTCGAGGGGGACCTACGCCTTTCCGACGGGGGTCTATAGTCGGAGGCTGAAGCCGACTTGCGGCTGTCGGAGGCCCTTCTAGGAGGACTGTCTCCGGTAAGCCTGACCGCAGTGCCCGTGACCGTAGTAAGGTCTTTAAGCTTACTGCGGGGTACTAGGACCCACTCCTCTTGTTCCTTCGGGGAGGCACTCCTCCTGCTCTTCTTTCGCGGGGAACGAGACCTCCTCCTGCTAGATAAAAGACCTAGATCTGGATCTGTCTCTCTTCCTTCTGTGTCTCCTCTGATCTTCCTCCTCCTCCGACAAAGAAGACCCAGCTGCGGACGAGTACGAACCCTCTCCATAACGGGAACGCGGTACGGGTGGAGCCTTGCTCAACACCTGTTGCGTACCTGACGTTGAAGGCTGCAAAAACATGTCGGGAACCACCGACGAAGGTGCTGTAGGCGCAGACGGTTGATCCACGAACGGAAAGAAGGAGCTCAGACCTTCTTCCACCCTTAACGGCGTCCTTGGTAGACTCCATCCAAGGGGATCCTCCTGCGGGGAATCTTTTCTCTCTGGGGCGCCTTCCGCTGTGGAGGCGCCTGAAACGTCCACCCAAGAATCTGGGGAAGAAAAAGGAACATGTTTATTCCACATGGGGTCCCCAGCCGAGACGTGCTCCCCTTGCACAAGAGCAACGTCCTGCGGACCCCCACTAAACATACCCTCAGGCCCCTCACACGCCTGAACAGATACAGACACCCCAGAATCAAGACCTTCCTGGGGAAGAAGCCCTGACTTCTTCCCCTTAACCGACTTACCTCGTCCCCTACTCTGGGTAGGGGAAGAAGAAGGGACTCTATCCAACCTTTCGCCAGCCGATGTTGCAGGAGAAGAAAGACTAGCCTTCGTGGGAGACCGCTTCGAAGACTTCTTCTTCTTAGTCCCGAACTTAACCCACTGAACCTCGCTCCACGTAACACATTCGGGACACGTGTCCGAAGGCGAGCACACTTTACCCCTACACGTGGAACAAAGGGTATGCGGGTCCACCTAGGGCTTCGATAAAAACGCACCACACGACTTCCCGGCCCTAGGCCCAGGACAACGGCGGGTATGCTCCATTTCGCACTAACTCAATACCGCCAGACACAGGAACGTAGCGGAAAAAGAAAGGGAACGCAAGGAAAGCACAAGGGAACACAAGCTAAAGCGCGAAGCACAAGGGAATACAAGTTAAAGCGCGAAGCACAAGGGAGAGCACAACGTAAAACACGTGGTCACACACGCGGTACACAACACAAAGGGTCGCACTGAGATGTGAGGAGCGTCGAGATATCACGACACGACCAGAGAACTTACTGAAGGTCGCGACCCAAGCTCACATGTGGCCTGCCTCGGCATTGCCCTCAAGGCACGTATCCTTCCGCCTAGGCCTACCATTACAGAAAACGGGAGTAGGGTAAACTACACAAAACTCTGGTCGGTTGAGAGGAGGTTCCAGGTAACTCCTATGAAAGTAGTTCGAGGTAAGTTCCTATGTTGGAACAAATATTGATTAAAAATATGGTCTTATTAAGAACAGGTAAAAGAAAATAGACTAATCACACCAATAAACACCAAACACATAGATAAAGATGAAATATCTAAAGATGAAAAAAATAGACTAACCCAAAGACTACAAAACTAAAAACGAACCGAGTCACAACCAACTGCGACATGTATCACAGGTAAGGGTGGCAACTAGTACTAAGACAGGTGCTAATCTATAGCAGAAATACGAGCACTGTATAGAAATGATAAAACCTTCCTTGGAATACCTGGGTAATTTCAATAAGGAATATGATAAACTAAATAAAGCAACCTTATAGAAAAATGAATTATAGGGGAAACAATTAATAACTTACCATGGTCGGACGCATTTCTGTTTTTAAGTTCAAACATGCGTACAATTGATTCAAGACTTTCCACCTTTGCTTGACACTGCTTGCGCTCCTCTTCGACGCCATCTTCCACCTCAAGCAATCTCTGTAAAAAGAGGGTCATTAATACAAAAAAGAATATCCAAATACATCAACCCAACTCTTACATCTCATGCTAACCGGTACTTTTTATAGGAAATACTGTATACAGTATAACTTAATTTAAAAAAAAAAAAAAGTTTTTCATACAAACATTAATGATATTGAACCCTCATTACAATCAATGATATTCCCCACAAGAAGAAAAAGTAAAATCAATAGAAGACACTTGCATCACCAGAATCTTTTGCCACCATTTAATGACCACCTTACATGCTGTGTAGACTGTACACGCACCAAGACTGACAGTGAAGGGAGGTAATATGTTGTTGAGTTTGGGAGAGCTCATAAAATTACTGGCTGAAACAACGTCAGCCATTGCCTGGTCCTCCCTGGTCCTAGCTTGATGGAGAGAGGTCTTGGGTGCTGATCATAAGTATATATATGGTCAGTCTCTAAGACATTGTAAGGCTAGTCCTTGCTTGATGGAGAAGGGTCTTGGGTGCTGATCATACATAGGCTATATATGGTCAGTCTATAAGACATTGCAGGGCTGATCCTAGCTTGATGGAGAGGGGTTTTGGGTGCTGATCATATGTATATATGGTCAGTCTCTAAGATATTGTAGGGCTGGTCCTAGCTTGATGGAGAGGGGTCTTGGGTGCTGATCATACATATATATGGTCAGTCTATAAGACATTGCAGGGCTGATCCTAGCTTGATGGAGAGGGGTTTTGGGTGCTGATCATATGTATATATGGTCAGTCTCTAAGATATTGTAGGGCTGGTCCTAGCTTGATGAAAAAGGGTCTTAGGTGCTGATCATATGTATATATGGTCAGTCTATAAGACATTGTAGGGCTGGTCCTAGCTTGATAGAGAGAGGTCTTGGGTGCTGATCATAAGCATATCTATGGTCAGTCTCTAAGACATTGTAAGGCTGGTCCTAGATTGGAGAGGGGTCTTGGGTACTGATCATATGTATATATGGTCAGTCTCTTAAATTTTGTAGGGCTGGTCTTAGCTTGATGGAGAGGGGTCTTGGGTGCTTATCATACATATACAGTATATAGTCAGTCTCTTAGATTTTGTAGGGCTGGTCTTAGCTTGATGGAGAGGGGTCTTGGGTGCTTATTATACATATACAGTAAATGGTCAGTCTCTTAAGCCCCTATTACACGTATCCGGTTTCCTACTGCCAACCTGGCCTACGGCGCCGTAGGAAAATTGTGGCTTACGGCTAGAGCTATTACACGTATTTGAACGGCCGGAGGCAAGTGGGTCAGTGTGGCACGGTTTGTGGTGGAGGAGTGACATGTTTTATCTCGACGACATTCTCGTTCCTATTGCTCTAGCGTGCTACTTGAAGGTGAAAACAAGAAAAAGGAAGATTTGGTTCAAACAATGGCTGCATAAACGACAAAAATACTCTCATGTTAACTTAATGAAGGAACTACCACTAGAAAAAGATGACTGGTTTAACTACATGCGAATGGATCACGACACATTTGGAACTCTTAAGTCAGGTATCACCTTTAACAGAAAAAAAGGACACATCCATGAGAGAAGCAAATAGTCAACATGAGCGTCCTTCAGCCACTCAGACTGATGTCATACCATATGGTGAGCAATTACACGCTATGTCCTCGGTCCTGACTACGACGGCCGTACGGCCAACTTTAGTACTGGCGAAAGTTCATCCGGACGGCCGTGGGTGAACTTTCATACGGCCAATTTGCTATCAAACGCTCCGGTTTGAACATATGCTAGCGTTGCGACGGACGGCGCCGTAGAAAACTGGATAAGTGTAATAGGGGCTTTAGACGTTGTAGGGCTGGTCCTAGCTTGATGGAGAGGGGTCTTGGGTGCTTATCATACATATATATGGTCAGTCTCTTAGACGTTGTAGGGCTGGTCCTAGCTTGATGGAGAGGGGTCTTGGGTGCTTATCATACATAAATATGGTCAGTCTCTTAGACATTGTAGGGCTGGTCCTAGCTTGATGGAGAGAGGTCTTGGGTGCTTATCATACATATATATGGTCAGTCTCTTAGACGTTGTAGGGCTGGTCCTAGCTTGATGGAGAGGGGTCTTGGGTGCTTATCATACATAAATAAGGTCAGTCTCTTAGACATTGTAGGGCTGGTCCTAGCTTGATGGAGAGAGGTCTTGGGTGCTTATCATATGTATATATGGTCAGCCTCTAAGACATTGTCCAGTCTCTTGCATCTGACATTCATGAGTAACCTTTAAACCTTTGAATGAGCTAAGGCTGATGATAGGTGCCATACACCTAGTAAAGATCACTAATGAAGCCTGGAAACCTATCTTAACCCTCAACGATTGCTTGTTTCTGGATCGTCGTTCCCTCCCAGCTACATGAAGAACCCTGAGCCTATTAGAATTTTACCCATACTCTGTACAGTATTTCTCCTGTTTCACAATGAAAGGCAGTCAGTCTGAGGAACAAAGGGTTGTGATGAAGGACTAATATGAATGATGAGTTTGTGATGAACAAACTCCTTGTGACACCAATAACGTAAGTTTTTTTTCAACTCTCAAAGCATTAAAATGAAAATGAATAGAGTAACTATTCTAATATATTTCTGGACCAAATGCTGCCATTTCTAGTCAATTGTAGGACAAAGGGCTCAGACATGCCATTATTCATGTGTGGGGTTTGGCCAGTTTTCATCACCATGCTGGCCACTGCGGATAGGTGATAGGGGGGAAGACTTTGGTCTGAAAATTATCATCCAACTTGAAGACCACACAATTCCCATCCTGCACCGTGCCACAAGACCATTTGGCAAAATTGTTCCATATGGAAACTTAATATATGAGATATTAAAAAACAATAACTAGAAAATTGCTCAGAGTGCAGACTTCCGTGGCGGAAGTCTGCTTGCCTTAGGGTCAATTTGGTTCATCTTTAATTCGACCTTGACCTTCGATCTAGGACTTTCAAGATTGAATCACTTCTATGTCTCAATATAAAAATTAATCCCTGAAAGTTTCACTACTATATGAGTAAAATTGTGGCAAGGAAGCTGTTCACAAACAAACAAACAGGGACAAAAACATAACCTCCTCCCAAATACTTTGGCGGAGGTAATGAACCTCACAAACCCATAACATTTCTTCATGAAAGTTTTATAGAACTTTTATACACACAAGTAGTATGTGGTTAAAAGAAAAATACAGTACACCTGTTAACTAAAATACATTCGCCAAACCCGTTATAAAACGATTTCAAAGGAAAACAAAACCTTTGGTATCAGCACAAAAATAAAATCATAAAAAGAACAAATGAGAAATCACAAAATAAATAAGGCTGTCATTAATAATGATAAAAACAAGTAAACATTGTCTACATGCAAAACTATAGCAATGGTGAAAGAATCATTCGTTGATTTCTTCAACTTCCTACAGCTAGCAATTAAGGAAACCAATACACTCTAGTATGGAAAAAGGTAAAACCTATAAAATTACATAGTTCTGCATTTAATAACATAGAAGTTAAAGCCCAAATTACTTCATAGGCTACAATGAGTAAGGCAACTAGTATTCTATAAAAATAACTAACAGGTCCTTAACTAGTAATGAAATCTTTCCATAAATTTGAAATTCCATATCCATAAAGGCAGAAAGCATAAAAAACTCAACTAATATTGTAAATTTATAAACCTCAAGTGTTTAGTCTTCATCAAAAGTAAATATTAACTTGAAACATTAAAGGGAAAGACATTCACAGAATTCACTTCAGTTATCTAAAAACATCAATCAGTCTTATGAACCGGACTCCTAAATTGGCGAAGTCATGATTAGGTTAAAGGAGGGCACTTGCAGACAATTTCTATAAATAGTATCTTAGACCCCTGAGAGAGATTAGTTCACCAAACGTTCAGCTGGGCTCCACAAGGCACTAGAAGAGTTGTAAGACATAGGCCTACATGGCTGAGGGCTATGAAGCAAAGTAGGAGATGATGAATGAAGAATTATTGAAGTAAAAGCTCAAGATAGAGACAAGTGAAATCTAACTGAGGCCCTTTGTGTCAATAGGCGTAGGAGGTGGTGGTGATGATGATGATGACTGATATATAACTAAGAGTAACTGCCAAGCAACACGCAACCTACAAGTCACCTATCTGCTTCCTTACGATGCATGGACATTTTCATAAGACCCAGAGTGACATGCAATAAATTTGACTTGCAAAAGACTACTGCTCCAACACTTCGAAGGACATTAATCTGAATGGTGGGGGCAGCTGCATGATCAGGTTAGAATCTACTTACTGAAACTAGGTCAATTGAAAATCCACCTCAAACACAAAGAACAACTTGGCCTTTTGCAACCCTATACAGTAGTGCAATAAATTTTTCACAAAAATATTGATGGAATGACAATCAAATTTTATGGAAGTACCAAGTCATTTAAATGGGTTACTCCTAATCTTGTTTTCTATAACCAGGAAAAAAAAAAGTTTGATTGCATCATAATGGGTTGCTATGCAACCCCACTACATGGCAGCTGGTACTTTTTATAATCAGGATAAAACCAGAAATCCTATATTAGTCTTAATAGGTCGAGTTAAACTTAGCCTTCAATCGTGGAATAAAATGTAATGAAAGGAAAAGTTTGATCATTCCGGAAGGGTAAAAATTATAGAACCGTTAAATTTTTTCATAGTGGGATTTAAAAATCATCAATACTTCATTTTTTTTTTAAATCAACAGGATTCAACCAGGAATCCTATATTAGTCTTAATAGGTCTAGTTAAACTTATCCTCACATCATGTGGGATAAAATGTAATGGCATGAAAAGTCTGATAATTCCTGAAGGGTAAAAACTACAGACCAGTTAAATTTGTTCATGGGGGATTTAAGAATTGTCAATACTTCAATAAACCATCACCATTGCCAAGACTTATAACAGAAAATAATTGAAAACTTACATAATATACTTCAAACTGTGCTATATATTTTAAAAAATTTTTCTTCATCGAAGTAAGAATTAATGTGGTTACATTACCTGCTCAGATGATTTCCTGAGTTGCTTTTCACGTTCATATTGCGTTACTAGTTGTTCGTTATCCTCACGAAGCAACTCTACTTCTACCTGTAATGAGAATAAATGCATTAATAAAGTAACAAAATTACCAGTACAGTGATATTAAATCCAAATATTAAACAAAGTATGAAATTCCAAGTAATAAGTTCAACCACTAAGACGACTTACTGTTGCAAAAATGGTCAATTCAAAATACCCGGTAATTGGAATCAAAGTGCAGAATTAAAGTTCCAGTAACTTCAAACTTATATGGATACATGAGAAATATATGACAGTAGTAATTATTTCAAATACAAATTGAAAATGTTTTAAATGTGAAAAATTTCCTCCCAAAATCTATTTACAATACATTAGTTCAGGCTTGCAACTGAACTTGACAAATTACATCAATCAAACCCTATAAATTAACCTCAATACACTATAGACCCCTTCTAAGCATACACATAATATCAACACAATGACTTCTTAACTAATGTAGTTCAAATTTGTCACTAATAAATTTATCAACTGTATTTAAAAGTTGAAAAATGCTGGGAGGCACTGATTGGGAAACACCAGACATTTTGCGGTGCTACTATGGCGTGATTCCTACCCTCCTTTTCTGTTCCTACCTCAATATGGGGATTCAAACCTACTATAGGGTGATTCCTATCAAGCAAACAGGAAAATAATGTAATATTCCCCTTCCAAGGTATTACAAGAGTAGGCTAACACCTCAAGCATTACCAAACTAACTAAACAAGCAAACGGCGTAAACAAAACGACCAATTTACCTAACCTAACCTAAAGTGCGTTTTATGGATTTTTTTAGCATGTTTTATAGAATAGAATAAAATAGTGTCAAAAAGTATGCCCAGGACAACGACGGGGATGTTCCATAAGACACCGCGAGACACAAGAGCACAGAGGGAAAAGGATAAGGAAGAGCACAAAGGGACCACGTGGGAACCGCATGGGACACGAAGGGGTCGGGGACACAAAGGGTTGCACTGGGTAAGAGAGAGCGTCGGGACGTTATCCGCGACGCGACCAGAAACTTACTGGAGATCGAGACCTGAGCAAGCATGCTCTCTGACCCCGGGTCGTCTCTGGGCGCGTATCACTCCGTCAGAGGTTACCCCGCATAGAAAACGGGAGTAGGGTAAACTACACAAAATTCTGGTCGGTTGGGAGGAGATCCCAGATACTCCTAAGAAAGTAGTTAGAAGTAAGTACTCCGTGTTGGAACAAGTATGTTTTATCTATCCTCCTTTGGTATGAATCACCTCATACCAAAAAAAAAAAAAGGGTAGGAATCACACTGTAGTAGAATCCTGATGGTAGGAATTACGCTATAGTAGCACCCATTTTTCTTTTTGGTTGAAGAAAAGTCAAAACTCTGAGCATAGAAGACTTGAACGTACACATGAATGGTATAGAAGCAAAGCGCCGCATTCTCAAAAAGGACACGGTACTCTAAAATTGCCGTATATTGACATGTTCTTTGTGTCTGTATCAGACATTTCAGAACTGGTCAAGTGCGTTTACCCATTCAAAACCTGCCCTACCCTATGGTTGATTGCAGAATCTTGTCTTCCAAAGAAACAACCACTTGACCCATAGCAAAAATCAAATCAATCTTGCGGGAAGCATTTGAAGGGGAGGCTAAACTATAGGAATTCATATTCAGGAACTGAATTATGTAAGATATAACTTTATTCTAGGTGAGTTTTCAAACCAAAGTTCAGTATAATTTTTCAGAGATAAAATCCCATTGCACCCTAAATTCATAGCTACATGGCTGTAATTTTAAAGTACATTTACTACTTAAATGAAAAGGTGTGGAGTTTTTCAGGAAAACAATGGAGTTTGAGGGTTATGTCCATATAGACAAAAAAATAAAGCTGTTTGAAGTTTAGATAATTTTAATAATATTGTTCTTATGCCAAACATACTAAAGCACATGCCTTATTACTATGGCATTATCATAGTATAGTACAACATAGTACATAATCGAACACTGTAGATCTCTTCAAACCCTTTTTTTTTAAATATCACAAATTTTAAGTAATTTGTATTTTTCCTAACAGTACTTACCTCGAACTACTTTCTTAGGAGTATCTGGGATCTCCTCCCAACCAACCAGAATTTTGTGTAGTTTACCCTACTCCCGTTTTCTAGGCGGGGTAACCTCTGGCGGAGTGATACGCGCCATGAGGCGACCCGGGGTCAGAGAGCATGCTTGCTCAGGTCTCGATCTCCAGTAAGTTTTCTGGTTGCGTCGCGTTAACAACTCGACGTGCTCTCCTTATCCAGTGCGACCCTTTGTGTCCCCGACCCCCTTTGTGTCTCACGCGGTCCCATTGTGCTCTTTCCTTACCCTTTCCCTCTGTGTTCCTGTGTCTCGTGGTGCCTTACTAGTGCGTGATGGAGCATCCCAGTCGTTGTCCCGGGCCTATGGCCGGTAAATTGTGTGGCGCTTTTCTGTCGAAGCCTGAAGTTAACCCGCACTCCTTGTGTTCGTCGTGTAGGGGCAGCATTAAATCCCAGAATTATAAGTTGGCGACTACTATTAACTTACTTATTTTCACTAAAAATTCCATTTTTATTTTCATTCTATAATTGACTAACATTTGTTTTGATCTACATCCCAACTATGAAATCAGTTTGTAAAAATCTCGACAGGTGGTGTTGTTCTCCAAACTATTGTTAATTTTCCCTATTATTAGTACCATACTAGCAGCTATTGGAATCAGGGATGTTTTTGCTCTCATTTATCTTATTCTAGGATAATCTCCTACCTCCAAGCACTATAGTAGCTCCGCCCCTTTCAATACTAACTCCCCCGACAACAATAATTTTAAAATGGTTCTACTTTGATAGTCCTTTAGGTAAGATGTATTTATTAACAATCACCCCCAAAGGACGTACCGGTACGTTCTTGCAAAACACTGTTATTTACATGTTTTTGCATATTTTGACAACTTTATGAGAAACTTCAAGAATTTCCAAAAGAATGAGACCAACCTGACTTCTCTATGACAAAAATTAAGGCTGTTAGAGCAATTTAAAAAAAAAAAAAAAATAGCAAAATGTGCTCGAAATTTAACCTGACCTTGGGAGTAAAAGGGTTAATATTATCCTAAACAGGTGGCCATTTTCCTTTAAGAGGGTATGTGCTACCGGTGTGTTTATAAAGGCTTTTGAACGGTTTTCATGATGTTACGAGACACAAACACGTACTTTGCAGTTTTAAGGATGGAATAAACTAGGAAATCCATCTAAAACCCCAGTTTTATGAGGGAAGCCGGTCAGGAAGTAATAACAGGGTTACAACTTGTTTTATTGCGAGATAAGGATAAAGCAGTCTAATGGGTATCACAGGGTGGCATAAGCCATATGCCACCGCAATAAATCTAATTTAATATTGTTAATGAACTTAAAATATTTTATTTTGATTGTTGATACTTCTCTTGTTGTTTATTTCCTGGTTTCTTTTCCTCACTGCGCTATATTTTTTCCTGTTGGAGCCTTTGGGTTTATAGCACCATGCTATTCCAACTAGTGTTGTAGCTTAGCTACTAGTAGTAGTAAGGTCTATTAAATTTCTTATTCCTGGTCTAGATATCAATATTTGGCACCATCGTTCAATTAGTTCATTATGCATGTTGCATAAGATTTTTCATAACTCTGACCATCCTTTACATTCAGATCTCTCTGGACTAGACAGGCAGTTAATTCTAACAGCCAGGCCTTCTCCATCATGAAGCTCAATACTGTACTACACAGTATTCTAGAAGTTTTATTCCAGCTGTTACCAAGTTGTGGAATGATCTTCCTAATCGGGTAGTTGAATCAGTAGAACTTCAAAAGTTCAAAGTTGGAGCAAATGTTTTTATGTTGACCAGGCTGACATGAGTCTTTTTATTGTTTATATATGACATATCTGTTTTTGACGTTGTTAATACTTTATATAGGACATACAGTATCTGTTTTGATGCTGTTACTGTTTTTAGAAATGATATATTATCAATTTATTCTCATCATTTATTTCATTTCCTTATTTCTTTTCCTCACCGGGCTATTTTTCCCTGTTGAAGCCCTTGGGCTTGTAGCATCTTGCTTTTTCAACTAAGGTTGTAGCTTGGCTAGTAATAATAATAATAATAATAATAGTAGTAGTAATAATACAGGTCCTAGGTTAGGTTAGGTGAGGGATCTTAGATTAGGTCATGCCCTTGAAAGTAGTTTTCAAGACCTGACTTCTTGAATTCTAAAATGTCAATACAGTACAGTATACAAAAAGTCTAGAATTCCAAGTATTTTCATTTGTATCATTCAAAGTACCAATAAATATATCGGGAAAACTTATTTTCTTCATTAGGGATATTGTACTATATTATTATTTTACCTTAATTACTGCAAGTTATTATTATTATTATTACTAGCCAAGCTACAACCCCAGTCGGAAAGGCAAGATGCTACAAGCCCAAGGGCCCCAACAGGGAAAAATAGCGCAGTGAGGAAAGGAAATAAGGAAATAAATAAATGATGGGAACAAATTAACAATAAATCATTCTAAAGACAGTAACAACATCAAAATAGATATGTCATATATAAACTATTAACAACGTCAAAAACTGATATGTCTTTCCATGAAAATAAATGAAAATATCCTAAATTTAGTTTTTTTAATAATAAAGTTCACTGCTGCTATTAATATTGAGTATATTAATGATTATTTCTAACTGATATTGTTTGTACCTTAGTGCATTAGCCAGTGTTTGAATAGACACCATAACATTAACCTTGCTACAATCTGGGATGAACAGTAAAAACTTGAAATTGAGCGATATCTGCGGTTTAAGGGAAACAAGGGGGGGGGGGTTAGGGTAAAGTCTCCAATAAGCACAATAAAACTGAAGGGGCTTCATCACTAGTTTGCACAAGTAAAAGATGTTAAAAAAGGCAACGTTGATTTTACAGTTTTGCTTAAAACAACAACTTTATTCGTACAATGTGAAATTAAGAGTTTATGCGGTCATTATTGATAGCAATATTGCATCTAACACAATGACACCCACTACCTGTGTTGATATTCTTTCATATATTTAACCATATGGCCCAGCCTTTTCTAAGCTTAATCCTACCATAAGGTTAGATCTATCCTTTACGTCGCCATTATATAATACTCAAAATGTTATTAATTTCTTTTACGTAAAAATGGTTCCACACGATTCATTCACGAGTCAATTGGAGATCCCACACCTAGCGAAGGGGAACGACAAGATTCCTTTAAGAGTTAATTGGAGGCCAACAAACCTAGCGAAGGAGCCGCATGATTCATTCACAAGTCGACTGGTGACCACCAAAACTTGCAAAGGAGCCAAAAGATTCATTCACAAATATTAGCCAAGGAGCCCCATGATTCATTCACGAGTCAACTTGAGATCCAAAAAATAGCAAAGGAGCCACATGATTCATTCATATGTCAACTGAAGACCGCTAAACTAGAAAGGAGCCATATGATTCATACAAGAGTCAAGTGGAGACACCCAAAACTAGTGAAGGAGCCACATGATTCATTCATATGTCTACTGGAGATCCCGAAACAACAAAAGAAACCACATGATTCATTCACATGTCAACTGAAGACCCCAAAACTACAAAAGAAGCCACATGAATCCTTCATATGTCAATTGGAGACCCCGAAACTACAATAGAAGCCACATGATTCATTCATATGACATATGGAGACCCCGAAACTACAAAAGAAACCACATGATTCATTCACGTCAACTGGAGGCCCCAAAACTACCGAAGGAGACACATGATTCCTTCACGAGTCAACTAGAGACTCCCAAAACTAGAGAAGGAGACACATGATTCCTTCATATGTCAACTGGAGACCCCGAAACTACAAAGGAAGCCACATGATTCCTTCGCGTCAACAGGAGACCTCCCAAAACTAGCGAAGGAGAACGACACAAGATTCCGAGCCACATGAATCATTCACGAGTCAACTGGAAACCCCCGAAAACTAGCGAAGGAGAACGAGAATAGATAAACAAAGGAGACATTTCTTATGGTTGCAACTCACTTCATGTTCCTGATTTTCCGTGTAAGCGAGGTCAAGGCATTCGAGAATGTTGACCACCAGGGGCATGAGATCCTTGACCACATCCTCGTCGTATTTGCCGATCATACGTTCGAATTCCTGGTAAATCGAACCCGCTAAGGACTGCACTTTCTCCGACATGACGATGTGGGAGTCATCGTGCGAATTATACACCGTCTCTCCTCCCTCCATCATCTCCATATTGAAAGTTTTTAAGTGTTAACAAAGCTTATCTAATCATATTTTCACTCGTTTATCTCCTCACTAGACTAGTAAAGGCATTTTTAGACATTTTCACTTCGACACTTCACAGCTGCGACTGACTATCCTTCATTGAATGACGTAAGCAGCAGCAGATGTTCCAGTAATATTTTTTCTGTGCGACTATTATTCTGACAAATTGGTATTAAAATAGTTATTTTAACGGTGTTATATACAAAATATATATTCTATCAATCATTCGTCTGATAAAATCTCCAATAATTTATGGAATAACGATAATTTTATGTGATATTTACATCGTTTTAGAAGATTAAGTTGATCTATTGATTTTCTTCTGTCAAACATTTGTGATGAAAAAGGATTTACCATTAAGAAATGGTTGAAGAATATAACTTATTAAAATTACTTGATAGAAATATAAACATTTACTTCTATATCAGTTATACAGCCTTATTCTAGTATAACAAAAAATACTAGCACTTCTAAAAATATTAGGATAACGTATCATAGATGTACTATAAATAAACATGCAAAATTTTGATTTAACCATATTCTAATATTGCGATGCAAATATGAAAAAAGTTATATATTTTAACACTTTTAAAACAACATTCTAAGCTTATTCTAATGTCACACTTAATATATACCGTTATTTTTTGTATCAGTTCCCCATACGAAGTCAGTAGGGCTTATTTTACGCAATGATTTTGTTAGAAAGGTTTGTAACATGTATAAGAAGAAAAACTTAATATCTACAACCTTTTGTAAACATGTATAACTAAAATTCCAAATCAATTATTTGAACATGGACGCCTGTCAATTTATATGGTTTTAGGACTTTTTTGATACTCTATTATTGACATCTCTATGTAACTGTACAGACCACACCCGCTTTTCAATTGTTTTGGTTTGCAACATGCTATGCACTGGAAGAACCGTTATTTAAATATATTTTTTACATTTATATGTGATGCATTGTTGTAAGAACTAAATTTTCCATAGATAGTCACTCTCTGTGAATTATGATGACAATTAAACGAAGACTTTTTGGTTTAGACATTTTAGGAATGACAAGGAAAAAACTAACAGGAATTCATGGCCCAATGGATATATAATAAGCTCACACTAGATATATTAAGGCTTGCAAGAATCTGAGGACTTGTTTTCCAAGAGTTTTCGATAATTTAGATTCAGTAAAATGTGGAATACTCTGTGTGATGCTTTAAATGCATAGGAATGCACACGGCAAACAGATCTTGTAGGCCCTATAGAGCAAAGGTTTTCCCTGTGGGATAGGACCAGGAAAGCGACCCTTAAAATGAAGTAAATAATGTACACGTAACTCTCAACACACAGGCCTTATATATAAAACATTCGTGATTAATGAAAAGGAAATTTGATTAATGCATTTCCAAAAGTAAAGGCAATATTGCCACATGAAATGAATATTATTGATGAATAGTCTGCAAATCACTTAGGCAATCAAATATCTAATCTGATATTAGATATTCTGGAAAATGAAATAAATACTTGAAAAACATTCTCAGATCTGCATGAAAGAAAACATAAATGGTGTAAAGGCAAATGCGATATCACCCATATAGGATTGTGATTTTTTAACATAATTATATTCACACTATATAAACCTTGTCATACTATAAAGAGTAACATTATTTTATCCGTTCTAGATGGGTGTGGTCATTGTTTGACTTTAGAATAGTGTAGACAAATAGACAGAGTTCTTGTTTAATCAATATTTCAAAATGTCACGACGAAACTAGTAATACCAGTTTTCTGGGTGTATCGAGTTTCAGTTCTTTGATGAAAAAGAAAAAAAAACACTCAATTTGTGAAATATTCTGAAGGAAATTGTCTCGTCTTGTGTGTGTGTGTGTGTGTGTGTGTGTGTGTATGTGTAGAAATCACGAAAGTTGACATGTGATAAGTATATGTATTCTAGTACTAGCCTCCAGGCTAGTACAGTGATAACGTTCGCCTAGCATGCTCATGACAGCAGATCGATCCCCGCCCAGGATCGTGAGTTTAAGCTGTTTACTGGGGAGGCCACTGCTGTGGTTGGGCAACACAGTGGGGGGTTGGGCTTGCCCGACTGACGTTCTGGTGATCATCTATTCTGATGAAAATGGAACTGAAACCAGACAACTTTATCTTTAACTTAAACTCCAATCAAGTCTTTTAATTTTTCCTTCCGGGGCTATAATATATATATATATATATATATATATATATATATATATATATATATATATATATATATATATATATATATATACATATATATATATATATATATATATATATATATATATATAATAATAAAGTAATCAATCTGGTGTATATATATATATATATATATATATATATATATATATATATATATATATAATAATAATAATAATAATAATAATAATGATAATAATAATAATAAGTCTGGAATGGAGGAAAACATAAAATAATTTTTTTTTTTAAGTATGTTCTTCCAGTCCTATGTAATTGAAATATGCTCCTAAATAATACAATGATTTTTTTTTGTCATACCCAGTATCAGAATACATAAGGTGACGTCAGCATCCTGAGATATCTCCTCAACATCCTCTGTGATATGGATAGTAAAAGCTTTTCAGTTTCAGTAAACATGGTGCTGAGCAAGGCCAATATATTGGCCTTGGTGCTGGGATACCCGCTGTTCACGGTCTTTTGTGAGTTTTAATACCTCCGCCAACTAAGTTAGGAGGAAGTTATGTTTTAACCACTGTTTGTGTGTGTGTGTGTGTTTTTTTGAACAACTTCTTGACCATAATTTGAATAGTAGAGTAATGGAACTTGTAGGGATTAACTGATATATCATATTCTTGTAAAATTTATATGAAATCCCAAGCAGACTGGAATGGGATTTTACATGATCTTTTGTTCTTGAATTGGTCACAATTATATAATAGTGTAGATCCTGTTGTCCCTTTGAATGAGAATCTAGTCAACATAATTGATAGGCGTATCCCTTCTCGTGTGCTAAGGTACCGAGTGAAGGACAAACCGTGGTTCAATGATGATTGTAGACGTGCTTTTTTGGAGAAGCAGGAGGCCTATCAACTTTGGAAGGGTAACAGATCAGATTTGACCTGGAACAACTATACTCAGCTTCGAGCTTTTGCTCAGAGAGTTTATGCCTCAACTGAAAAGGAGTACAATTTAACCATAAAAGAAACACTTTCTGGTACAACTCAGGAACATAAATGGTGGTCTACCCTTAAATCTGCACTCTTTGGTGTAGATGCAACAGTTCTTCCTTTACTTAAACCAGATGGCTCAGTCACTCACTGTCCAAAGGAAAAGGCAACCCTTTTGGCTGATGTTTTTGACAGTAAACAGAGTAATGAAAAACTTGAACTTCCTCATTCCTGTTTTCCTGAGGCTAAACTAACTAGTTTAGCTTTTCGATCTCGTGAGATTGAAGCTCTGTTGATGGACCTTGATGCTTATGGAGGTGTAGACCCAAATGGTATTTTTCCTTTGTTTTTTATAAAGACAGCAGATTTCTTAGCTCCAAAGTTATCTGTTATTTTGCGCAAGTTAGCAAGAAGAGGAGCTTTTAGCACTAGTTGGAGAATTGGTAATGTTACTCCTCTATGTAAATGTGTTTGTGGTAGCTCAAGTCCCACTGATTACCGCCCAATTTCCATAACTCCCATATTATCTAAAGTTTTTGAACGTCTTCTGGCAAAACGTCTTAATAGGTTTGCTGAAGGTAATCATCTACTCCCTAGTTTGCAATTTGGTTTTCGTAAAGGCCTTGGAGCATGTGATGCCCTTCTTACAATCTCCAATGCTGTACAGAAATCCCTTGATTGTGGTCGGGAAGTTCGTATGATTGGCCTTGATTTTAGTGTTGCCTTTGACCGTGTTAATCATGAGGCCCTTGTTTTCAAACTGAAGCAGTTGGGAGTGGGTGGGTCGTTTCTTAGCATTATTATTGATTTTTTAAGTAATAGATCTCAAAGAGTTGTTGTTGATGGGCACCATAGTGATTATAGGAATGTGATATCCGGTGTTCCACAGGGTAGTGTTCTTGGCCCATTACTTTTCATACTATATACACATGACATGTGGTTTGGCCTAGAAAACAAGCTTGTTGCATATGCAGATGATGCTACTCTCTTTGCATCAATTCCATCCCCTGAATGTAGATCTAGGGTTGGTGAATCCCTTAATAGAGATTTAGCTAGAATTAGTGCATGGTGCAAATTATGGGGTATGAAGTTGAATCCTAACAAAACTCAAAGTATGATTGTAAGTAGGTCAAGGACGGTGGCTCCTCAACATCCGGATCTCAGTATTGATAATGTTTCTTTAAATTTGTATGACTCTTTCAAAATTTTAGGTGTGATTCTCGACAGCAAATTTACTTTTGAGAAACATATAAGGTCTGTGTCTTCTTCAATTTCACAAAAAATAGGCTTATTGAGAAAGTCTTTCAAGATTTTCGGTGATCAATCTATTCTGAAGAAGTGTTTTAATTCTTTCATTCTACCTTGTTTTGAGTATTGTTCTCCTGTCTGGTCTTCAGCTGCTGATTCTCATCTTAATTTGTTGGACAGAAACTTACGGTCTATTAAATTTCTTATTCCTGATCTAGATATTAATCTCTGGCACCGTCGTTCAATTAGTTCTTTATGTATGTTGCATAAGATTTTTCACAACTCTGACCATCCTTTACATTCAGATCTCCCTGAACAATTCTATCCTGTTCGTAATACTAGGCAGGCAGTTAATTCTAATAGCCAGGCCTTCTCCATCACGAGGCTCAATACTACGCAGTACTCTAGAAGTTTTATTCCAGCTGTGATCAAGTTGTGGAATGATCTTCCTAATCGGGTGGTTGAATCAGTAGAACTTCAAAAGTTCAAAGTTGGAGCAAATGCTTTTTTGTTGACCAGGCGGACATGAGTCTTTTTATAGTTTATTTATGACATATTTGTTTTTGATGTTGTTGATAGTTTATTATATGACATGTCTGTTTTGACGTTGTTTCTTATTTTAGAATGATTTATTGTTAATTTGTTTTCTTCATTTATTTATTTCCTTATTTCCTTTCCTCACTGGGCTATTTTTCCCTGTTGGAGCCCCTGGGCTTATAGCATCTTGCTTTTCCAACAAGGGTTGTAGCTTGGATAGTAATAATAATAATAATAATAATAAGCTGGAAATTATTAAATTTTTGAAGATTAAGTTCAAATGTTTGTGTGTGTGTGTGTGTGTTTGTGAACAGATTCTTGGCCACAACTTTAATCGTAGAGTAATGAGACTTGCAGGGATTAACTGTTATGTAAAAAGCTGGAAATGATGAAATTTTGGTTGGTCAAGGTCAAATGTCAAGGTCACGGTCAAGAAAAATGTCCAATTTATGTAATCAACTATAAGTTTGGACATCGTTCTCAAAGACTTCAAACTTGGTTCATATTTGATTGTATGAAATTCCACGCCAATTAATACATGTTAAGGTCAAGGTCGAGTAAAAGGTTGAGAAATACGCTGCCGTGGCGGAGGTCTGAGCTGTTCTGAGTTCCCCTCTAGTTTGTCTATGCAATCAGTCGACTTAACTGTTAGCAGCCTTTGCTATTACTTTCTGGAAGATTAATTAGAAACATTTAATTAAATCCTATGAGAGGTTTCCGTAATCATGCAAATGCAATTGGTGAATTTTGAATTTTTTTTTTTTTTTTGATGTGAAATACTATTTTCGAAGCATGAGCTTGTTTGCTCGAGGTGAAACTTGAAATTTCGGAGAGACATCTGCTTGCCCGGCTTCGGTAACTTGATACGGGACTCATTAAATCACGCATGGTTGAGCTATAAAAGATCAAATGTTAGGGAGTTATGATAAAATTTCTATTTCATAATGATAGGAAGAGCCTGGCGGATGATCTTACTATATTGTTAAAAATTTGTATTAAAAATACGAGACTATATAATAAGCTCCCACGGAACATGGCTTCGGTAACTTGATATGGGACTCATTAATTCACGCATGATTGAGCTATAAAAGATCAAATGTTAGGGAGTTATGATAAAATTTCTATTTCTATTTCTGCTTCACGATGATAGGAAGAGCCTGGCGGATGATCTTACTACATTGTTAAAAATTTGTATTACAAATACGAGACTATATGATAAGCTCCCACGAAACATTCGAATGATTGAAGACATTAAGGCTTTCAAGACGAAACCGAAGACTTTCTTATTTCATGAGTCTTTTGACAGCGACGATTTAACAGTAAATGAACAATATGTGATATGAAATGTTAAATACTCTGAACGAACAAGGTAAAACGACAGTGGAGGTCCTGTAGAGAGTGGGGTTCCCCTGCTGTATGGGACCGGAAAAGCAGCCATCAAAGTAAGTAAAGTAAAGTAATGTCTG
The DNA here is from genome assembly GCF_036898095.1 of Palaemon carinicauda. Lineage (NCBI taxonomy): Eukaryota > Metazoa > Arthropoda > Malacostraca > Decapoda > Palaemonidae > Palaemon > Palaemon carinicauda. The sequence continues at coordinate 90,295,117 of NC_090750.1, forward strand.
GCAACATTTATTCCAGGATTTTTACCCTTTTAAAAACCGGACATTTTGACGTAAAGGAGTGATATTACGGCCACTAACCCATAAAAGATAATAGCAAATTAAGGTGAAATTGAGGTCGCCTGTATTTTACTAAAATACGGTTGAGAACAGTATATTTCTACGGAGAATTCCCGATTAAAATTAGTTTTTTTTTCTAATAGTGTAGAATTAGTATGAACCGGGAGGGGTCACTTGCCTTAGTAATTTTTTTTTAGTGAGGCAGATTTGCACTGACTCGCAAGGGTGCCCTTTTAGCTCTTAAAAGTTTCCTGATCGCTGATTGGTTGGACAAGATCATTCTAACCAATCAGATATCAGGAAACGTTTTCCGAGCTAAAAGGGCACCGCTGCGAGTCGGTGCTAATGCGCTTCATTAAAAAAAATTGAGTATAGCTATCCTTCGATGAATCTAGCCCATGAATCCTCTATGGATTTAGTCAGTCTATAGTAAAATGTTACTGAAGTTTAAAATTTGATGGAAAATGAAGATAATTTACCCATTTGCTTCTATACCAAAGAATAAATTCCATTCAAATGTGTGTAAAACTTTAAAAGTTCAAACTCGCAGCAAATGTTTTTTTTTATGTTGAACAGGCTGACATAAGTCGTTTTACAGTTTATATATCAAATATATGTTTTAATGTTGTTAATGTTTTTAAAATATTTCAATTTAATTTTTCATAACTTCTTATATTGTTTATATATTTCCTTTCCTCACTGGGCTATTTTTCCCTGTTGGAGCCCTTGGGCTTATAGCATCTTGCTTTCCAACTAGGGTTGTAGATTAGCTAGTGATAATAATAATAATAATAATAATAATAATAATAATAATAATAATAATAATAATAATAATAATAATAATAATAATCTATCGGAGACATTAGGAAACTTTCATTAAGTAGTACTTTATTTTTGTGTATTCCACAAGGAATGTTTATGAATACAATTTTTATACCAATGAGCAAATCGAAAGATACTTAGTGCTGGAACCAAGCAAGATGAAGTTTTATTCTTGATATGTTTCATTAATATCACCAGAATTATAAAATCAATGTGTCGGTAGTAACAATGATACACATAACGGCCTTTTATTATTATTATTATTATTATTATTATTATTATTATTATTATTATTACTAGCCAAGCTACAACCGTAGTTATTATTATTATTATTATTATTATTATTATGATAATTATTATTATTACTAGCCAAGCTACAACCGTAGTTGGAAAAGCAAGATGCTATAAGCCCAAGGGCTCCAACAGGGAAAAATAGCCCAGTGAGGAAAGGAAATAAGGAAATAAGGAAATTTTCTGTCTGTATTCGGAATGCATAGGAAGTCATTATTTTTATTCATATTAATTTATCTGTTTCTTCATCGGCGTATCAATTTCCATTAGTTTTTTTTCTGAAACTCTCAATATATAGTTTTTATTAGCCTGATGTAACTAGTATGTATTTTGATTGAAAACTAGATTAGATTAGTAAAAATTTATATATATAAAGATTTGAATATATCTTTATTCTATCAAGATCTCTTTCAAGTTATTATTATCATTATTATTATTATTATTATTATTATTATTATTATTATTATTATTATTATTATTGTTGTTGTTGTTGTTTTTCTTGTTTTCATTGTTTTTATGGTTTTTATTGTTTTTATTATTATTTTTATTATTATTATTATTATTATTAATAGCTACGCTACAACCCTAGTTGGAAAAGCAGAATGCTATAAGCCCAGAGGTTCCAACAAGGAAAAATAGCCAGTGAGGAAAGGAGATAAGGAAACAAATAAACGACATAAGAAGTAACGAACAATTAAGATAAAATAATAAAAAAACAGTAAAAACATTAAAACAGATATTTCATAAATAAACTAATTTTTCTTTCCATAGCTTCTCTCTAAATACTTCGCCCCTACACCACCTCGTGTTTGATAAACGCTATCTGCTTTCAGCTTTCCATAGCTTTTAAGAGTGTAAAATTTCCCTGTCATGATTCAAGTGTTATGTCAACTGGCTTCACAAGTGGTTCTCAAATCATTAAAGCGTAAGCCTTATCTTTCCGAGCCTGTTCTACGCGTTTGCGTGTTATTGGATCAGATAATGAATGTTTTTCAATCTAAAACGTTAAAGAGCCGAAGGAAAAACAGCCTGTAAATGTAGATTAAGGTAACTTTATGCTGGTATAGACCCTTACCAATATGGCAGCCCGTACAAAAACTGGTCATAGAAGATTAGATAATGAATGTTTTGCAATCTAAAACGTCAAAGAGCCGAAGGAAAAACATTGTAAATGTAGATTAAGCCTTTTATGCTGGTATTGACCCTTACCAATATGGCGGCCCGTACAGAAACTGGCCGTAAAAAATATATTACTAGTAGTGTAAGCACCCCTATAAAAATGACTGCTAAAAATTTAGATAGATAGACATATACACGCAATCTCCTTCTTACCAGGGTATGGTTATTCCCTCTCTCCCTACCTGAGAGACGGGGAGAGCTGAACGTGACTAATATATATATATATATATATATATATATATATATATATATATATATATATATACATATGTATATATATATATATATATATATATATATATATATATATATATATATATATTGTGTGTGTGTGTGTGTGTGTGTGTGTGTGTGTGTAGTCAGACACTCTTTATTATTTAGTGAAATTTGCCTCTGGATAAACTTAAAATATTTACAATAAAAATAACGAGCAGTGACAATTGAACGTACTAAATCTTCGACTTTCAACCCAATTGTTTTGGGAATATTAAAAATTTATCATTCTTGACAACGCAATAAATTATGCAATACGTGAAATATATTATACAATAAACTGATCTTGTAGATCCTGTAGTGCGTAGGATTCACCTATGTACAGTGGTATGACCAGGAAAGCAAGCAAGTAAAGTAATAATTGCTCCTAGTACCTACTTCCTAAATGCTCACTCCGCAAAATAAGTTTGCGGGCACTCTATCCATTTTCTTCTAATCAAAATACTCTTTGTAATCTTCGTACAGAATTTTAGTTTTAAATAAATATGAAAAGAAACTCATAGGTAAATTCCTCACCGAATTAAAAGGAATCTTTCTTTGCGTTTTATCAAATTCCTTCAGTTATCTTTTTTCTTCCCCAGGGACAGTGGTATTTTGGACACGAATCGCTGGCAGATACCAACCTACGTGGGAGTCACTCGACACTCGTCCCTTGCCCGACTGGTATGACAACGCCAAGGTTGGCCTTCTCATTCACTGGGGCCTGTTCTCTGTACCGTCCTTTGGCTCTGAGAGGTTCTGGCAGGAGTGGAAAGGTAGGTGTATTATTTGTTGTTATTACTTGCTAAGTTACAACCCTAATTGGAAAAGCAGGGCAATTTTTCCCTGTTGACCTGTTGGAGCCCTTGGGCTTATAGCATCTTGCTTTTCCAACTAGGGTTGTAGCTTGGCTAGTAATAATAATAATAATAATAATAATAATAATAATAATAATAATAATAATAATAATAATAATAATAATAATAATAATAATAGCAAGGGTTCCAACAGGGAAAACAGCCCAACGAGTTAATGAAATGAATAAACTATAAGAGAAGTAATTAACAATAAAATAAAATATTTCAAGAACAGCAATAACATTAAAATAAATCTTTCATATATAAACTATAACCATTTTATAAAACAAGAGGAAGAGAAATAAGATAGAATAGTGTGCCCAAGTGTACCCTCAAGCGAAGAACTCTACCCCAAGACAGTGGAAGACCTTGGTACAGAGGCTATGGCACTACCCAAGACTAGAGAAAAGTGGTTTGATTTTGGAGTGTCCTCTTAACTGGCTTCCATTCATGCATAATTTTAGGCACTACTTGGTACATATACTGTATGTGTATATACTATATACACAAGGACGTATTTCAGCTCTATACGCATTAGTGTATTTAGACATGATTCCTTTAATATGTATTTTCTTTACTACTTCAACTATCAATTATGTATTTATGTATTAGTTGATTTGTTTAACTATGTATGTTTTTTTTCTTTGGCGATTTACAGATGCAATAGGCATTAACCCTTTACTTGTTAATTCAAGATTTATAATAAAGATAATCATAACATTGCCCTTTGATCTGTAACACTAATTAGGTTTCATGATAATTGTAATAATAATCTAATGTAATAGCAGTACTGTATACTCATTGTGGCTGGTATAGACATTCAACAACAACAACAACAACAACAAAAACAACAATAATAATAATAATAATCATCATCATCATCTCCTCCTTCGCCTATGGACGCAAAGGGCCTCGGTTAGATTTCGCTAGTCGTCTCTATTAATAATAATAATAATAATAATAATAATAATAATAATAATAATAATAAATCTTAAAACATACAGGAGGCAACCACAAATTCGTACACTTCATGATGAAGAATTACCCTCCAAATTTCACGTACCAAGATTTTGCATCTCAGTTCAAAGCAGAGTTCTTCGACCCAAAGGAATGGACTGAAGTCTTCGAGGCTTCGGGAGCCCGCTACATCATCCTCACGAGCAAACACCAAGAAGGCTACGGCATGTGGCCTTCTCCTTATTCGTGGAACTGGAACTGCAAGGATGTTGGTCCGAATAAGGATCTGGTTGGTATGTTTATGGTGCTTATGTTTACTTGATTAGCATTTCATTCTTCCAGATGCCTCATTTTGCATTATCGAAATAGAGGGAACTCCCCAGGGCAGGGGACTTCCCCAGGCTAGGGGAAACTTCCTGGGCCCATAAGGACTTCCCCAGGGTAGGGAGGATCTTCATGGGGACCCTAGGGCCTCCCTAGATTGGGGGAACTTCCTTGTCCCTTTGGGTAGGATAAGCTTCATAGGGACCCCAGCTCTTCCCCAGGGCAGGGTGGGGGAAACTTCCGGGGACCCCAGGACAGGGGAACATCCTGGGTATCCCAGGGCTAGGGGAACTTCCTGGGGACCCCAGGGCAGGGGAAAACTTCCTGGGCACCCAGGGAAGGGGGTAGGCCTGCTTCCTGCGCGCTCAGGGCAGGGAAAATTCCTGGGGATCCTACAGCCTATCCAGGGCAGTGGGGGACTTCCTAGGGCACATAAAGCCTCCCCAGGCCAGGGGGAACTTCCCGGGGACCCCAGCAGTCTTATTTTGCTCTTAAATCCACTCATAACTTCCAATATGGCTGTGCACTCTATAGGTAACTTTCAAAATAAACAAAGAACACCAAATATATTACAGCAAAAGCATTAAAAACTTCAGAACTTTTACAGTATCCTTTTTTTTGTAAAATAATCACTATAGTCCATATCTCCTAATTACACGAGGTAGAAAATATTGGAGAATGTTTTTAAAGATATTTTTGTATGATAAAAAGAATAACATTGCAACAACAGTATGAAGTTATCGGCTCTTGGATGGACGCACATTTACGAGAAAAGATACTATAGGTTTAAAAAAAAAAGAATCAAACGTTTATAGGTTTCAGTGAAAGTTTCAAACGTTTATGAGACAATTTGCTCGTTATGCTGTATAATAATAAAAGTAAACTAAAGTAGAATTATTCTCAATAACACACTTTTACTTCTTATCTACAATTCCCAAGGTTACGTTACATAACGATAATGATAACCTGCCATTTTAATGCGTTGTAATATTTTCTCAGGGGAACTGGCATCAGCCGTGAAATCTTACACCCCTCAGATCCGCTTTGGCGTGTACTACTCTCTGCCTGAATGGTTCAACCCTCTATACGAACTCGACAGGAAAAACCATTCGAAGTCCAACACATATGTCTCGACGAAAGTGTT